>NC_063055.1:33180073-33780073 GCF_018812025.1 Megalobrama amblycephala
TTCCTGAAGGCCTCTAATTCCACATCTCCTCCAACTGTCTAGGTTAAAACTTTACAGCATTCATTTCATCACACTCGGGATGGTTTAACCTGTGCTGCTGTAGTGGCAGCCCAGCGGGGGGTGCAGATTCAAACGACAGATTCATCACTCAGTAGCCATTTAATGCTCACTTCTCGACACGTTTCAAAGCCCACATCTAATCTTAGCTAGTCAGTTTTTACAATATTCGGATTCATACTGAAATAAAGAGCATTTGTGGCATACTAACAATTACCATTGAAAAAACACAAGTGCCTCCGTCTACAAAAGTAGTATCACATCAACACGATCATATGGACACTTTTACAGGTTCAACATTAATTTTACTGGCAAACCAAAGTATATCATTTCTGTTTTTAAACCTTCTGAAACAATTGCACAGTGTAAAATGAGAATATTTGAAGTCATACTGTACATTAGTCTTTTCAATATTCAATGAAGTGCTGATTTCAGGTCATAAAAATGCCATGATGTTGTATATGTCAGTAGTCATTAGTAATCATTAACTAATGTTTAGTAGCTAATCATTAACTGTTTATCTTTTGTTTTCACAGCAAATGCTGAATGATCATGAAACGTCGTCTCAAGACAGCTGTATTAAAAAGGTAGGATTTATTTCATGCCAGTCCATCCCTCTTTACAGATCTAAAGGATATGCTGATCTCACCACACACAAATATGAACGACACAAAAGCAAAATGAGAAACAGCAATATGCTCCTTATAGGGGTTTTTATGCTAACTGAAGGTGAAAATTAATGTATATATTAATCACAGAGACAGGGAGTATGAATATATTTATATATTACTATAATGAATATATCTATCTATATATCTATATACAGTGCTACTTGAAAGTTTGTGAACCACTTGCAGAATCTGTGAAAATGTGAATAATTTTAACAAAATACAAAAATGCATGTCATTTTTTTATTTAGTACTGTCCTGAATAAGATATTTTACATAAACAATGTTTACTTATGGTCCACAAGACAAAACATTTCTTCAGTTTTCCAGCATCTTTTGCGTATTTGAACCATTTCCAGCAGTGACTGTATGATTTTGAGATCCATCTTTTCACACTGAGGACAATTGAGGGACTCAAAGAACTATTAAAAAATGTTCAAACATTCACTGATGCTCCAGAAGGAAACACGATGCATTAAGAGCCGGGGGGTGAAAACCTTTTGAATTTGAAGATCAAGGAATATTGTACTTATTTTGTCTGCTGGCAAACATTTAAGTGTTTCCTCTTGCTTCCGAAGGGCAGTACTAAATGAAAAGATATTTAAACAAAATAAGAAAAAATTTGCCATCTTTATCCTGTTAAAAAGTTTTCACCCCGTGTTTCTTTCTGGAGCATCAGTGAATGTTTGAACATTTTTTAATAGTTGTGTTTGAGTCCCTCAGTTGTCCTCAGTGTGAAAAGACGGATCTCAAAATCATACAGTCACTGCTGGAAATGATTCAAATATGCAAAAAAATACTGGAATATTGGGCAGTTTAACTGTTCAGGACAAACAAGGGCCTCATATGAACAACCATCACAAAACAAAAAAGCAGTCGTAGATCATCCAGGTAACCACACACAGTATTAAGAATTAAGGGTTCACAAACTTTTGAGCGGGTGGTTTTTATAAATTCAGCTATTTTTTTGTCTTTTGAATTATATGTAAACATTTTTTGTGTAAAATATCTTTCTCAGGACAATACTAAACAAAAATAACATGCATATTGTATGATCCCTCTTATTTTGTTAAAATTAGTCTCATTTTCACAGATTCTGCAAGGGGTTCACAAACTTTCAAGCAGCACTGTATATCTATATTTGTATCTACGGACTAGATCTGTTATGCTGCTGCAGGAGTGAAATGCTACTGCCATAACATGCACATAAATACAGTGAATAGAATGTGAGCTGCCTGCAAGGAAAGTAGGGAGAACCCTTTAGCAGATCTAGACAGGTGGTGCTGGGGAAGGTGGAGGGCTAGGGAAATTCCCTTGGTGCACTGGTTAAGCTTGTTACATAGATAGAACCAACAAGTTGACTGGCCAAAGTGGCTTTAAGAGAACCAGTCAGCTAAGAGTTTCGTGACTGAACTATGAATATATTTATTTTTGCCTTCAGTTCATATATATATATATATATATATATATATATATATATATATATATATATATATATATATATATATATATATATATATATATATATATATATATATATATATATACCAGTTCAAAAGTTTGGAAACATTACTGTTTTTAATGTTTTTGAACAAAGTCTCTTATGCTCATTAAGGCTGCATTTATTTCATAATAAATACAGAAAAAAAAATAATAATGTGAAATATTATTACAATTTAAAATGTCTATTTTAATATACTTTAAAATATAATTTATTTCTGTGATGCAAAGCTGAATTTTCAGCATCATTACTCCAGTCTTTAGTGACTCATGATCCTTCAGAAATCATTCTAATATGCTGATATATTATCAATGTTGCGAACAGTTGTGTTGCTTAATATTTTTTTGGAACCTGTGATATTTTTTCAGGATTCATTGATGGATAAATGGTTAAAAAGAACAGCATTTATTCAAAATATATATTTTTTCAAATAATATAAATCTTTACTATAATGTTTTATACATTTTAATAAAAGCACAACTGTTTCCAACATTGATAATAAATCAGCATATTACAATGATTTCTGAAGGATCATGTGACACTGAAGACTGGAGTAATGATGCTGAAACTTCAGCTTTGATCACAGGAATAAATTATATTTTGAAGTATATTAAAATAGAAAACCATAATTATATAGTGTAATAATATTCCCAATATTATTATTATTATTTTTTTTTTTTTCTGTATTTATTATGAAATAAATGCAGCATTAATGAGCATAAGATATTTCATACAAAAACATTTAAAATAGTAATGTTTCCAAATTTTTGACTGGTAGTGTTTTTCTTTCTTTCTTGCGGTACATCTTGATTTCAGTATGTTTGATTCATGTTTAATGAACTTTTTCTTTTGAACTGTTTTTTATTATTATTATTCACACAAACCAATTTGCAGAGAGTTTGTGAAACAATCAGTTTAACTGCACTTTAAACAATGCAATATTTGACACTATATAACTTAAATATTACTGTACAGGGACCTCCAGTAGTAATATAGAGTGATAATTTTACAAAGCATTTCCACTGTCCAAATGAACTGATTCACTAAACTAACGAGACCTCTCAACAAAATTGTGTTGCACATCAAAGTCTTTCAGAACTAAGAATGTGATCTTTTATTCACTAAGTTGAGTCACCAGAAGAACTCATCAGACATGATCCAAGCATCTTTATTAATATCATAAATTATGCATGAGGCGTTATGAATAACTGCATCACTCATCATCTACCCAAATAGACTAAATGCACTGTCACACGTCTGAATACGTCTAAATGAGCCAGCAAATAAGAGCCAATATTTGTGTTTATGTGTGTGTGAGTTCAAATATGTGGCCAATATTTGTGTGTGTGTGTGTGTGTGTGTGTGTGCATGTGTGTGAGGGCAGAACCAGCCCTGAGGTTATGTAATGAAAGCATCTGTGCCAGATAATCTATAACATCATCCATCTATTTTTCTCACATCCTACCCTGTCTCTGAGATGCATCTGCTCAGACATAAAAAACACTGTTATTATGAGAGCTGAAAGATTTATTAAGTCAAATCCCAGCAGATAGACCAAAAGAGAAAAGAGCTTCTTTTATTTATTTATCTTTTGCTTTTAACCAGTTATCCCTCCTTCACAACACAAACACTCTGAAACAGAGATGCCTATCTGAGTCTATCTGTCCAGTGCCCACACACACACAAACACACACACACATACACACACACACGTTCCTGAGCCTTGATTTGAGCTCTTTTTGATGTAATCCACCACACTTTGTCCCAAAAGTGCATGTAAGCGTGAGTGTGTCTGAGACACGTAAGCTTACAGTGAACTGACAATGATAGTACACAGAGACATAGATTAATTATAGAAAATCAATGTGTTGTAATTGTATTTGAAACAGATCGCCTCCGGCATTGTGCCTGCGTGTCTGGCTGGATATTAAAACATTTCGCTTTGTAAATGTAGCTAAAACAGGCGGCTGATGTTTTAATGGGAAAGAGATTAATGGCTCTTTTGACAAGCTCTCTGAGACGCTATCAGTGCTTTTGTGGCCCCTGCTGTGACGGATCTCTCATAGACTTTAAAAAATGCCCAGTGTTATTTTAACTTGCACTGTTTTTATCGACTAATGATTATGGTCTGATAGTACAATCACAAGACAATTTTTGTCAGTGTGTGTGTATATATATATATATATATATATATATATTTATATATTTGTGTGTGTGTGTATATACCTTTATGGTCAACTACATATTGTACCTTAATCGCTAGCATTCAATAATGTAATACACTGCACCACATTTCATGAAAATGTGAAAGGAGAGTTGCTGTACCCGTTAACATCAGCACAAGGAGGTCTGTCTGCAGGGGAAATGATGAATCTCTAATGTTAGCTTAACCGAACCAGGGAAATCCGCTCCTGTAAAAATATCATCTCAAGCAACCCTGTAAATTTAGGGCATTTGATTATGCCTCAAAATACATTATAGGTCACAAGGGGTGTTGTGCAACCCTGAGGCAAGTTGCTTCAAATGTGACGATTGATTGATTATCATGATAATTTGTTTGAAATGATTATCTGGATATAATAATCACCGCCGTTCACCCCCTGCCTCGTGCTGCATTTTCATGCTCTTGTTCCCCCGTATAATGCGCCTCCATCAGAAATGGCCTCTGGTTATGGAGGCGTAGTAACAGGGGCCTCCCGGTCGGGTCCTCAGGGGCTGGGGGGCCCCATTGATGAATGATGACCCAAAGGAGCCTGAAATCAGAGAGAATAAACAGGGGGAAGAAGAGAAGAGGAGAGGGACAGGGAAGGCTGGTAACTATCTGTAGCGGAGGGCAATTATACGCCAGGCCAGGCAGCCCCAGGGGCAGTAGATCGACCTGAAGAATGCAGAGGGGTCCTGACCACCCAATACACTCACTCACACACAAACACATAATCTGAGGCCGGTGGGAAAGGAATTGAAAATCTTTCCTCCTTTTTCATCACATGACGTCGTTTAAAAAGTGTGAAGAAAACTTGACAAGCTAATCATGCATTATTGTACGATCTGAATAACAATCGATGCGATTTCAAAAATTACATTTCGGAACGAGTCCTTCAAAGCACATTAAAAGTTTTACAAGTGTCCCTCTGTATGCTTGTAAACACAAATCTAAGCGATTCGAGCACACCCCCTTGAACGCTTTTAACAGCGCTTTCTAACTGTCACTTTAGGAGCTCATTTGAAGGAAAGTGATTCCACGCCGGAACATGCCTGTTCAATTAAAACGGAAAGCTTTCTCATGCACTCGAGCGCTAGACGGTCTGAAAACACGGGGCAATTGAAGATGTTTAGCCTTTTCTTTCACTACGAGGGGAGGAGGGCTGTGTAGAAATAATATTTGTGGTTTTTAGCATGACTATGAGAAGACTTAATGATAATATCCCTTTTTGCCCCCTGGCTGGGTTACGTTTATTGGCCCTTGACTGACAATCTTTTTTTTCTGTGTGCGCTTGCTGAAGTGGCATATACTGTACAGTATAAAGATACTTTGTTCTTTGAGGAGAACAATCAATTAGGGTGTGTATGATTGTGTACATACTCTTTTATCTGCAATAGCTAATACTCAGCCCATACTGTAGTTGAATGGAAATAAAAATGGACTTTTTTTTCTGAGGGGGATTGGGGGAAGCAAAATTGATCAGTATTTGTATTTCCAAAAACAAAAACAAATTCTTTATCTGTCATCAGAATGCAATAACTATGAAACAACCTTCCAGTTCAGCTGATGTCATTCGTTTCTCACTGAATGATCATTTCACTAAGTAATTACGGAACTTAAATATTTGGAAGAATTAATGTGCATGAATTAAATTGATAGTTCACCCAAAATTTTAAAGTTGGTCATCATTTACTTTGTTCCATTTCCAAACTCAAGACTTTCGTTCGTCTTTGAAACACAAATGATGAGATTAGAGATTTTTGTCCCTCCTTTGAAAGTCCATTCCACCAAAATGTTGATGCTTTAGACAAAAACATTTGGTAACACTTTAAAATAAGTTCTCATTAGTTAATGTTGGTCCTTTAAAAAATATTAACAGATGAACTTTTTGATTTTAATAATGTATTGCTAAATGTTGAAATTAACATTAACTAAGATTAATAAATGCTTTAGATGGTATTTTTCATTGTAATGCTGGGTAAACACCACAAGATAATTGGGCTGATTTTGGGCCGATATCTCCCCTTCCGACAATCCTAGGTAATGTCCCGATTATCTTGATGGTTCTACAGATGATCTTATCAGATTTTCCGGTGGTGTGAGGTTTGTTAAGAGTGACTCTGAATCTGCTCGGAAGAACGTCGGCAAAGTCCCTTTCAAGGAAAGTCTGTTCACTTGGCGGCCATATTTACAGCGCCTCTGGCCTATTTCAGGCATCCAAGACCAAGTCCTTTCTAACTGAATGGGGGAATCTTGAAATCTCAAAAATTGCTTGAAAAAATGTTGTTTCTTATGCTCAAATAGCATTAAAAAAGCTTATTTTTCAGGCTAGACAAGGCAATGCACATGTGCCATCCTACGTGCAAGTCTCAGGTTTCTATGGGAACCGGAGCTTCTAACGGCAGCTGCAGCTCTTTTACGTAGAAGGCGGGACGTATATTCCACCATATTGTGGGTTGCAGTTTCTCCCATTCATAACTAATAGAAGTGAAGCGTCTTTCTATAGTCTTTGACATCAGAGCCGCCCGATCAAGAATTGTAAATATTCAACATGTTGATTTAGTGTGTACCCAGCATTAGTTCATGTTACATTACGTAGTTAACTAATGAAGCCTTATTGTAAAAGTGTATAAAGAAACTGTAAAAGTAATCCATATAAACGAGAACAAACCTCATTGGTTCTTTCACATCAAGCAAGCGCATTTGAGCTTCCGTTTACCATGTTTGATGTGCTCTCTGTATGTGCGTTCATCCGTGTTTATATGTGAATAAAAGACTAATTAATATCTGTTTCTCATAAAAAAGCGATTTTGTTTCTTCAGAAGACTTAAACCGCTCGATTCGTACAGATTTCTTTTATAATGTGTTTATGAACTTTCTGAAGCGTCAAATTTTTGGTGAAATGGACTTTCGATGGAGAGACAGAAGTCTCTCAGATTTCATTAAATATATCTTCAGTTGTGTTTCTGAAGATAAGTGACTGTCTCGTGGGTTTTAGAACAATATGAGAAAAATGACATTTTTGGGTGAACTAAGCCTTTAATATGCAATTTTACATTTTGATTTTAAATATTCCACTATAAGAGCATTACTATACATTGCACTCAATTTTTGTTTGTTCTTCCAAACTTATGAATGAGGTGAAATGATTTTCTCTGGTAATGGACAGAATGACACTGATGCTATCAAAACACTCATTCATGTATCATGAGTCAAACGAATGCAAGCATACAAACATTGTCTTTTGATTTTCAATTTTCAGAGCGCACATACACATGTATGCATGTACATGAAACCACTGAAGTATGTGAAGGTTGTTTGCGAAGGCGGATGCGAGACATTTTTTATCTGGCCTCTTATTCCCAAAGGCATCTCCTGTCATACTATCGCTCCTCTTTGACAAGAACAGAAAACAAATGTCTCTTTCTGCCACATCTGTGGGAATTGTCCTTTCCAGAGCAGAATGCTGTCATTATCCCTGATCTTCCCAGCGTTCACTGAACTAGAGCCTCGGATACAGTGTGAAAAGTAAAATGTGTGTGTGTGAGAGAGCGAGAGGGGTATGAGGGGCAGAAAGAGAGAAAGCGAGAGAGATTGTGAAAGAGAAAGATCAGTGATTGAGGATGGAATGATCCATTGTGGACAGAAGCTGGTCTGTGACGGCACAGCTCCGCTCGGCTGTGCTGGAATTCAAGTGGGAGAAAGTGAAGAGGGATGGAGAGCAAATAGAAGGCTGCTGAATGAGCAGTATATTAACTATTTAAAACGGCATCACTCTATTTTTTCTCTATGATGTCTGAAAGGGAACTTTCCTCAACTGTCTGTGAACAAAGACAGGATAAAGTGGCTTGCTTTGTCTTTACTAAAAGTCCTCTTCTATTTCTCCGAGTGGGTGTTCATTAATTCAGTTGTATGAATGAAGTCTGAGCTGCACTCATATAATAACATGCGACCGGGCTGCGGTTGACATGGAAACCCTTTCTAAAGACGTTATAGGTTCGGGACGGTTGGGGTGCCCATGTGGTAATGGTGGTCTGGGACCCTCTTATACTCTTTACTGGGGATGCATTTGTTTTTCGCCGTCTCAGAGCAGGGACAGCCGTGTCCCCAGGCCCATTTCTGGCCTGGAACTATGTGTGCAGTGGCCCCAAAACTATTTGGACACTAAACTCCTAAAATGTCACAGCATTATATTACGAAATATCAAACCAAGTGGCATTTATTTTAAAGAAAGTTAGCACAAACACAGTTTTCAAGCAAAATAAAAAAGTGTTTTGTTAGGTTTAATGTGATAAAATGATTGGTACTGTTAAAGAAAGTATTGTTACTCTTTGTGGTTGTCAAATGTTAGTGGAAAATTTCCATAGACAAAATGGAAAAAAAAAAAATTACAGTGTAGCAGAGTGAAGTCTATATTTTCTGACTTTTTCTCTTGCTTTTAATTGGCTAATAATTCAAATACACTTCTGAGCCATAACCAATCATTTGTATTCTATAATATTTTCTCCTATATTTTCCTAGGCACAATTTTTTTCTCTTTATCACAGAAAGAGGAAGAAAATATATTTTATAGTTTCTATACTGTAATAAATGCTATGTCAGTTAGCACTGCATTATTCATATTGTTATGATAATACCCCCAGATGACCTAAGAATACACATAAACCATACATCATCACAATCATGTGTTTATTGTCTGTTTCATCAGTCAAAACATTCCTGCTTTTTATAAAGCTATAGCTGGATGCCTTTGTCCTTATAAGGGATTTCCTGGAACGTCAGAAGTTATTACTTCTATTTTGGACTTTTTTCAAAAGACAACGCTTCTCCGGAATTTTCCTAATTTCCTTGTTTTCACTGTTATATGGTAGGGGGCGCAATTATGCATCTTCTGAAAGAGTACAGAATCACAGAAAACAGGTGAAGAAGCAGAAACAAGCGATAGCATATGTAAGCAGGTGCATATGTAAAATAATGCGATCATTAACATTAAACAGCATATAAATCAAAACTGCCTTGACCCAGGATGAGCTACAGGACTGTGCAAGCTTTGGGGGTGTTGGTGGGCTCGATCTACTCCATCTATGTTTTGATCATCGTTGTGAATCCGATCCACATGTAGTCTTTGACAAAAATGTGATTTTCTCAGCTTTTTGTTTAAAGGCAGAGGGTCTGTTCTTTCTTATTGCATGATATATTGCATGTTCAGATATTCATACAACAAACTATTCTGGGGGCCTTGAAACTTTTGTAAAAATGATCAAAAATGCTGGTGCTGGCTGGCAACTTGGCAGGGAAAGAGTTAACAGTAAGAATTTGACCCTAATCTAAAGTGTGACCGAAATATAAATCGTCAATTTTGATTTCATGGTAACTTTAACTCTCATAATGTAATGCTAATACTTATGTTTATTGAGTAATAGAATGAGAAAGAATGAAAAGAAAAGAAAATGATAGCGAGAGGAGCAGGGCAGAGGAATGTCTGAATGCCCAGGCGAGAGACTCCGCCAGCCAGCCACTGTCTGACGCAGAGAAGGTCATGTGAAAGCAAACCACATCATTCCAGGACACACCAAATCTGGACCACTTCATCTAAGCAATAGAAAACAATCAAAAGAAATGGATTTACCAAAGATAGCAGAAGTGAAGAGAATGTTAGACCGGTTAGGAAAATGTTCAGAGCTTCAAATGTTCAAATGCTCAGAAGTTGTTCTCAAATTTTCTCCCTAAATTTTATTGGAGAAATAATATGACAGAAACAAGTGAAATATGTATGAAGCAACTCTGGAAAATAAAGGTTCTTGTTTGGCATCCGTGGTTTCAGTGAAGAACCTTTAACATCCTTTGAACTTTTCCATTCTTTTCTTAAATTATTAAAATGTTCTTCACACTAAGAAAATAACTGTTCTTTTAAGAACTGTTCACTGAAATGTTCGTCGGGGAATCAAAAATGGTTCTTCAGTGGCATTGCTGTGAAAACCCCATTTTGGAACCTTCAGTGCATGTTCCATAGCTTAGGCCTCTTGTCTGACAATATATTTCCTCCATACAGATTTCACTTTATTGATTGATATGTTTTAATGAACTCTCCATAATAGCATGCTTTATTCTTGAGTAGTTTTGAAGTGATTTGGCTCATTGTTTTTGCATTCCAGTGTATTTCTGCACAGGTAGGATGTGTTTTAAAGTTTTGATAGCGTGGAAATGCTGGAACACAAGTTAGCATGTTGACTGAATCTAATGTTTCAGGGCAGCTGAAAATGTTTAACCCATCAGACAGCAGAGTTGCTATCCCTATGACAACTTTAGCCAGTTTCTGATGTCACTCTACTTAGCTGACCCCATTTCTTAGCATTGTTAGTATTAGTTGATAAATGGTGTTTTTGAATCACTCTTATCTCTTTGAATTCTGTTGTCGCTAGCACGCTGAACACTCCACCGTCTCGCAAAATCCCTTTCAAAAGCAGATCGAGCTGAAGTTCACAAACAGCTCGTTTCTCATCCTATTGTGGTGGCTGTCACCTCAGCCCATGGCTGCAGAAAAGAACCCAAATCCCTCGTTTGTTTTGGAGATCATGTGATAAATGCTACGGCGCTAGCGTTCAGGATGGCTGACCTGAGAGTGCACTGCGGAGGCCGGACTGCAGCGCTGATCATGCGCTTCGAGAAATCTTTTGTTTGCCAAAGAATCTTTGAAAGCTTCCTAGTTATATTTGCAAAGAAATAATAATCGTTATGAGGATGTAACAGAGCACTGCTATTGTTTGAAAATGAGGGTTATGATGCTATCGATCTTCTTTTAGTCAACAAGGCTGCAAACAGAGCTGATGAGAATAATAATGAATCAGATGATTCCTTAAAGAAAATGATATTGTGCCGTTTGTATTGGATTTTTTTTTGTAATGCTGAACTATTTAGATCTACAGTAGAGTATGCTTAAGCAATAAGGTAGTATGAAAGGTGTTGCAACCCCTTTAGCATTCATAATTCATAATATTCATAATACAACAAGGTATTGAGTGCCTTGCAACAGTTATAAAACGTTTATTACATAGTAACAATATATATTACATAAATTTGCATTAAAACATTGTTTCATTAAACAAATTAACATTAACATTAACCTCGTAAAGCCTGACATATGAAATTGTCTATTTTCTAAAATCCAAAAGAAAATGTTCCAAAAAAGCCATAAAAGGCTTTTATGGCTCATATACAGTAGTGAGAATAGGGAGCTCACACTTGATTACTTTGATACTCACATTTTACTATATTTTTTCTAAAAAATGATAAATGAATACAGCAAAAAGACATGAAGGTGGTATTTTTAGAATTAGACTAAAAGGCTTTTACTTGCAGCAAAGTTTTGAGGCCTTAGAAGAAATTTGCACATCAAAAGTGATACAGTCTTAATAGGGTTAAGTATCATCCTTCCAGTAGGTTAACAGGTGGGTCTTTATTGGTGCTATGCAGTGATATGCTGGTGAACAGGTGTTGCACATCATCTTTAATACATCATGTATTTTAGCATTTTATAGTGTCAACTTGAAAATTGACCTACCAGAACCATAATTATCTAGTTTATAATTATTAACTATTAATTATACTTTTTCTCTCTATATGTCATATTGTTCAAATGTGACTTTACAGCTTTAAATGGTCGATGACAGGTAAATTATTGGCAGAAATGTGTAATTGTTGTCAGAAGGAGCTGTATGTATTTGTACTGTTTTACATTAGTAGAGTGTATGCAGCGCGGTGTGATGTGTCTGTTTTGTAGGACCGCACACATGAGCAGATAAAGCCCTCTTGAAGCTGAGTGTTGTTCTAGAGGAATCCAGATGTGTGTGGATGTGCGGGTGGAAGCTAACGTGACTCCATCTGTGGCACACATGGGAGAGATTGTGTAGTAGTGGGAACAATTCAGGGTCACTCGCAGCCTGAGCCCTTGATTTTTCACAGGTTCTCTGTTATCAATGAGCCAAGCTATACACACACACACACACACACGATTAAAACCTGTGTGTCACTTAATAGTTAAAATGGTTAGTCAATGTTAAATTATAAATCACAAATTAGCAAGATTTATAATAATAATAAGTTCAAATCAACTCTGAGAGTTTGTTCAATCAAAAACAAACACTTTTGAGAAATTCTTATACAGCCAAAAAAGTTCCTTAAGGTTTTAAAATTAAAGTTACCTCTATAAACCCTACTGTATTACATTTGATTCATAAATCTCTAAGGCCTCTAAATGATCAACATGATCAAACTTAATGATGAATAACCTGTTGTTCACAATCTACTACATGCCTTCTGTCATCTGATAGATAGTATGTTTGTTTTTTCTAGTGTTTTTTTTTTTTTTTTTATCTTTACATAAGAATAACTGATATTGTTAGCAATATTATTAAGATGAACACTAATTGGATTGAAAAAACTTTAATTATCCACAATTTATTTATTTATTTATTTATTTTTTAAGAAATTGAGATTTAGTGGAACAATTTATTCAATAATCATTGTATTGCATTGTATTATGTTTTGCCCCCCACAATAAAAACTACAGAACTTTTATCTTAAACTAACCATTTAAATATTATCTTATTAAGACATATTAATGGAAGATATAGACTGACAACTTATATTTACAGTATATGCTTTTTTGCTTCATTGATTGATTTACATTACAAGCTATCAGAATTCCATCTTACTTTTTGGCCATATAAATAACAGCAACTGCACCAAATGTATTATTTGTTCTCAGTTTGGGTCTCTGAAGTCTTAACAGGATTAATCATTAATTCTTTAATAAGTTTATAGCCAAATGCCAGACACAGTTCCCTTTATGAATTTTATCACATTGATAGCAAAATTTCACTCAATGGAATGGTGCTTTTCACATTTTTAGCTCCTGTTTTCATATGAATTCGCAAAAAAATCCAGTTACTGAACAAAAGCAGCTCTTGTTCAGGGTAATAAAGCAACATAAAAACAAAGGACGTGTGGATGGAATTAGTCAATAAGAACATGGGGAGGTTTAAAGTTCGAGTTCTGCTAAGCTTTCACAATTTGCACCCTTTTTTCAGATATGTTAATAAAACAGGGATTCACCCCCCTCCTCAGCATTTGGGCTTTGAGGGTTTAATCTTTATTATGGAGCATTACCCCACTGCGCGCTCTCTGGTCCCGCCTGGCACCGCAGAGCCGATACACACACACACACACAGACCTCACCCGCTCAAATGAACTGTTAAATAACTCCACCTAATCCTGAGCCCCTGAAACAATAGGTGCTTGGAACATCCATTTTCCGTCCATCAATCAAGCTCTTAGGCTTTGGAGATTTATCATTAATTATACATGAAGAAAGTGGCGGGCATCTCGGGACAATCTTACTTGAATCCCGCAAAGAAGGTTTGAGCATGAGGGAATTGAGAAGGAAAAGATAATCAGAGTCTACATCACCCTCTATCGCCCAGTCTGATTCAGATGAACTGATGCTAACGGTTTGTTTCCATAAGAAAGCTGTTTATTTTATCAAACAGCAGCTATTAAGTCTTTGGCTGTGTCATTGTTTTAAAAGGGTGACTTTTCCAGTTTGATAGTATATAATGTTTTGTATGTAAACATTCTGTCAGATTAACATTGTAATTAAGTGTATCTCAAACTAAATAAAGCTACATTTTAATACATATTAGTTCATAAATAAGATTTCAGGGTGGATTGTAAGAGGATTGACCATGCTCAAGGTTGTGAAACTACAAGGTGCTTCTTAGAAAGAGAAATAACTCAGAAATTTCTACAAATATCCACTATTAATTGATCAGTTTTCACTCTGTTACTGTGTCAACAGAGTTGACATTTAAAGATTGTTTACAATTACTAAATATAACAAAACATACTGTAAAGTTATTAAAAATGAGACATTAACTAAAAGATGATAATGTCAATATGCCTTTTTTCATTATTAAAAGAAGAGTTTATTACTTTACAAAGGAAAAATCACTAGGGTAACGGAGTTGACGCATAGCTTAAAGTCTTTTCAATAATACACAATATTATCTACTCTTTAAAAGAGCGAGAAGAGAATAAAATGTGCATATTTGCTAATCCAGAAGAGGGAAGTGGGGATTAGGCCCAAAAATTCCTTATGAGGAAAGAAATAGAAAGCATATTGATAATATAAAGTAACTTTTTTTTTTCTGATGAGGTTTAGAAACATGTATTAACAAATGTTGGCATCAGCTATGTGCTATTATTCTTGACGCACACGTGAGACCCGTTTTGCGCAATGACCCAGATAAAGAATAGTTCTTTATTTAATGAAATAAAAGCTCCGTTTATGTTGCCTCTAGGATGGAAACATTCATTTATGCAAATGAACAGTTGCACCCTATTTGTTAATTAGGACATAATGATCAGCGCCAGTTACACATTATGGCGTGTGGCGACATAACCTCGTGACTCTCAGGGTGCTAAAGGCCTTCATCACCACAAACACAGATCGTTTAGTGTCACAAACAGCAGGCTTCATTAAATAAACGAATGCGGAGGAACAGGACGGTCTGAATATCCGCAAGTCATTAGGATAATTAAAGAGGAAAAGCAATTGAGTAAACAAGGTTGTTAGGCTGTCACCCCTAATTAAGCCATTAAAGTGAGGAGGGGAGAGAGTGTCGTGTTAATTACTGACTGCTCGTCGAGAGGAGGGTTCGACACTGGAATTATCTGATTGAGAAACAATGATTATCCTAAGCAGGGGGCAGGGATGCTCGGGACCCCTCGGTGCTGTCCTACACAATACGCCGGTCTTGCTCCTTTCAATTCATCCCCAATAATCCCTTCAGTCTGTGAAATAGCCCATT
This sequence comes from Megalobrama amblycephala, assembly GCF_018812025.1. NCBI lineage: Eukaryota > Metazoa > Chordata > Actinopteri > Cypriniformes > Xenocyprididae > Megalobrama > Megalobrama amblycephala. The sequence continues at coordinate 33,195,371 of NC_063055.1, forward strand.
CACATTTTATACAGCTATGATGAAAAGAGAATAAAGACCATGAAGGGTTTTCAGACTCTGTCTGTGACTGCGGTTAAGTCGTGCACCGTGGCATCATGTTCTGGTAAATAAGTATGTATGTGTGTGTGTGTGTGTGTATATATGTATATGATTATAGAATCTCTGAACCTTTCTCTCTTTGTAAAAAAAAAAAAAAAAAAAAAAAAAAATCAAATAATACAGACTGTCTGTACTGGACACAGAACACAAGCAGATGGAAAAAATGCAAATACCCCCTTAATGCAGGCATTATCATATAAAATGTGCTATTACATGATGCGATCCAGAACATTAGTCAGGAAATCACAAAGACCCCGGTGCAATAATTCACAATACTGAGCGATACAGACAAAGCACCGCCATTTATTTTGATCGAAACGCTCCTGCAATTTCATCTGTTTTTATAGTGCAATTTTGTACGCGAGTGTGTAAAGGAGAAATTTTGTATTTTTAGCAAAGGTCTTCGTTTTATAAAAACCTGAAATGAATGTAGCATGCGGTGTTTTTTGTCTCACTAAATTTCTCCATGTATGACAGGATTTTCCACGATTTGACGCACACCCCCACCTAAGTAAAAGTGCCTTAATTTACAAGAAAAGATGATTAGTTGGTAAATTTTCATCTTTGATCACAAAAATGCTTTCTCGGAGTTATCAGCCCCTCGTAAGCTGCTTTACCACCCATTCCCTTTTGTCATTACGCATGATTTGATTTAAGATCTTGCCCATAATGGCAATATCGGCTTGACAAACATGACTTCTTAGCAGGTGATTTGCGTCAAGTATTTTCTGAACCAGCACATAAATGAATTAGCAATAAAATGGACTTAGAGCCCTAATAGCAGGGGTGCCCATTATTGCGGCTCTAATCACTAAAGAGATGCCATTCAATTGCCTCGAGAAGGCGCGTTTTTCGGCGGATTTCATAAAGTAACACGTTTGTAATGGAAGGCGCGCTGCTTGAGCCGAAGCGCGGGAAGCTTTTCTGTACATGTGAGTTTTGATTACCGCTGGCAACAGGCTCTTAGCTCACGCTGGAGGCAGTGGCCGAGCTGAAAGGGTCCCAGCATGCGCACGCTGCCTCTGAAATTACGGCGGCCGAGAAAGTGCTCCTCTGCATTTATAGTGCATTTAATCAGCGGCCGACTTTTTGATAGTCAAACAATAGTTAATTACAGTAGCACCTGCCTGAGAGGTCGGGGTGGATCGTTGTTAATGAGGGCCGTGCAGCGCCTGCATCTTTTCCTGGAATATATAAAACTCCAGGGATGCGCCACATGGCTTCCTCAGCCCGCCACTTCCACGCGTCGCTCACTGTGAGATGATTGACGGCGGAGACGGGGGAGAGAATGGAGAAATGGACTTTGATTCCATCTCTTGTGTTTGGAGAAATTATATATCTTTGCTCTCAACTTCAGAGAGAGAGAGAGTGGGGGTTGAAGGGGAGGACGGCTCGCTTCCTGAAGTTGGTTTAATGTTCATTTTCTCTTTATCTGTAGCCTATTTCCTCAATTTAATAAGTAGGTTTGTGTATTTAATATTATGAAATGGAATTTAGTTTATTTCAAGATCAGTCTCATTTGCATGCATGAGACCAATTAAGTCCAGTTAAAGTCCAATCTTTTGTATGTTAATGTTAATAATGAGATCATCACCAATATAATGAAGGTACACTACCTTTCAAAAGTTTGGGGTTGGTGAGATATATATATATATTTTTTCTCAACAAGGATGGATTCAATCAATCAAAAGACAATAATATTACAAAACATTTCTTATTTCAAAAATATTAAGGGGCATGATGTTTCTTGAGCACCAAATCAGCATATTAGAATGATTCCTAAAGGATAATGTGAGACTGAAGACTGGAGTAATGATCACAGGAATAAATTACATTTTAAAATATATTAAAATAGAAATGGTTATTTTAAATTGTAACATTATTTCACAATATTAATGTTACACTTTATTTTAAGATGTCCATGCTACAGTGTAATTATATATTTAAGTACTGAGTAATATTAATTAATAGCATGCTCTTACTAGGGTTAGGGTAAGGAATGGGGTTTGGTTTAGGTTAGTTGCATGTAAATTTGCATAATATACTGTTATTACTACAGTGTTACATAGTTATTACATACATGTAACATTGTAACAAGGACAATGTAAAAAAAAAAAAACTGGTAACAGTAGTGTATATATTTTTATCATATGAAATATTCACTTAAGTAAAGAGTATGACAACCTTCCCTTTTTTCCATGTGTCATGATCTCTTGAAAACGATCATAAGCTCCTTCGTAGACAATACAGTTAGTGATAAAAAATGACCCATTCTCCCCTTCTTGCTGCCTAGTCCCCCCTGGGCTGAAGAAAATGAAGAGAAAATGGCTATTAAAGGCCAATTTGATAGTGCGCACATCATGTCGTCCATGCTAAAGCAAGATGTGCTTGGTAGAGCGCGCTCGGCTGGACACCAGATCAAAGATGACCTCTGTGTCAAACACGTTGATCAAAAGGATGGTTAAACAACTGCCAAAAACATACACACACATAATACCCCTATCCCCGTTCTTAAGTACAATGAACTTGCAATGAAATGTTTCACACATAGGTTATTTACACTTGCTCAAAAAACCTGAGAACTTGGCCTGCTGCTACATCTACGACCGTATGTTTGTGTTGGAGTGAGATATTAGCCATTCTTTCCTCTGTCAGTGTACTTTGACCTCTCTCATTCATTCATGTTTCATTTGTTTGACCCTGACCCCCCTTTTCCAGACCCCTATGCAGTGCTGTAATCTATTTTTCTCTTCCCTATTGGTAAGCATATTTGCCATAGCCAATCAGGTTGATTGATCATCAGCAAGGCCGCAGGTTTGGCAATCAGCTGGGCTGTCCCGGCTGCCGCAATTTCCCAATAGACATGCAGAGCTTGACAGCACAATAAACTGGCTATTCATCAAAGTGTCCCGCTCTTGGACATCAGATCTGCCCCGGGGCGGACTCTCGTACCCCATAAACTGCCGTGCGCCGCTCTGAGGGCCAGAGGCGAACCGTATGAGTGTACTCACCTCTTATACAACAGGGTGTGTGTGTTTGTTTGGGCAAACACATACAATGTATGATGGAGCCGAAAGAAAATCATTGTATTTTTACATATAAAATGTTCCACGTCAAAAGGAAAGTCATATGCACACTTAAAAATAAGGGATTCAAAAGGGGGGTTTCACAGTGATACCTAGAAGGACAATTTTGGGTTCCACAAAGAATCTTTCAGTGAACACTTTTATTCTTAGAATATTTGAATAATCTAAAGAACCTTTTTCCATTAAAACAAATAATAAACATCTGTGCAATGGAAAGGTTCCATGGATGCTAAAGGTTCTTCATGGAACAATATATGCCGATAAAGAACCTTTATTTTTAGGAGTGTGGGTTCAGAACAACATGAGGTGAACTATTTCTTAAATGCAAATGCATCTATTCTTCTACATGAAGTCCTTCAGTGATACTTCCAAGCCTCATTCCAGCAAATGATTCAGCCCTTAAAGCAATATTGACTGATTGGGACAGAAGATGAATGATGTTTCTAATGTGATATCCACACACAAAGAGGTCATGATAATAAAACATTTATCAGACATCTATTACTTACTCACACACATGCGCGAGTGTGCAAAAAGACACAATACAATGTTCAATACAAACAGAGCTGTAGGGAAGGGCAGCAGTCAGTGAGGAAAGTGCTTCTTAAAGCATTGTTAGAAAATGGCCCATGTGAAGGGGAGGGGAAGGAAAGTGTGTGTGTGTGAAAAGAAGATATAGAAGGTGAAAGCACCAAAAATAAGAGGGGTTTTCAGAGCTTTTTGAGAGCGTCCCGAGAGTTAAAGAATGCCACTGCTCACTCCATCAGTTGTGTTTTATTGCACATGGGTCAGTAGTGATGATTAAAGGGATATTCATGGACATCCAGCTCTCCCTTTGGCTCACTCTCTGGGCATATCGTGGTTATTTAGAAGCTGTGTCGTCCCGGGCGCTCGGAGAACACATGAATCTGCCAGCGCTTGCACACTTAGAGGCTCGTAGTCAAGACAAAAGTGCCTCCATTGACCTGGTCAGCAAACCCAGTCAAATGTAGCCGTTCCTCTTCAGCTGGAGACTAATGAGATCTTAAAACACACCAGCCACGAGCTCAAGTCCGCTCTGATCTGCAGCAATGCATCGCAAATCTGAACAGTTAGGAAAGGTCAGCGTGTTAAGTAATAAAGAAAGGTACCTATTAGAAAGTTCCTTTAAATTAAGTAGTAATTAATGTTTTGATCAAATAATTAAGCAATAAGACTGTGCTATGTTGTGTATGTAGTCATTCCTAAAGGGGGTTGTTATTCAGACTATAGCACTAGCTGGAGTTGTTTATTGCTTTTATAACAAAAAAATATTACATCATAAAAATAAAAAAAAAATCATATTTAGGTTAATGTTAAACACTAAGGTTAATAGTGTTTACAACAAATTTCCAGTGGCAAATATAAGTTGGCATTCTCTAAAAACATTGGACTTTGAAATGTTTTGAAAGCAGTTGTGTGAAAATTAATGCCAGCTAATCTCATCATGCCGGTCTCAATCCAAGCTGTTTACCAATCAGGATACTTCTGACTCTGAGGACATAGTTGGCTGCCATTTCCTCGTTTAGTAGCGAAGGGCACGTTATATGAGCAATCAGGATATAGGGGTTATCCTGGATGACCCGCCTATTGAGTCCCATTCCTCATGTGAGAACTCTGAAGTGCTCAACAGGGGGTGTCAGAGGGAAGAACATGCCATTAAAACAGTATTGCACGCTTGATTCCATAGATGTTTCTCCACTATTATTCTGCACTAATTATTTCAACCAGTGGTTAGAGAAACTGGGAAACAACATTATTTCGAATGCATTGTTTTGTTTTTATTAATGCATTAAATTAAACATAGGGTGCATTTTAACCTATACAAAAGAACCTTTTTATTAAAGTTTTAAGAACAGTTTAATAAAAAAAAAAAAAAAAAGTAACTTTCCCATATTGTTTAAAAAAAATTTTTCATAAAAAAGGTTTATTCATCATGCGAGTCTGCTCTAATTTTTTGAATTGGGATGGTTGGAGAAATTGGGTAACAACATTGTTTTGAATTGTTTGTTGTTTTTGTTTGTTTTTAATGTTTTGTTTTGTTTTTTGCTTGTTTTGTTTTGAATCCCATTGTTTTGTTTTGTTTCGATTGTTTTTTTTTTGTTTTTTTTTTTGTTCTCTTTTGATTTGTAGTGTTTTGCTTTAAGTAATATTAAATCATTTATTGGGTGCGATTTGACCTATATGTAAGCAATAAGGTACGAGAGGCTGTGCTGTATCATAAATAAGTCACGGCTGAAGGGCGTTGTTAAGCACGACGCGACTTATTCACGATACAGCACTAACCTCGAGTATCTTATTGCTTTTATAAAACGGTTCCCACACAATACAAATATTAAAGCCAGAATTATGTATCAATGCAACTTTCATGAAGTAAACTTTTTCTAAAAGCCTTCCTTCCGCCGGAAATATAGTCCCTGACCGTGAACAGCAACAGAAGTTACATTTTCACTCTATTAGATGGCGGCAAACACTTTATGAGTGTGTCAGTCAGTAGCAAAGACTTTTACTTTGAAAAGACTGAATTGTTTTGAAAACGGAACAAGACGCAACTGACAAATGCTTTGACTAGCGCTGTCAGTCAAGTGAAAACTTCTTAAATGTTAAAAGGACAAGATGATTTATTTAAACAGATTTTTTTATTGAGACTGTCTGAAGGAAAATGCTAAATCTGAATGCAGGTAATAAAATCGCTCACTCGATCTTTTTCTTACAACACTTTTCTACATAATACAGTTAGCTTCAATGAACAGTATCAATTGAGAACATACAGTTTATGTTGCTTTATGGGTGGTTGCTAAGGGTGTTGTGTAGTGATACACAGAACCGTTGGGTGAAGCGGTCATAGCCGTGTTTTATCGTGAATAAAACACAGCTATTGACCAATCAGAATCAAGGACAGGAACTGTTTTATAAAATAGAACAATGGTCAATTTTACATCCTGAAAAAAAATGTATTTTGACAAGCACATTGGTAAGCACATTTTCCCAAATTCATTCATTTGGGAAAATTAATGTTTGTGTGAATGATATATTTTATATATATATATATATATATATATATATATATATATATATATATATATATAAAAATCAGCATTGCTAGTCTGCACTATTTTTCTTTTCCATTTTGTAGCAATGCATTAAATAATATTTAGGGTGCAATTGGATGTAATATAACCATAATAAATATTATGTTCTAAAAAAATACTTTTTTTTATCAAGTACATTGGTAAGTTTCTCATATTTGGCAGTATTTCAAAAAAACATTCAAGAAATTACATGCAGAGCAATACATATTTTGACCCTAGACCACAAAACCTGTCATAAGGGTCTTTTTTTATTTTATTTATAAAATTAAATCAAGCTGAATAAATAAGCTTTCCACTGATGTATGGTTTGTTAGGATATGACAATATTTGGCCGAGATACAACTATTTGAAAATCTGGAATCTGAGGGTGCAAAAAAATAAAAAAATTGAGAAAATACTAGTTGTCCAAATGAAGTTCTTAGCAATGCATATCCACTCACAAAAATAAATTTTTCATATGTTTATGGTAGGAAATTTACAAAATATCTTCACGGAACATGATCTTTACTAATATCCTAATATTGGCATAAAAGAAAAATTGATAATTTTCACCTGTAGAATGTATTGTTGGCTATTGCTACAAATATACCTGTGTGACTAATGACTGGTTTTGTGGTCCAGGGACACATATGTCTTTCCCAGCTATTTAATAATAATAGTTTTTAAAAAAAAAAAAAGCAATGTCTAATATACATTCTGAAGCCTTATAAACACATCCATAGTGAGCAGGGTTTCTGGTAGCTGATCTGGGGTCAGGACCCAGCAGGTTGACGTGCTGAAGAATCTCTGCGTTCACAGCACTCGGGGCCATTCTCTCTCAACTTCCTGTGGTCTCACCGGGAGGAAAGGTCTGTTTGTGTTGCTACGGAGACATGGTGAAAGGCACTGGGACCTCCCTCCTGTCTCCTCTCCTCCAGAGCCACATATTGTTTTTTAAAAAAACCCTGTTTCCTTGCTCGTTGAGAAAAAAAAAAAAAAAAAAAAGGAAAGCGAAGCGAAGCGGCCGTGTTTCAAACAATCGCAGGAGGCTACAATTAGTTTGTGTATTATGATAAGGCGTGGCAAGGCAAGACGGGGAAGGCGAGCTCTCGTCCCAAGCCCCCTCAACAGTTTACTTTGCATTAGGCAGCAACAACAGTATAAACAAACGTCACAGTGGAGGGTGGACGAAACCCTAAGCCCCCTTGTTCGCTCCGGCCTCCATCACGGCTGTTTACTTGGTTCCGCGGAGGTGAAAAACCATTGTGCAGTCTGGTTATGACATCACTTTCTTGTTTGTATCAAACGTGATGCGTTGTGCACCCTCTTACAGTTTGACTAGGCAGTTTTTGGCACTCCAGCTGAATGTTCTGAATGTTCAGTTGGGTTTATTTGTGAATTTCATTGAGTTTGGGGACTTGATGCTTTGAATTTGTGTCCTATATTTGTGTGTGTGTGTGTGTGTGTGTGTGTGTGTGTGTGTGTGTGTGTGTGTGTGTGTGTGTGTGTGTGTGTGTGTGCTATAAAGCCAGCCGTCCTGCTGCAGGAAATCCTGCTGTGCACAGGCGCCCTCTATTGCCAAAGCCCAGTGTGTGTGTGCTGGACTCGTCATGGGGACTGCTCCACTACGTCTTGTGCAGTATAAAACAAGCACTATACTAAAGTAATGTGCCATAAAAACCAAATATGCAGTTTTACAGTGCACGTCTGCATTAAGTAAACAAAGCACATCTCCATTCCTCCATGTTGTATGAACTGTCACGACCAAATTCAGTCTTGTGCTGCTCTGCAGTACTCTGCTGTGTATCATATTTTCTAGTTGAATATCTGCAATGTTTAATGGACAAATTCAGATACAAAATCAAACCACCACAATAGACCAGCAAACCCTATCTGGAACAAAGACGGAGAAGTAAAAGAGGATGTTTTGGATAAAAGTTGCATGTCTAACCAGTGTTACGCTCAGAATCTGTTTAGACAACTGCTGAATGTTTGGCTTTCTCCCGCTGCGCTCTGAAAACGATACAGTGAATGTGGCTCTTACAAATTAGCCCCCCTTAGCTACCATTCAACACTTTCTGATCTCAATGAAGCCATCTGACAACTCAGACAGCCTGTGCTCGCTTCAAGAGATGCTCGTTGTCTTCTCTTCACTTTGTATTAATATTCCTCAATAAAGAAATGTAGAGCATTGAGGAATGCATGTCTGTGAACTGTTGCTTTCTTCACAAATCCCTGTATGTTTTTTTTTTTTACTTATATACATTTATTATTAATAATATAAAACATAGTGGAATATGACAGAATATGAAATATGAATAACCGTATATAATCCAATCTCCATATAGTCCTTCTTTTGTTGGTTTGATATTTATACTAGCCGTAATATTTAGAGATAAATTAATATCTGATAAAATGAAGGGCTAATTTGAACCTTTTTTCTTTTACGCTGTAAAAAAGAATTGTTGATTTAGTTTAAAAAAGTAAGTTACCTGGTTGCTTTTTGAGTTCATTTAAATAAAAATTTGAGTTAATACAATGAAGGCGACTGGTTTAATCAACAGAAACTCAAAATATTATGTTATCTGAACCACATTAATTATTGAAGTTGATTTGACAAAAGAAAAAATATTTATACTTAATATTTATATACTAAATATTTAGATTTAATATTTATAAGTGCTGTCAAACGATTAATCGTGATTAATATTATCTGAGATAAAAGTTTGTTTACATAATATATGTGTGTGTACTGTATATATTTATTATGTATATACTGTGGAAATACACACACATGCATTTACATATTTGCATTTACAAATATTTACATGTATATATTTGTGTGTGTGTGTGTGTTTTTATATATATATATATATATATATATATATATATATATATATATATATATATATATATATTTATATTGTATATAAAAATAAATATTTTATATATAAATATGTATTTATGTGTGTATTTATATACATTCATATATGATGTAAACAAACTTTTATTTTGGATGCGATTAATCCCGATTAATCATTTGACAGCACTATATTTATTTATATTATTATTATTATTATTATTATTATTATTATTATTACTACCCTAATTTACAACACTTAATCCTTTAGGGTTTTTTTTATTTTTTTATTATTGAATTTATCTTGGATTTTAGTTTTTAATTTATTGAGACAAATGCTGCAAAGATTTATGTCTAAAAAGCTGTGAAGAAATGACTGTTGCACTGATACCTTCACACTCAGCCTCTATAAGTGAAGGTTACAAATGCTCTTAAACGAAAGAGGAAATTGAGAGTTTAAATCGTTGCTGGATTTTTTTCCATCTCTGTCTGTCCAGGAGTAGTATTATATTGCGAGATGCAGGTCTGTTTCAGCGCGAGGGAGATTGAGAGGCGTGAGAAAGCCATGTGAATTTCTGCCCCTTCGCATAAAAGAACCTCTCTTTTATCAGCTCTCGCCTCAACAGCAAACCCGCTGATATTTCACCGTTTCTCTATGGCACATGCTGTCCCTGCCAAATCCTCTTTATTTCCCAGTCTTTTTCCTTGTCTACACGTGTAGCTACAAAAGTCGCTTCAGACTTCCTGCGTTCTCCACATACTTTACCTGAGTTTGTTGTGTCTAATATCTCAAATCAAGTGATACTTGTTCATGTTCAGCAACGTTGTCGTGATATCATAGCGCTGTGAGCCGCAGTCCAAATTTGTGGTTAACTCAAGATGGTTCTTCTTAGTTTGGGGAAGGAAGATGTGTACGAGGCAGAAAGGAGTAAGTTTTGAGCAGGGGGTCATTGAAGGTTTTGTTAACCCCTTAACCACAATAACGTCTGTCTGCAAACTAGTGAATTGATTCCAATTCAAACTGCAGGCAGAGTCATTTGGTTTGTGGTCTGGAAGGAGAGAGCACTTACACACATTCAGTGACTGGGGAATTGTTGCATAGGGCTGCATGTTTGCATCTGACACAGGAATGCATTATTTATACTAGCATGATGTTAGTGCGGCTGCTCGAACACGTGTAACTCATTCAGATGCCAGTAAAATTAGATATGTGAGAATGTTGCGATGAGCCTGACAGATATTACTGAGATTTACAGTACATGTGCTTCTGAGAGAACAGTAGCAGACGGCAGCATTAAATGAACTGATACATCTGTGTTAGATATATTTGCGTATCCCAGCAGCCCCTGCAGCTGCCGGGAGTCTGATAGAGTGATAGACCGAAATCAGACACAGTGAAATAAGCTGTAAGCACACTGAGCACATCGACAGGACTGTCACATTCTCTTACTTTCACATAGAGAAATCTGGTGCCATGACCCGGATCTAGTGCCGATCTCGAACATATATAGCCGCGTTTCCACCGCAGGAACTTTCCCCAGGAACTAGGGACTCTGGAGTGGTACTCGATGTGTTTCGACTGCAGGGACCAGGGTCTAAATGAAGGTTCCGGGTAAAAATTTCCCCCTCAGAAAGTCCCTGCTCGTGAGGTAGTACTTTTTCAAAGTTCAGGAACTTTCAGGGTTGGGACTTGCTGAACATGCTGATTGGTTGAGTTCACGCAGCATTTTATTTCAACCACCATTTTTAAAAGTCTGTTGCGGTGCATTCAGTAAGAGTTGTTTGCGATTCAAATCAACAATGGAGTTTAAAAATACGACAGATGGACCGACGACGAGGTCCAGGCTTTATTAAGCTTATATGCAGATTACGAAATCCAGTGGGAACTGGAAAGTCATGCGCAGTCCTACGTCACCGGACTAATTTGCCCAAACTTCACTGTACTTTAGACCGCGATGGAAATGCAGACAGCAACAGGTCTGGGGGAAAAAATTCCTAGGACAAATTTTTCCAGGTAATTTCGGTGGAATCACAGCTTACATTCCAGATATTAAATGTTGCCGTACTGGCAGAAAAGTTTCTGAAAATTTAGGGGCAATTTTTTATGTCTTTACATATATAATAGTGTGATATAAATGATAATGTTTGTCCATTTAATTTTTTATTTTCTACTAAAGGTTCTTTCGGGTATGGTTATATCCAAAGTAACATTTGTAATGTTTATATTGAGGCTCCTTCTTAAAGTTTCCATTATAAATAAGGCAGCCCACCCTTTCCTCTTGAAACATTCACATTTACCTGTTTTTTTCCTCTGGATGATAAATGTCACCCTGCATTACAGTCATCTCTGGAAGAGAAGTGCCCTGTTCCCGGAACAAACCATTTTATACGGATTGCATCAATTTTTGCATGCACTGGGATGAGGTGTGCATTGAACATGACGTTATTTTAAAAAATGTTTATGAACATCTGCCAAACAATTCACCACCCTTTCCAAAAAGAATAGAAAGAAGTCATCAAGCCGTTAAAGGTGAGTTTACCTCAGGCTGGGACATAAAAAAATGAAATCCTATCACCACACATATTTGTTTGACCCTTTACCTTTATCAGTCCGACACTATTAAAATGTAAATGTCATCTTTTTGGTGGAGGTGTGAAATGAGGAGGCCAATTATTGGATTTTTTTTTTTCTTTTTTCAGCCAAAGTGATAAAGTCAGCAGACTTTATGCTAATAATTTGGCTTCCTTGTAGTGCAGTGTAAGGGCAGTGATGCGTTTCCTCTTCTCTCTTCCCTTGAGGTAGTGTTCCCTCACAGTGGTGCGAGTAATTGAATCAAGTCAATACCAATGCCTCCCTCCCACTTCCCCTCCCAAATCCCCTCACCCAAAAAAACCCAAAAAACCTGACGTCTGCCGGTGATGAGAGCCAGATGTTAGAGCCAGTGGGCCCATATAGCGGCTCATGTCTTAAAGGTCCAGCATCATTCTGATGAAGGATATATCTTCATTGAAGAGATGGGTCGCCTATTACCTCGCCGAAGGAAATCAAGTCCCACATGTGTGTGGTTGAGCATGTGAGCGTCTACATGTCTGTGTATGCAGCCCTTGTTTTATGAACAGTAGAACGCAGCTGACACCCATCCTGTTTCTGGCAGCTTGGCGGGTCTGGATCCAATCCCCCAGTGCTCATTAAAGAGCAGAACCATCTCTACACCCATCCTTTAATGAAACACTGGCAGGGTGCGGAAGGGTGAAGGGGGGTGGGCCGGGTCACTCTTCAGCAGATGTGTGCTGGAGCACAGGCGTACCTGAGCCCGATAGCCAGAGGCAAGTAAGATTTGTAAATCGCTACTTGCTGTTTTTATTATAACTCATAATAGTGAGAAGAATAAAACACAGGAACAAGGAACTATAACACCAGAAGATCCTGCACCTAAAAGTACCACCTCAAAAGGGATGATTTAGACAACTTTATAGCTGCAGTGCCCAACCTTGTTACTAAATAATTTGTAAAAGTGCTTAAACAAAAGTACAAACCTCATATTTCTGCTTTTAAACCTTGACTGTACAGCAAGTTGTTAGTCAACATTATTGTCTGTTGCAGTTTTCTCTTTCACACACATATATGATGTAAAATTAGGAAGTTTGTTCTTGTTTGTTAATGTTTCTCTTTGTGAGGTTTGGTTAGTGGTGTCTAAAATGCATCTTTACGCACAACTGCCAGCCTGCATGGAGAGCTTCTTGAGACTCCAGAGACACCAGCAACTTCAAATACCTGTTTGCTGCTCAACACTGGCTTTTTTTATAGCTGCCCTTTTAATACAATTATTTTTTTTGACAGGAACTTTCATTAATAAGCCTTTATCTGACCGAGTTCTGCTGTGCTCTAAATAACTCACAAATCTTATGATAATTTGATAATCTCCATTCAGTTTTCACAAAATATTAGTTGTTTTCATGCCTTTTGCACAACATTGCACCATTTCATGCTATTCATCTTCAGAAAGATCTTTCTTCCTCCCCATATTGCTTGAGAACTGTGACTTGCTTAATAATGTGGAACAACCTATTAAGTAGGGTTTCCATAGACCTGGCAAATTATTTTGTCTGAGATTGATACCAGTTATCTAAAAAGACATGATAAATAAACAAACAAACATTTTCTTAGAAAAACTAAAATCTAAATGTTTATTCTACTGAAATCTTACTGATATGTTACTTGCATAATAATTTGGAACGCAGTGTATATATATATATATATATATATATATATATATATATATATATATATATATATATATATATATATATATATATATATATAGTTTAGTACTTTAACTAAATGAAAATGTTGTATATGTGAAATAAAATAAGTATGTGTTTTATTTCAGTTCAGTTCATGTTTTAATATTGTTTTATATATGGTTAGTGTCGTTAGTAGAAAAAAAATGATAATGAGAATTAAAAAAAATGATAATGAGAATTTTGGGAGAAAATATGCTTAATTGTGACAAAAAATAATGTGACAAATAATGTGACAAAAACAAAACAAAGCGAGAGAGAGAAAGCACAGAACAAACTTAACTTTAAAATGAAAGAGAAAACAGAAAATATAAAAATAAAATAATTCAAAATATTAACAAAAACCATGCTAGTATATCAGTGATACTAAAATAACACTAATTGCAAGAGACAGTAATGTTGACTAACACCTTGCTGTACAGTAAGGGTTTATTTTATTACTTCTTTTTTTTTTTCCTTTTGTGATGAAACGTGACTTGGACGTGTCCTTGACAGGTTTCAGTGTCTGAGAAGAGCTGATAGGAACCTGGTGGTGAAACGAAGGTGTCGTCAGCACAGCATGTCGATTACAGATGACATTCCTAAATCTGCAATAGAGTGCTGCTTGAATGCAATTACGTGACAGGGACATCTACATGATTCACCATATGCAACAGATTAGGCTAAACCCATCATTTGTATGTGTTGTCTAGTGGAGTTTCACAATAACTTTATCTGGTCTTAGAGTTGCTCCATTACTTCTTTTCATTCTTCTTCCCCCACTGTCTTTCTTGTCTCATCTTTACAGCACCTCCTTCATCATGTGTTTGTGCGCAGCCCCCACAACTCTGCTCTATCATTCTTTCTGCCTTTTATGTAACTGCTCCCCTTATAGAAACCACACACATTTAAGAACACGCTTTGTGTTTGAGCCCTCGGTGAGACCATAAAAGCGGCACTTAAGTGAAATGCAAGAGGACAGGGGGAAACGGAGACTATCAATCTCATAATTTGTGAAAAAGAAGGATGACACAAAGGAGGGAAAGACCTGGCCTTCATTTCACAAGGTACCGCTGTAAATCCCTTGTTAGGTCTTTAAGGCATTCTGATGCCAGTGAGAAAATGTTTGGTAGTTCTTGGTCATCTCGTTACTGCAGGAGCCGCCCATTGAAGACGAGCGCAGACTCTGACAGCTCGCTGCACCGTGAGGGAAATCCCCTCCGCATAGATGCAATAAAAACCCAGCTGCAGCGAGGAAACTGAGACGGGAAAGTTAAATGTGTAGAGTCTGTTCTCTGGCCTCTGATAAAGTCGTGTCGCTCATAGCAGACTTCATGTCTGTGTGTCTGTGCTGGACAGAGGTAATTACCACAGGCTCTGCTGTTACACAATCCCACTTTCTCAGATGCCACAGTAGTCGTTATAAACCGTACAAAGAGGTCAAAGAATCACCTTAACTTCCCCTTTGTGGCCCTGCATAAATAAGAGTAACTGTGCTTTTGCATAGTTTATTGGCTACATCAGTATATTAGCTCACTTCCTGTGACTTCATAATCACCACTGGCTTTTGAACCAGGACATATTGTCTTAAGCAAAACTGTTATTATTGCTAGAGCTGGCTCAATGAAAGCAATCAAGCCCATGACCTTGGTGTTCAATAGTTATAATTTTGTTTTCCTGACACCCTTACTGTGGCACTTGGAATTAAAGGGATAGTTCACCCAAAAATGAAAATTTGATGTTTATCTGCTTACCCCCAGCGCATCCAAGATGTAGGTGACTTTGTTTCTTCAGTAGAACACAAATGATGATTTTTAACTGCAACTGTCGCCATCTGTCAGTCAAATAATGGGAGTGAATGGGAACTCTATCAATAAGAGTCGAAAAAACTTGCATAGACAAATCCAAATGAAACCCTGCGGCTCGTGATGATACACTGATGTCCTAAGACACGAAACGATCAGTTTGTGTGAGAAACCGAACAGCTATTATATTATTTTTTACCTCTAAAACAACACTATGTCCAACTGCGTTCAGCATTCGCTTAGTGAGGTCTGATCGTGCTCTGACAACGGCAGTGATGTCTCGCGCTTATACTTCAATGAGTGTGAGACATCACTAACCGAGTGCTGAACGCAGTTGGACATAGTGGTGTTTTAGAGTTAAAAAATTATATAAATACTATTCGGTTTCTCGCACAAACCGATCGTTTCGTGTCTTTTATCTGAGCATACTGTATGTATGCGGATAAAGTTGAATATACTATATATAGCCAACTTTATATAAAGAGCTGTGTGATGTTTTTTTTGTTTTTTTTACCCTTTTCTATTTTTACCATTGGGATGGCATTCAACTTTGAATAGCTAATTAAAATGTAATTCCACTAACTTCGCAAACTTTAACAAATCCAGCTGTTAGATCCTCTAAAGTGTGCATTTGTAACCTAACTGCTGAATACTCAATAAATATAGATATGTGGATGGTCATATGTTAATGTGATCCTGTTTTTTTTATTTATTTTTTTATTTTTGTTGTTGTTGTTTTTATATAATGCACACCAATGAACCATGTTCAGTAAGACCATGGAAAATTGTTAGAAATTACTGCTGTCAGATCGATTAATTGCATTTAACATAACATAAGTTTGTAAATATATGTGTGTATATGTATAAAGTGTGTGTGTACTGTATATATATATATATATATATATATATATATATATATATATATATATATATATATATATATATACACACAAACACAGACACACATATTATAAATGTATAAACTTTTATGTTAAATGTGATTAATGATGAGTAATCGATTTAACAGCACTATTAGAAATGTATCAAATTTGTAAATAACTGTTTAATGTCAAGAACAGATATTAAACATAAAATAAATAATAGATTCAAAGCTTTCCAAAAGACAGAAAATTACCAAATATTATACATTTTTGTAAAAACATATCATAAAACAATATGTCAGATGGGTCTAAAAAGCCAGAGCTATTTAGACTGGAGTGACTGAAGGGAAAAAGAGGAAAGAATGGAAGTCACAGGCTAAGCCCACCTCAGTGCTGCGTAAACATGACACCTTTTCACCCCGGCTGAGAAGAAAATGCTCGGTAATGACCCGCCTCGACCTTCCCAGCTCTGGCTGACCCCTTTCTTTAGCTCGGAGCAGCTTAATTCTTACTAATTACATTCCTGACTGACAGAAAGTTGGCAGCTGCCGCAGCGTCGGCCCAGGTACTCTGGCATCCCTGGCACTGGAGGAGAGAGCGCTCACCCTCTGAGAGAGAGAAAGAGAGAGACCAGACATACAACACTAAAGATGACAAATCCATTAATCAAGGAAGCCGAGGAACATCGATCAGAGAAGATTGATTGCATGGTAGCCTCCCAAGGAGGAAAATGTAAATTCATTAGAAATGAGTGTTGTTTGTACATTCCACACAATTCCAGGTAAACAATCTGACTCAAGTTCTGCATGAAAAGGTAGCAAAATCAGCAAACATCATGCTATTTTCTCATCTGAATGAGGCACATGATTTAGATCAATTTTAGGCCCACTTTGGAGTCATTTGAGTCATTTTTAACAGCTCTAGTGTCAGTAAGATATTTGTCATCTTACTCTCTCTACATTGCATAACAATGAGAGTGTTCAGTAGCATTGTAACTGACATCAGACAGTATATTAAGGTCAGGTACACTGTCCAAAGTAATGCTGGTTTGACAGGGAAGATCTTGCTTTTCAAGAGCATTCTTGCTTTTTAGACAATCTTCAATCAGTTTGTCAGATTACGGTACAATCCATGTATATACTGAAATTTTGAAATATTATTACAATTTAAAAATATTTTAATGGCAAAGCTGAATTCTCAGTGACTATTACTCCAGTCTTCAGTGTCACATGATTCTTTAGAAATCATTCTAAAATGCTGATTTGGTGCTCAAGAACCATTTCTTCTTATTATTAAATATGTTTTATTTTACAGTGCACAGCATAAATGAGTACACCCCTTCTGAAACTTCTGAAAGTCAGCAATTAACCAATTACTTAGAAGACATGTTAGGGTTCTTTAGAGGTATAATGTTCCAGCAAGTCTGCTTATTCAATTACCAAAGAAGCATGCCAAAATTATTCAAGAAAATAAGATTTTCTTATCACGGTGATAAAATGTTATGTAGCAAAAATAGGAGTACACTCTCCTAAAAGTTACTAAATAAAACGAAATAAAAATGTGTCTGGTGTAAGTTTAAGCCAGTGTTTGATCAACAGGTAAGTATGTTGAACCAAAACATTTAAAGAAAAGTAATTTCTTGACAATTAAAAGTGTTATAAAGCCCACTGAATCTTTCTCAGACTTAATGCTGACAACAATGGAAGCATTTGGGAGAGAACTGTCAGGAGACTTATTTCTTAGCACAAAAGAGGACAGTGGTACAAGAGGATTACCAAATCATTGTTTTAAGTGTGAAAATATAGCAGAAGTAACACAGAAATTCAAAAACAATGGACTTGTGACAAGGCCCCTGAAATAATCATGCCTTCATTTTAAGCTTTCATTTAGTGATGAGGGATTTTTTTGCTAGACAAAGAGCAGGAGAAATACCAAGCGAGTGTCTCAGAGCCAGCAAAAGCTATGAAAAGAGTGACTGTTTATCTCACAGAGTAAGATGCAGCCTGCAGAAATGACATGCATGTAAGTCAGTTAGCCATTTCCAAAGCCCATATTTACAAAATATAGATTCTGGGAATCAATACTCTGGTCTCATGAGACCAAATCAGTCATTTTGGATCTAACAGCATCCAAAATGTTATTGTGTTGCTAGAGGAGGAGTACAGTGAGAAGTGCCTGGTTCCCACAGTAAAGTTCAGTGGTAGTAAAGCTCTTATATAGGGATGTATGAGTGCTGAAGGTGTGAGGGAGTTGTGCTTTATCAATGCTGTCATGAATTCCCACACCACTGTGTAATTTAATACACAAACTTGAAACAGAAGATGTTTCCCTTTCCTCATTCCCTGCATTGTTATGCATTTTTTTCAACATGACAATGAGGATATGCATTCTCCCATGGTGAAAAACCTTCTGTGGACATGTATTACACTCAGTCTTAACACTCTTGAGCGCCTGTGGGGTATTCTGTAGAGACGAGTTGAGCAACACTCTCCATTAAAGATCAGGGCATTTAAGGAGCTCATCATCCAGGAGTTAAACAGGACAGATGTGACAATTTGTCATGAACTTGTACACTCATGTCAGAGCAGTATATTCCAAATTATGGAGGGCATACTAAATACTAGAATATTATACATTTGTTGAATTAAATCTAGGGTGTACTCATTTCTGCAATCCTTAATTTAAACAAAATTGGCTAATTTACTTATTTTATGACTATTAATGACAAATTTCTCAGTTTATATTATGTATATGTTTAATACATTTTAATTTTGCCATCTTTCCATGAATTGTATTAGTGATCATGAAGAAAATACATATTTTGCATTTCTTCAGAGAGGGGTGTACTCATTTATGCTGTGCACTGTATGTTTTATTAACATTTTGTGAACATAAGAGACATATGTATCTAGGGCATGGGTTAGAGATGTGAGGATATCAGAACACACATGATTCTTGAAACTCTTCCAGAGCTGAGACCTTTTTTGGAATTCATCTATAGTTGTGGTTGGGTTGAAAGCTATGCAGAGAAAACACAACTTTTGAACAGTTTGTTGAGAAGCAGTCTGAGACCTCAGCACCCTGTTGACTGGACTCCTGAGACTAGAATAACTTTGAGGACCTGAAACAGGCAGTGGCAACTCAATGCAGGGATCATGTTCTGGCAGTTTATCTGGTCTTGCAATATATATCTCCTGTAGTGTTTGATCAGAAATGAATCATTCACTGAACACTTGAATGTTCCAAATTATCCACAGCACTAGAATTACCAAACATCATCTTTAAAAAAGCTAGACCGTCAAACCCAGACACATTATGAACCACTCTGCAGACACAAACTGAATCAACACTGAACTGACCTCAGCTTAACAATAACACCATTTCCTTTTTAGAGCTTTCATTTTTCAGTCAACATTGAATCATTATTATATAAACTATTGATAAACAGCAGTAAGAGTACAAGTTTAGGGTCTTTTTTTTATTTTTATTTTTTTTTAATTTATTTATTTATTTATTTTTTTGGGAAAGAAATTAATACTTTTATTCGGCAAAGATGCATTAAATGAATATGCATGAATATCACAGTAAAGACATTTATAATGTTACAAAAGATTCTATTTCAATTAAATGCTGTTCGTTCTATTCATCAAATTTTTTCAAAAAAAAAATTCAAATTCAACATTGATAATAAAAATAAATGTTTCTTGAACAGCAAATCATCATATTAGAATGATTTCTGAAGAATCATGTGACACTGAAGACTGGAGAAATTATGCTGAAAATTCATCTTTGCATCACAGAAATAAATTACATTTTCAAATATATTTAAATTGAAAAATTATTTTAAATTGTAATAATATTTCAAAATATTACTGTTTTTTTTTTTTTTTTTTTTTTTTTTTTTATATAATCCATGCAGGTTTGGTGAGCATAAGAGACTTCATTTAAAAACATTTAAAAATCTTACTGATCTCAAACTTTTTTTGAACGGCAGCTGCTGCTGTTTATCATTGGGATAAATGATCTAAATTATATATATGTTTATATAGGAAGAAAAAATATATATATTGTGGTCACTAATTTATTATTAATTAGGAACTTGTTCCCTCAACCTCATTTTAGGTAAAGCGTGGACATGGCGGATTCATTCAAACTCGATCTCATGGCCATGACTAAATTAAATTAAAAACTAAAAACTGAAAGTAAATTAAAACGAGGGAATGAATTGCTACTTAGTTCCTCCTCAATGCTGCTGTCATATTTGATGAACGTTTCATTCTCCGTCATGTTGAAAGCATGTGCACTGAGCAGCAGAATCCATAAAGACATGATCTTGATCACAGTAGTGGTCCAAAGTAGACCCAACTTCCAATTTGGTACCATTTGACATGTGCTCGGTTCTGACAGTGGAAAAAGGCCGTAAATCACACCTAAGTCCAAAGCCAGGCAAATTTCTGCGACTGCTGAACCAGTCCATCAAGAATAAACGAATGAACAAGAAATGAACATGTCTGCAGGTTCAGACTCTTTCCATTCACCAGCGTCTGGGTTTAGAGCCATGAAAATCTGTTAGACACAATGTACGTTCATCCTACTGTTTCTTTGCTTTGACTCAATTTACAGACCGTTCGTACAGAGCAATGGTAATCAGTTCAAGCCATGGCTTCATGGTTCTCATTAAACTGGCCAGTGACGCTCCAAATGATTTGCTCAATATCAGAGAAGAACTATTTCCAGGGGAGGAAACAGCGAGTATTGTCAGACCCATTTGCGTGTTGCGATGGCAAGCGAGTTTTATCGCAATGTCCTAATCTCCTCAGCCTCGCTCAGCTGTTGAAGCTCAAGTTGCCTGCATGTGTCTTTACTATATAATTAAGGGATTTTTGGGCAGTGGCCTGGAGAAACCAACTCAATAGCGTAACAAAACACCTTTATCACATATTTCACAGCCAACTACAACTTTTCTTTTTCTTGTAGTGGACTAGACAATTGCAGAACATTATGTTCTGTCCCAAATTGGCATCCTTTTTGTTTTCCTTCACACAATACCGTCTTGTTCAGATCATTTGGTGGTATGTATATGAATTGTTGTGCTCATGAGATATTTCTTGAGATGTTTTATGGACATTAGATGGCTGAAATTTTTTGATATAATGGTTTCGAATGACATTGCTGCATCGAAGCAAGATACAGAGCTTAGTGAGAGGAAAGGGACGCAACAAGATTTTTTTTTATTTTTTTTTATAGCATAATACGTCTCTTGTGTTTAGCCAAGACAAGGGCCCTTCTGCTCCCCAAATCCTCAGGGCTATCTTTCAAACAGTGATAGTTACGGAAATTAGCGGCGCAGAAATCCATAAGCATCACTCGTCAGGGGGCTTATTAAGTGTCTTTGTGAGTTTATGAGGGGTGGGCGACGCTCCCAGCTCCGAGTGCTCCCAGCGCTTCCCTGGCTCCACCAGCTGTGAAGAGTCACCATCACACATACACACACACACACACACACACACACATTGACTCTTATTGTTTTTATACTGAGCTAGAAATGGTGTCTATCTCCTGCCCCTAAACCTAACACTGACATAAACCTTTTGGCATTTTTACATTGTTATTAAGACAGAATTGAATATGTTTATTTAGCCATTTGATTTGCAGGGACAGTTATAATGTCTTCACACGGTAGTAGATGAAGTGTGTGACACACACTAACGCTCACAGTAATCTGTATCTGTGGCTTGATGGACATAATTTTTTTTTAACATTACCTTTTGCTCTGCTACAGTATATTCATAATAATAAGGTTATTTGATGCTTCTTTTGATCAGCAAATAACCTGTACAGAGTTCTTGAGTTATTTAAAATTTAACCCATCGGTTGGGTTTGTCCATTTTTGACCCAAATTTGGGTTGAAACAACCCATCATTTTTAGAGTGTATATGGTGCTTTGGTGATTTAAAAAGTTCTTAGTGAATTAGAAGTTTTACAGATCAGCATGGTGTTTTCTAGGTTTTAACACCCTGGAGTCGGCACAAATGCATAGAATTAAGACTAAGTCCAAAGAACTAGAGAATGAAAAGTTCTTCAGCAAATGTTTTTCAGGTTTTTGTATCTATCACTTGATGTTTGGACCTTTATATATATAATTATATATAATTTCCTCAAAATTGTGTAGCTATCATGCACTGAATAAGTTGCCAAAAAAATTGAGGCAATCATTTTTTTTAAGTTAAGAAATTCAAAGTTTAAGTTAGCAGAACTGTCAGATTTTTATTTTATACTCATACATTTTAATTGTTCTTAACTTGAAATGTTTGAGTACAGTAATTCATACATTTAACTTAAAATTTTCATGTAACCTGAACATTTTATTAGTGTAAACTATAACAAGCTAATTCAGATAATGCTAACTTGCTAATTTGCTAACATGTTAGAAATAGCATGGTATAGCCCTATCTGAATGAGTGCAGTTTCGAGTGCCATGGGCAAACTTAAGTTCGTCTAAATTAAAAGAAATACGTTTATAAAACTCAAAACAATGACACAGTTCAGTTTACTTAAAATGTATCAGTTCTGTGAACTTGAAAGAAAAAGAAGTGCTAAATACTCATAAAAGTTCAATTGACTGAACTAATTTGTTTAATTTAAGTTTGTGTTAACCAATTAATTATTTTGAGCATTAGGGTTTACAGTGTGAGAATAAAAAATCTTATGGCTGAATTTATTATATAAAAAAGTTTGTCCGCCACATTATAGTCAGTGGTATAATTAACTCGCTGTGTGTGTCAAGGACAATAATTACAAAAATAATAATAATAATAATAATAATAATAATTTGAATACAATTATTTATTTATTTAAAATGAATATGTGACATTTTTGAAAACTTTTGTTTAAAATGGTTTGAACATTTTTCAAAAAACATGAAACCTGCATGATTACTTGGCACAAGCATTTTAAACTTAAAGCCAAAACTCTTTCTAGTTGAACCTTTATGTTTAAGACTGCCAAACTGATGATTCTAGGCTCTGAGATGGCATTTCCATTCCATTGGTACAGAGAAAAGTACTTGCAATGGTGCTCTCCTCTGCCTCGCGGGTCTAAAACTGTTTGTGAGGGTGCTGAAAACGACTGTCATAGCACCCCCACCCACATCAGTGACACGTGTCATCACCAGGATTCATCTCCAAAATGTCCAACGTCAGTGGAAAAGCACATCTTTCAATTCCACGGGGTCTCGTCTCTCTGCGGTGTTGCTGAAAGAATGTGTTTTCATTAAACGCAGCTAAATTTAAAAGAGCAATCTAAAAATAGTTTTGCTAATAATTCTCTAATGGAATGTTTTATGCCATTTTCAAGCTTGAATTTTTTCGAGCTTGAAACGCAAAAGCTTCATACAGGATCAAACCACGTTCCATTTACATCATAAAGCCGTAGACCTCGCAATCATAAATCTTTGCGGACATGGACATTGATTCCAGT
Source organism: Megalobrama amblycephala (assembly GCF_018812025.1). NCBI lineage: Eukaryota > Metazoa > Chordata > Actinopteri > Cypriniformes > Xenocyprididae > Megalobrama > Megalobrama amblycephala. The sequence goes on from NC_063055.1 coordinate 33,218,951, forward strand.
AATAATATGTGGTTGAATGTCGCATGGATGCCTCTGTCGAGATCCATCCATCTATGAAACAGGACATGGCGGTAATGGGAAAGACTGTATTGCCGGAGGCAGTAAGCTAGCTCATCAGCCCAGTGAACTTTGATGCGTTGCTAGTAAATATAATTCCATTATTTTCTCACAGCTGAGGAAGCTGCAAGGTACACAAGGGCGTGAACCGGCGGTCACGAGGGAGCGAGCCCCGGAGCAGAGCGGGAAAATGATGTTGTTGTTTCTTCCGAATGAGTTTTCAGGCAGGTGTGAGCGGGTTGTGGAGAGATTTGTTTGTCTTGAGGAGTCTGCTTTCTGATATATCACTGCTCAAGGAGAATATTTATGGCATAACAGACTATGCTGCGAAGGAATATCTGGATTAAACTAGATTTGTATTTCCTTAAGGAAATAGCAGTGCTTAAAAGAATACACCATGCATTCCCATTTTGGCAGTGTAAAAGTTCTGTAGGTGGTTAAATGGATGGATTCATTATGTAAATAAATGTATCAAAAAAGGATTGCATTTCAGTATGCAAATAATAGCACAAAAATAAAAATAAAAATCAGTATGCAAATAGATTTAACCCCATAAAGCTTACGGTATTATATTTGATACGTAAATTTCTAAGGCGTCTAAATTATCAAAATGATCACAAACCTGTTACAAAATCTGCCTTCTGTCGTGTCATTGATAGTTTATACTTTTTTACTAAGTAAAAGGTCTTTTAGTATAATTATAAAAACAGTTTTTTTCTGTGAAATCTTTGCTGTTTTTCATAAAGTAAATGATGAAAGAAGGCTAATCCCAGTTAAGTATGAAAAATAAAAGTCGTACTGATCACAAACTTTTAAACGATAAGATACCTTCTACCTTTCTACCTAAAAAAGTTAATTTACTGTTAGCGGATATATATATCGGAAACTTTTCTTTCTTGTTGAGTCTCTCTTTAGGTATACCATGTTTATGAATTCTTTGACTATGGATACGTTTAAGTTCCTGTAACTTTGTGGTACCATTTTCTGTTTAGTATTTCACTTTGCAGGATGTTGTGCAGATGAGAGCTGAATTTATGCGTTAACACACACCAAAAGCTCAAGCTCACTCACCCCTGACTCTCCAGAGGAAGTCGGGTATAGACTTCCAACTCTCCAACTGCCTGCGGGCAGCAGTCAGAGATGGATGTAAAATTAACATATTAAAATATCGGTATATTTCCTTTTCAAATTCAAAAACAGGAGCAGTATGCAAAGAAAGTGGTGTGTGTGCTCTAATTTTTCGATGATGTATGGGGGTCTAAAAGTCGCATGTGTGTGTGAGAGAGAGGATATGTCTTTGGGGAGGCTGTGTTGTGTGATAAATCAATACCGTCTTTACGAATGATAGCTTGTCAGTGTTGACCACCAAACCCTGGAGGGAAATATCCTCCCTCCCTCTATCTGTTGTACTCCTGCCTACCCTGAAAACAAAGATTATGATTGGTGGAGGGAAATGAGACACTTTCTCTTCTCAGTTACTGTAGCCATCTGATTCAAATAGATGGAAAGAGAGCAAAAGAAATATTGGGATAAGGAGAAAGATGTAGCTATCTACAGGAAGACGAGGAGGGGTTGTGGGTTAGAGTTAGAAAAGGGGCCTGTATTCTGCTCAATCTAAGTCTATCACCTCAACTCACTAATGAAAACCAGAAGAGCCGTCAAACAATCCCTGCTCTGTTGCTACCTGTCATTCTCTCCTCTTGAGTGTTTGCTTCTTTTTTTTCACCATTTCCCTCTTTTATAACTTACTTTTTGTCTTAAAAATACTGTATAGACTTCAGGGCTTAAAATTGACACTCGCCAAGCATCAAATGCAGGTAAAATTCAGCATTGGCAAGTATATGAAACAATGTAAATCGCGGGTGAATCTGAATTGTGAGAACATGAACGTGAACAAACATAAACAACGCTCGGGACAGTTATTGGTGCTGCATCATCATGAATGTTTGAGCCTTGCCAATTTAAGTATTAAAAAATAAAGCGCAAGAAGACGCAAAGGGAACTCAATTTATTAATCGCGTGCGGTGCAAAAATACTGAATTGTGCTCTCTTTCACGTCTTCTTGCGCTTGAACAGACAAATTCACACAAATTTATGTACACAAAAAAAAAAAAAAGCCTCTCTCAGCGAGTATCCTATTAAACATAGTCAGTTATGGCTAAAGTGATCATAAACAGTCCAGAAAGACAAAGCATGTGTACAGTATCAGTATATTGGATCCGTGCATTAGCTCTTAAAATGACAGCAGCCTAATATTTCTGTTGCAGTCTGTTTTTTAATTAAACAAAAAGGTATATTTATACAGTGAAGGTATATGCAGTTATTTTTTACATTTGATTACTTTTGATTACAATTTCTATACCTGAAAACTACTGTTAGACCTATCTGAAAAACCTGAAAAGCACTGTTTATTTATTTCGTATCTTTGTTCTACTGTATTTATTTGGGCTATTGCTTGTAATTTGATTATTTGTTCTTATTTTTTTTTATTTTTTTTTTTTTACTATTTACTTATCTTTAATAATGTTTATATTAGTGAGGCTAGTAGTTTTACTGTGGTATCGAAATTGGAATACAGAATTGTGAATTTTCACTGGTATCTAAAATGTTGGTGTCATTACTGCCTGTTTTTGCAAAAACAGTTTCATGGCCGGTACATTTTCTGAAGTCACCGGTCATTGGCAAGTGTGACAAAAAGTTAGTTTTAGGCTCTGCATGTAGTATATGAAACCCCGATTACCAAATGATTTGAATGAAATGAATGTCATTCGGTTCTTCAAGGTCAACCTTCTTCCATACTTAAATATCAGTGACTGAATGACTTTTACAAATGACACTTATGGCTGACTCTTTTTAATAAATTGAGTTCAAACAACTCACAAATTAGTCTCTGTTTTATAGGTTATTGGCTTGAATTGGTCTAATGATTCAATAACTCAGTGTGGTTCTTGACTTGTTCACTGAACATCATATGAGCCAAATGAAGGTATTGCTTATGAAAAAATACTAAAATAATTGTAAAGGGACCGGTATTGTTAAAGTCAACATAAAAAAGTCATTTGCGATTTATTTTGCAATTCCATCCAGTCAAAAAGACTCACTCTTACTGTAAAAATTACTGTGATTTTAATGGTAAAAGACTGAAAAAATGCTATGGTGAAGAACAGTTAATTAGTTCACAGAAAGTTTCCGTACTATATACGGTGAATAACTGTAATAGATCTAACGGTACATTTAATGGAATTTTACGGTAAAATACCATTAAATTTACAGTTTTTGGAAGTGAAAAATAACAAGTCTTTGTATCATTTACAGTGAAAAACCGTAAATTGACTTTTCCACAATTCCCTGCGTGACACTTCACATTTGATATATTTTTGTTGAAATCTGTTTCTTCTTAGTTTTTTCTAATCAGTTATGTACATTAGGGTTTTTTGTTACATCTAATGTTGTTAAATTAATGTTTATTGCATTTTTAAAATTTCGTGCGTGTTACTATGATGGTGTTTAGTGTTTGTGTGAATCTCACTGTGTGCACCTTCTATATATTATTGTTCCTCCCAGCTTGTGGGAAAGCTGCTTGTGATGAACTTTGATTCATCATGTGACTCTTTTCACCACTGTATTTGGTGGTTGTCAGTGTATTACAAAGGTACGAAACGGATATTAGTACTTCAATACTGTAAATTAACATATCAGTTAATGATATACGTTTTTACGTTGCTACCGTATTTTTTACGGTAAAGTTCTGGCAACCACAGCTGCCGCTTTTTTTACCGTGAAGTTTACAGGAATTTTTTTACAGTGTAATAATGAATTATTGGTTTGAATTGGTGTAATGACTCACTTACTCATTGAAGTCAAAGCAGTTCTTAACCTCAAGTGAATCAGTATTCACTGATTTGCTTCTAAAAAAATGAATTTAAAGAATTGTAAAGGGACAGGAAATCGACAATGAAACGTCATTCACATTAATTTTGCAGTTCCATTCAGTTTTGCTAGTAGCACAGAAATTACACACTTTATCTGAACAAGAGTCTTATGATTACAACCCATGATTATTTCACTTATTTGCACTCATCTATATTGCTTTTTTCAACACTAATGGTTTTACTATCCTGGATCCCGGTGAATGCATCAAGCTTTTTTCCTTGCAGCTTGAGAGGGCTGGACATTTTTTTTTTCTTTTTGTCCTTCTCTCTGTCTCTCTCTCTTCTTCTGCTGAAAGTGCTGCTCTAAGCCAAAACTGGTGCAAACCGGAGGGAGGTGGGGTAAGGGGATCTGTGAATGGTGTGAAAAGTATTAAGTGCCAGTAATAATTGGAAGAGAGCCTAGAGAATCCAAATATAATCTTACAGCAGGAACACTTGTAATGCGTTCAGTCTGGACGCGGCCCCGAGTGCTGACAGGGGCCGCCGCCGCTGCAGCGGGGCCCGTTCCCTCCGACTCTATCAGTCTCTCACTTATGTTCGCTCCTCCGTTATTCTTTAAAAAATGGGAAGAAGAAAAAAAAAAAAACATCTGTGTCATCGAAATACTGCTGTGTCGTCCTGACCAGGCAGCCAAAGAAAACAGTTTCTTTATTTTTTCTGGCTTGTTTACCAAACCTTACCCTTTTACATGGTTTCCCTGCTCCAACTCGAGCACGCAAGTGTTTTCTAACACAGAGGCTCAGGATCTTGCCTAGAAACTATTTTGTCGTGTGTGGGGCAAAGGCCGCTCACAGCGGGAGGCTGTCTGTCCGTCTGAGCCTCCATGGGATCACAAATCCCAAAACAAATGAGATATTTTGAAAGAATCTGGGAACCATAACAGATTTTAAACAATCATCTATATAGATTAAACAAAGCTTATAATTTGACTAAACTTTACTAAAAACATCATGATCGATTACATTTTTTACTTCAAGCCACATGTCATGTTTTGTATATTTTATAGTCACTTTATATTTATATTTTTATAGCCACTTTATATTTTCATATTTTTGACGAGGAAATTAGCATTTTGACTTCCAGTGGCCGATTTTTGTTTTGCGAATTTTATCTAGAAATCAGTTTGGTAAATAGTGGAAATCTATACACTTAATTAAACTCAAAAAATATTTAGGCCTAGATGTATGATTTTTTATGTATTGAAATTGCATATAATATTTCCAGCCATTTGAATCTCTATCCAATTATACAGTTTTAACATAAACTACTGCATATTTGTCAGTAATAAAGAAAGAAAACGGGTAAGAAACAGGTATGAAAATCATGGCATAGTTTATTATTTCCTATTATTACCAAAATGCATTTATTTCAATTGCTCAGAATCAGCATAAATGTGTTAATTGTGAAAACAATTACATTTTTTCAGTAAAAAGGTATGAACAAGGTTCAAATATGGCTAGCTGTGGAACAAGCAATATTCAGTTAGTTAAAATGTATGAGATTGAAACAAATTACAAAATAACAAATGATAATAACAAATTAAATAAATAAACAAAATAACAAATTAAATGTGATTGAAACAAGTTGGATTTATTGATGATAAATACATATAAAAAACATATTTATATATGACTGACAAATATTCACCACATTAAGTTTGTTTGTGTTAAACTCCTAATAGATGGAAATTTTATGTGCAATATACATAAATCTGTAATTTAGGCCTATAGTGATGATCACTTTAACAAATAATTCTAATAATTAGTCATTTCTTTATGAAACATGTAGGGAAAAGGTCCAGGCTGCAGCAGCAGGTGCCAGTGTCTGATTTACTTTAAACACAGAGAGGAAGTTGAGTGGTTGGCCAACACATTCCAGTGGTGTGGCTGCATCGATTGCCCTGCCCAGACTACCTCTGGAAAATGCAAGCTCTCACTCTCTCTGTCTTACTCTCTGCTGGTCTTAAAATTTACCTTTAGACAAGTTCTGTTTGAGTCATTCTGACACTGTTAGCAAAAGTTGACATTTATTTTTGGGAGGTCTTACATTTCCTGTCTAAAACAGGTGCTGTGGCATGTTGGGATTTCCACAGGCAAGGTTTCCATAGTGCTATAGGTCTGGAAAACAGCATAATGTTAAGAAAATTTTGAAGATTTGGAAAATAGTGTCAGCAGTAACTGAAATCTGATGTGGGGTAAGCTCAGAACGGTCTCTGCAATAAGTGTACTATAAGTCACATTGGATAAATGCATCTGCTAAATAATATAAGACTTATTACTTAGACCCACGGATAATGTAATTTATTTACATTTATTTGTAATTACACATTTGTAGTGATGTGGTTGCAACTGCTAACTTTAAATGTAAAACTGAATAACACAATACAGTTAAGTTATAATCAAGTACTTTACATGGGCTTTATGTTAATAAACACATTAAAATAACTACTTTAAAATAAGGTGATTAAAACATAATGGTTAACCCTCTGGTATCTGAGGATTTTTGGGTCCCTGGAGAAGTTTTAACATGCCCTGACATTTGTGCTTTTTTCAGTTGCTTATAAAACTATTAATGGCAAAATTCTCATTACACTGTATTTACCAAAACCTAGGCTACCATAATATGTGAGCAACATGTATGTACATGTTTTGAGAGAATAACCTTTATGCGTGGTTACTGAAAAAAACAAAAAAATTAAGTCACTGAAATATGGCCACTAAACAAATACTAAATATGTGTTCACAAGACTTCTGGGTATTGGAAGTTGTAGACTAGAATTTTTGCTTCACAATGATGTAAAAATGATCTGCCTACTTGTTCATATAAAACAATATATTGATTTAAATTTTGTAAGACACTTTTTTGTCAAGAAAGACAATATACGGGAGGCATGAATCCTCATGAATAATGCTGTGATTCACACCTGAGAAGACAAAGACCCGCATAACTTTAAAGTAAAACTTTTACTTTGACAATATAAGGAGCACTTAATAAAAACAGTGCTTGCCACAGGTTTGAAATATACTTGTGGTGGTAGCCGGGCAAAAAATCCTCCTTTTACCCACGGCACAAAAATGGTCTACTACATGTGACAAAGAAATAATGTGTGATTTTTAACAATAATTTTATTTATTGAAATTAATTTTAATTACATAGCATATTACATTTAATTACATAATAATATTATGCATTATTATGCAAAAGCATAATCTACAGCATTTAAATGGTTCACCTTTTCCTATGTTCTCCTTGCTGTCATATAGTGTCTCTCTCAGTGACACAGATTTTACTAGTAAAATGTATAAAATGAATAATATATGTGTCAAATAATGTTCTTAGTCTTTTCTTCCTGTTGGGGAGACTACAATAATTTACTATGAATTAAATGGAAATCAAATTAAATACAATTTATTGTGTAACCAAAATACCAATAATTCCCAAAAGAAAAAGAAAAAACTTGGCGTGTGACTTTTAATTATAAACAAGCCCGAAATACACAGGTACTCTTATTTTGAAATGTCTGTACTATTGCAGGCTGATCCTTCAGATTCTTACAATCATCTAAAACATTTTATATAAAGGCCATGAAGTAGACATTGCCATAATTAATCAAACTGACTTCATTAGCAATCGCTTAGCATAAATCTGCGCTTTTCATTGATTGAGAATCACTTTGAAGCAGTCTGAAGCGCTGTTGCGTGAGCTTGTAGAACGTGCAACAGCGCCCCCTTGTGACTTTGCAAAATGCAGTGCCCGTGGGAATGTTAGCGGGAGTAAACAGTTCTGACGCACACATAACGAGCAGGTACGAAACGACTAGTTAATCGATCGCGGATGGTTTCATTATCTTGGGCGGATATAAAAGTATAAGAGGATAAAAATAATAAAAGCAAAAATGTGTCTCCAATATACTTGGGCGGCCGTTATTATACGTGGTCCACTTTAGACATTCTAATAACTACAAGTACCTTTGCAACTACATGTCTACTAACTCTCATTAGATTATTAGTAGACTGTAGACTGTTAGTGTTAGGTGTTAGGGTTTGGGTTAGCAGAATAAGTTGACATGTAGTTGCAAAGTTACTTATAGTCAGTAGAATGTCTGTTGGCGGACCATCAAAATAAAGTGTTTGCAGATATTAAGCAGACAGTCTACTAACATTCTATTGAGAGTTAGTTGACATGTAGTTGCAAAGTTACTAGAATAACTAGAGTAGTTGTTAGAATGTCTAAAGTGGACCATCAAAATAAAGTGTTACCAAAACCTCTAAAGGATTAGTTCATTTCAGAATTAAAATTTCCTGATAATTTACTCACCCCCATGTCATCCAAATATTTGTCTTGTGCCCCAGATAAGAATAAGGGTCTTGTCTAGCGAAACAATTGGTCATTTTCTACAAAAATTCTATACTTTTTAACCACAAATTTTCATCTTGCACTAGCTTTGCGATGCACCACACATTATGTAATCACGTTGGAAAGGTCACGCATGACGCATGACGTAGGCGGAAGTACCGAAATAGGGCGAAAACTTTCTCATTTTCTCTTCCAACTTCTAAATTGTCTGACATTGTTGTTTTACCTTTTGTAAAGGCCTTACTTAGTCTTTGCACGTTCGCTTTGTAAACACTTGCTTGGTACTTCCTCCTACATAACGCGTGGTCTTTCCAATTTGCTTACGTAATGTGTGGCGCATTGCAGAGCTGGTGCAAGACCAGCATTTTAGTTAAAAAGTATACAATTTTAATTTTTTTAGAAAATGATCGATTGTTTCACTAGATAAGACCCTTATTCCTCGTCTGGGATCGTGTAGAGCCCTTTGAAGCTGCATTAAAAGTGCAATTTGAACCTTCAACCCATTGAACCCTGTTAAAGTTCACTATATGGAGAAAAATCCTGGAATGTTTTCCTCAAAAACCTTAATTTCTTTTTGACTATAGAAAGAAAGACATAAACATCTTGGATGACATGGGGGTGAGTAAATTATCAGGAAATTTTAATTCTAAAATGAACTAATACTTTAAGTGTCTTCAGAAACATAGTCATGAAAGTGTACTCTCAAGTGGCCTTTATTTCATTAATATTATAAGATCTGCAAGAACAGATTTTTTTTTAAAATGTACTTTTAAAATATTTCACAATCAAAACAGACAGATAGATAGAGGAATGTCTCACCTCAAGACAGAGGAAAAGTTTGTTAAATTCTTTCCCCCTCTCTTTGTTCACTCAGCATGTTCTAAATCTATGAAAACACCTGCTGCCTCTCCTTACCACGCAACCAGCACTTTTCTGAGTTATTTGTCTTCAGCGGGTTCCAGACACATTCTTTGAGTCCAGAAATCCTGTGTGTTGTGAAGCCCTCTCAAATCCTGAAAGATAATCTGCAATGGACATGACGAGGATTATGCGCGCACACACACACACAATTGTGCGACAAGATAAACACACACACACTTGTGAAGGTGAAGGAGCCCCACATGAAAATAAATGAACCTCTGCTCTTGGCATGTTTTAAAATCGACACTATTCAGTACTGTGTATTTTCTTTGAATGGAATTGTGGGAGGCTTAGTTGCTTTCAAAACACGTCTTGACATCATTAATGCAGACAAGATGAAAGCTGATAGGGGCCTGGACATATCCTGTTTTCACAGACAGCGTTTTATCTCAACAGGAATAATACACAGTCGAAAAGGTTCAGAGCTTCTACTTAAGATGTCCTGCAGGAGGCTAATCTGTTTGTGGGTCAGTTTGATCCCTTTAGCTCATCGTGACTATGGCCATTATAGAAGAAGAGAACTCTAGATCAGCCTGATCCTAGATCAGTTCTAGCACAAACTAGTCAGAACCTGCTCCTGAATGTAATGATGGTATCACAGATCTGCCGTTGCAAAGTTCTTCTTATAATAAAGTTGGCCATTGGGCACTTAAAAGGTAGACGTGGTGTAAGTCTAGGAGGATACAAGCAACGAGATGCAACCGAGAAGGGCCATGATGGAGGGAATCATAGAAAGATGGAGGTTACACGCTGAAATGACACTGTGTGTCCGACAATGGCTTTAAATGACATCTCATGGGAGCATATCGGACTTCATGCACGCTTTTATCCACCGGACAGAGAACAAGAGGCGGTATTGAGCGGCAGAGGACTTGCAGAAAGGCGAGCTGGACCACACAGATAAAGACCTCGCTCTGTCTCAGAGAAGGGGATTTCTCACTTTCTCTGTCTCTATGTGTGTGTGTGTGTATCTCCTTACGCATCTTAAAGAAACATTTAGTTTCGTTTAGTACAAAATAAAAATGTATTCATCATTTATGTACATTGTTACCAACGAATATGATTTTATATCTAACTGTTAACTATAGTTACTTTTTCTTTCATTAATTGTATTTAATACTGCAGCTTTCAAACTTCAAAAAGGATGTAAAATAATAATGGTAGCAAAATGTTGTTTTCACTTCTTGTTTAATAGACATTTACATTGTAATTGTCATCACACAGTTCTGTGATACTTCTATGCGTTTATGATGCATTATCATTTATTTAGACCAGAAAGAGCTTATTAAATCCACCAGCTAGTTGAGAGAACATGGAGGCCACTAAACTTTTGGACATTTAAAATTATTATTATCAAATTTAACCTTCACTCCCCACAGTCAGCAGCTACTGGACACTGTGTAATTGCTGCTTCATGCAGCGGCTGATTATTTAAAATTATACTGCAGTATTTTTCCCCCCTCATAATCTCTCCACTTACTACTTCTCCCTTTGTTTTTGAAGACTACATACTGTATTGTGGTGGTGTGTAGGTGTGTTATGGTGTTAGCTCTACTGCTCATGCATTTTGCATTGTGAAATTCAGTGAATATCAGTAGCTCAGCATAAGTCAAAATTGCAGAATCTCGAAACTGCAATCACTGCATGTGTACGTTTACATGTTCAGTGGAAGAAGTGCATAGTTGAAGCTTATAACCTGTGCCAAACATAAAATAAAATAACTTGAAGTACTGATATTGAAATTGATATTGATATTGATATTGATAAGTAAATCATTGTTCATATTTACTGAGTATGGTATTGGTTTGAAAGTGTTTCAGGAATGTGGTGGTAGTAAGTGAGACAGAAACACATGTGTGGTGACCTCACTGTGGTGCTTTACTCAACTCTAAGCCAACACATTATCAGAGCCAACAAGGTTTGTTTTTCTACCTGATTTTATTCGGTTGTCCAAATATATGCCACAGAGGTCCGACGCAGAGGGAGTAGAGGCTGCTCTCCCCTCGTTCTCACGCACTACACTCTACACTTATGGTTTTCTGTTCAACCTTTAAGATGAAACTTGGGAGCACTTGTACACATATGAGGCCTTTATGACCCTTGCACAAACCAGGACATGTTACAACATATTGGACCACTTAAAAAAAAAAAAATAATGAAGTATATATAGTATATATAAATTAACTGCATCAGAGGAACTATTATTCATTAATTATTCAATGATGCGAAACATTTAAAGTTTGACTTTTATGTCTGTTGCTAAATGATATTTCTCACAAATCCTGAGCTTTTTATTATCATAAACTAGATCTCTGTTCTGTACTCCTCCCATATTCTCAATATGTGCCGTCACACACTACAAAACTGACATGCCACCATTCATAAATCATGCTCATGTAAAATACGCCGCATCAGCTAATGAAGTTATGGTGCTTTTTTTCCCCTTTGGTACAGCAGAGCTTTACAAGCAGCCTCTACGTGGTCACTGCAGTATCAGATTTAAGCAGCTATGAGTGAATATTTTTATGGGGTAAGGCCCCGTGTCCTCCACTGTTGTAAATTGGCTGGGGATTTGCCAGTGATTGGCTTCAGTGGCAGTGACGCCAGCACTACAGTCTGGCTGTCCACTGTGCTCTGACCCCTGTGTTACACACACATATATGGGTGTGTACATATGTGTCTTAAATACAATTTTCTTTTCAATGCATAGACACTTTTTAAAACTAACGGCATATATCAAGTGTACACTCTCCCCATCTGTGTTAGTGCACCCAGTGTCCCAGTGAAGAAAAAAAAAACTGTTCAGTGCTCTAGTGCACTTAGCTAAAATGACCCATTGTTCAAATGTTATTCTACAGATTAACCTAGACATCTCTGTGAGTGTCTCCCTTCCCACTGAGAATGACTAATGTGTGTGTGTGTGTGTAGCTGTGTGTGCGTGTGTGTGTGCTTGTTTCATTGTACTTGTAAGAGACAAATCTCTGGAAATAAGTCAAATTTACTTAATCCAATTCGTAAAAATGTCATCAATGGGTCAAATAATGTCTTAGTCAAATAAATAAATAAATCAATAAAATAAAACATCCCAAAAGGTGTCTGTAAATAAGCATCATTTATTTTGTTTTTAGCTTTAGTTAGAAAGCCAAAACATAGATGTAATAAGTGTGTGTCATAAAAAGAGATCACAATGAGTGGTGTCCAGCAACAGGAAACCTTCCAACAAGCCCCCCTGACAGCTCGTGGAGACGGAAGCTGTCCTTGGTGTTTAAAAAGAGAGTAAATCTGTCGTTTCTCCCTCCCTTTACTGCAGCTGCAAGAAATTAGCCTGTCTCCCCAAACACTGCAGATAAGCCATCTGCAGGAGTACACCTCTATGAGACTGTTATGATTCAGGCCCTATTCTCAACATCACATAATGTGCATTATATAAATGGCTTTATGTTGACTGTAGCTACCCAGGAGATAAAAATGAGAGCAAATGGAGACCTTTTGCTTGAGTCTTCTGCTGCTTAGAAGTTGATACTTAATGAGACTTAACTGAGAACTCAATTAAGTTGCCATAAAAGTGCAACCTCTGAGCAACACATTTCCCTTTAAGTTAATGTTAAACATATTTAACATTATTTAAACGGGATCCTGTGCTGTACTGTAGCCTGCCCAGTAAGAGGAGAGGCCAAAGAACTCAATTAGATGCTGGCTAGCCTCGGCAAGCTCGCCAAGGCCTGTTGAGCCCTAAAGTTGTAGTTTTGACATGGTCTGAGTCCTTCATCCTGCAGATAGACAGCATTTTTCATCCTGTCCTGCAGTTATCTCCCTCTCAGAATTACCCTCCTAATATATCCCCTTTCATCGGCCAGCAGAGAGGTCCAACAGAGAGAGAGAAGAGGGAAGGAGGGGGTCTCTGTTTTGTCTCATGGATAAAAAGGTGGGTTTCTGGCAGCAGTTGAGGCCACACTCAACCTCAGAGGGACACAATGTCCCCTCTGTCTCCCATAGAAAGGAGCTCCTGACAGGAATCAGCTTTCAATTAGCTCTCAACCCCCCACCCCAGCTATTCTAACCTCTCTCTCACCGGAGGCCTGGCCTGTGGCCCCTGCAGCTTAGCCAGGCAGCCCGAGCTGCAGATCTGGGGCGAGATTATAGGCAACCTTGTGACAACCAAATTGTACCTTATTTATAGGTAATGGCGTCTCCAGCCACCTCACGCCTGATCTGACACCTCTCGTCACCATGGAGAAGCACAAAGATGGAGTGCTCTGCGTTAGCATATAAAATCACCACAATTACTGTCGGCCAAGTAGATGGGTGGCGGACACTCTTTCCCTCCCGCTTTAACCTGTGATTACAATCGGAGAGCTCCGGATAACTTCAAGGATGTCAGTGAAAGTATTTTTTTATTTTTTTGCACCTAGTTTAGCATCACACTTGGAGGAAATTTTTAGACCGAGGGTCAAATAAAAATGAATTGGATAAATAGTAAAACCCATAGACACCTATAAAGAACTCTAGAGTGTTCAATGAAATGTGTCCAAGCTGAATTGCCATCGAATTTAATATCACTGGAAGTTTGCATGGATGGGAACCAAGATACAGGATGCTCTCTCCAGTTGGATGGGGGGTGTATTTGAAAGGATTCTAGTCCCAGGCTGTTTCTCAGTCTCAGACACTGATTGGCTATGTGGGGATGGATGAGAATGTACCGGCCAGAACAACAGGCATTGTGTGAGGCTGAGACGGCCGAAGGAGCAGGTGTTGTCCACTGGGACAGGGCTTTGGCATCAGAATAGATTCAGGATATGAATATGGGGATATTGTGCCCTCTTGAGCACCTGCAGACCCCCCGGACAAAAGGCCACGCAGGAAAAAAAAAAAGGAAAAGGAAAGGCAATCCCACTCCGGTGGATGCATTCCAGACTACATCCTCTCCTCAAAAAGTGGAGAAGACAGCCCTTGTATGTCTTTATTAAACGTGACCTCAGTATAGTTATCTCTCTGGTCATTTCATCTTTCTCAAACACTGATTCTCTTTCATGCACAAACTCCAGTCCAGCCTATTTATTGACCAATTCCTTGAATGAAGGTGTGATGTGTTCAAGGTTAGGGGATAGGAAAAAAAGTCCATCTATCATGATTTATGATTTACACATATTGAAGTATTCACTACAATTAATTGGAGTGAAATGAAACTTGCATTATAGAGTCAGGGAGGCACCTCTTGACTTTGACTGAGGGGCCAGAGAGAGGAGCTTGGGGCCTCTTTAAAAGCTCTGTGTTTCCCCACTACTTTCCCTGCCCGTGATCCCTATCACTGGGGTGACGATGTAAGAGTCCTGCAGACAGAACGAGATTGAATTCTGAGCCAGCCAGGACGACTGATATCTGACCACCCACCCAGCTTGTGGCTCTGTCCTGTGTCCCTTTCCAGAACCTCATACCCATCAAAACTCCAAACAATACTTATAATAGTTATAATGTTCTGGTATGTGCATTCTGTACAACAGTCTGCAACTACAACTGTTGAGTGTTCCGTGGAACTATGGACTGAATTCCGTACCACACATAATTCTTGATAAAGCTAGACTTAGTTATGTCTTGTTTTCTAGCTGTGGTACTCATGGATAACTCCAGTTTGAGTATTTACCAATTTCTTCTTCTCCCTGAGTCTCTAAACTTCCTCTAGGAGCTAGTTAACTTGTCTCACTTCATAATGAACTCAAGGTGTTATATTGCACTATTGATATGAATTTGTGGGACCACTCATGTTCACCATAGAGATTTATACTGTTCCTGCAGTTGTTACCAGTGTCTGCATTCTTCTAAAATTGAATTCTCACAGTTCTAATGAGAATTGGCTTTTTGCCAATTCTAACTCTTTGGTCATGTTTAAAGAAAGTTCTTTCTCTGCGTAAATTGTAGGAAAAGACTGGAAGAGTGGCAGATCTATACAGTACGTAACAGCGCATGCGGCGGCGCTTCACCCTCCGTGTTATCAGCCATGTCGGAACAGTGCCGCAGTAAATACTGTGTCCCTTGGGGGACTGGCCCCGCAGTTTGATCAGTGATCCTGCTCCTCAGAAGCAGCGGAGTGCTGTGCCCCTGTGCCCATGGCTCGTCCCGGGAGAGGGGGCACCGGTCTACTGACTGCCAGGGGGGATTGGAGAGAAGGACTTGAGAGAGAGAGGGAGGAGGGTCAGGAAGATAAGGCCATGGGGTTTTGTAAAGGGAAGCTTGACTTTCAGAGCACAGGAAGAAGGGATGAATAACGTAGAGAAAAGGAGGAGGAGGGCAGCTGAAACTCCACACCTCCAGCACATCTGATAACAGACTCCGCATTAAAGTTAGTGTAAAAGAGAAGGTTAGAGGTAAAATGTCAATAACGGCCGTGCAAGAGAGACTGAGAGAGAAATAGAGAGGGGAAAGGCGACACAGAGTGAGAGAGGTTATAGAGGCTCTGGTTTTGATGTGGAGCTTCTCCATCTGTGAACGAGTTTCATGTGAACATAGTGTTCTACTATGCTGACATATTGAGTGATTATGACAAATGAACTGGAGAAAAACTCCAGGTGGCCATCAATAGCATTGATCTCGACTCTCAAGGTGAAACCGATCAATGCATTGGGCCTGTTTGCGGCTGTTATGTCCAGATATGGCCATAGAGTCTTCTTGAAGACAGGCAGCCTAGCACCCCTACTGGCCAAAAACTTAGAAGCACCAACTCTAAACTAAACTAAACATTTTGCAAAGAAAGCAGTCAGTATCTGGGCACAAATATTTACTTACATACTCAATAACTCAGTTGAACTAAATTCAGTCAGTTTTGTCTCTTCTTAATAAATGATAAAATAATCCAATTTTTTAATGATTTTTCTACATTATAATGATCATTTATGGCCTAAGACATGGGAGATTAGAGATTGAAAGAGCAAACATCCCACCTCCTCTCAAAATACTGAACAAGTTCATCCCCATCTGTGCAACATTACCGCACAGAGACACTTTGATGACAGCTATTTACTGACCCCAGAGCCGAGAGGTGGGTCTGGCCGAATTATTTTACAGATTCCATAGTAAAACGGTCAGCTTGAAAAGATGAGATTCACAACGGGAGACAATGGTCGACCACTGCGATCTGATTACGCCATGCCCCCTTCACGGGTAAGCCGAGAGGGCTAGGAAGTGCCCCCGGGAGCAGAACACGAGGCCTGGAAACATTTGGCCATCGAGATGAGGCTCGTAAAGTTATCTCCTCGCCACACACACTTACTCACCGCTCCAAAGGCGGCTGCAAAGACTATTTGTGCTGTAGAGCTAAATGGGGAGACATGCATGCATGTTACATGCTGTGAATTTAGTTAATTATCACTGCTGTCTTTGTTTTGTCTCCTATTACATGAATGTTTGTTCTCAGGTGTTTCTTACAAATTCCACTTACCACTTTACCAGTTTTCTTCCAGTAGCTTTTTGTGATTGTGATTTCCATTGTTGAAGTCTAACAGATTTGCGGTTGTCTTGCATGATGCTTAATAATTCTTCAAACATATATTTGGTCTGATTCATTTTAAAGAAAAGCCCAATTAATATTATTGTTATGCAGTCTGCTTTACTCCCAGTTCAATGGCTAAGAGCTCTTATCTCATCAGCTACTGTATCAATGCCAGGGTTAGAAAAAAAAAATCTATGTGGAAAAGAGACACTTGCCGACGTTCCATTTGAAGGCGGCAAAATGAAAAGTGTCCATTGATGCCACACACAGTGGCCAAGCATTGGAGCCATTTAGCTTGTAGAAACGCTATCTGATGAGGCCGCTGCACGTGTGTGTGTGCCGTGTGTGACGTAGGCCCGCTTTCATTCAGACGGGCGCTCAAATGGCCAGCTCAGAGGAGGCGCTGAGGCCAGTGGGTCAGCGCCTATCTTCCCCCTCAGCCCAGATCGCTTTCAGGACAGAGCGGGGACAAGCCGGAGTGAATTTCAATCGCCCGACACTGCCTATTGTACATCAGCGCTGGCAGGGACCCACAGATATACTCTACGCTTAGAAGTGGGGCGTAGTCCAACTACCCTACGCTACGGCAACCCACCATGATCAGAGAGTCTGAGCCGACAGTTTAAAGACACTCAACATCAAAATGTCCTTTGAAAAGCCTACATTGTTTTCTTCCTCTTCCCTTCTTTTAATCCCAGTGTTAAGGTTAGTTTTTTTTTTTTAAGTTACACTGATGTGAACCATGGCTCCAACTCAATCATGCTAATGACAGTTTAACTAACTTTAAGTTACTTGATTAAGATTATTGCTCAGCCATGACAGTAGTTCACTTGAATGTGAAAAAAAAAAATGACAACAGAAGACAGTTTGCAATAAAACCCATTGTAGCACGACACATACAGTGAAAAAGTAAATGAACCATTTGCACAATCTGTGAAAATGTTAATAATTTTAACAAAATAAGAGAGATCGTGCAAAATGCATGTTATGTTTTATTTAGTACTGTCCTAAATAAGATATTTTACATAAAAGATGTTTATATATATAGTCGACAAGAAAAAAAAAAAGCTGAATTTATTAAAATGACCCCGTTCAAAAGTATGTGAACCATTGGTTCTCAATACTGTGTGTGGTTACCTGGATGATCTATGACTGTTTTTTTTTTGTTTTGTGATGGTTGTTCATGAGTCTCTTGTTTGTTCTGAGCAGTTAAACTGAGCTCTGTTCTTCAGAAAAAATCCTCCAGATCCTGCGGATTCTTCAGTTTTCAAGCATCTTTTGCATATTTGAACCCTTTCCAGTAGTGACTATGATTTTGAGATTCATTTTTTCACACTTCGGACAATTGAGGGACTCACACACAACTGTTAAAAAAGGTTCAAACATTCACTGATGCTCCAGAAGGAAACACGATGCATTAAGAGCCAGGGGGTGAAAACTTTTGAACAGGATGAAGATTTTTCTTATTTTTTTCCCCAATTTTTCTTATTTTGTTGAAATATCTTTTTTTTCCATTTAGTACTGCCCTTCAGAAGCATCAGAAGATAATTGCATGTTTCCCAGAAGAAAAATTAAGTATAATTTACCTTGATCTTCAAATTCAAAAGTTTTCACCCCCCGCCTCTTAATGCATTGTGTTTCCTTTTGAAGCATCAGTGAATGTTTAAACCTTTTTTAACAGTTGTGTTTGAGTCCCTCAATTGTCCGCAGTGTGAAAAAATGGATCTCAAAATTATTCAGTCACTGCTGGAAAGGGTTCAAATATGCAAAAGATGCGTGAAAACTGAAGAATCTGCAGGACCTGGAGATTTTTTTCAAAAGAACAGAGCTCAGTTTAACTGCTCAGAACAAACAAGGGACTCATGTACAACCATCACAAAACATAAAAACAGTCGTGGATCATCCTGGTAACAACAAACAGTATTAAGAACCAGTGGTTCACATACTTTTGAACGGGGTCATTTTATTAAATTCAGCTTTTTTTTTTTTCTTGTCAACTATATATAAACATCTTTTATGTAAAATATCTTACTCAGGACAGTACTAAATAAAAAATAACATGCATTTATTATATGTATTATCTCCCTTATTTTGTTAAAATTATTCACATTTTCACGGATTCTGTAAGTGGTTGACATACTTTTTCTTGCAACTGTACTTGCATTGCTTTGTGAATTGTGTTCTATCACATTTCTGTACAGTATACAAAATCATGAAACCAACGGTAGATAGTATGTTTCTGGCCTTTCATTCGTTCAGTGATTGTTTTTCTTTTATTATTCAGTCTTGGATATGCCCTTATTAATATGATTGACTGACTTTTATTTAGCATACTTTGCTCATTCATCACTGATTATCAATTCATCAGTTTGTTTACTTTGATGACATTATCTCAGTTAATTTATATGGATGAAATTGTCTTGACTGACACTGTTAAATTAGATCTAATTAGCTGGATTAAAGTTGGGGATCAGGTTCATTCATGTGCATAAATAGAAGGCATAATGTGTACTGACACCAATGTCTCGCTGTTACACTATGAACACTGACTTAATAAATAAAACACAGAACATCACAATACAGCCGCTATTTAATCAAGTCATTACTATGTCCCTAGGCCCTATGCGTTCCAATCCTTTACAGTGAATTCCATCTGATGAAGTAAAGATTTTAGCCATCTGAGGAACCACATGTACCTGCAAAACACTCCTGGGGTCAAAAGAAAAAAAAAACCCGAAAGGTTCCGACTCCTCGGCCCACCTGCGAAATGAAGCCTTTTCATGGATCAACAAATCCATCAGCATCTTATTCTTTCCTCTGAGCAGAAATCTGAGCAATTATTTTTGACGTGTAACATCAATAATCTCATTTATTTTTCCCCCCGTCTCTCTTGGCGGCGTGTGCTCCATTCTCTTGTCCGTGTCTGCGGGGAAATGTGAGATAGAACACTCAATAAACCAATTTTTTGCACCATCGATCCTACAATTGTTTTATTTCTCTGCCTCTGTCCTTCACCAGGCTTTCCTCTCTCTTATGAAAATGTTATTGGCGGCAGCATGGTGTTAAATTATTAAGTAAATGTTAGCAGATGCCGGCGATGTGTTTGCTGTCTGCATGTATCTGTTTGTGCAAGCGCGCTAAGGTCGCGTGTGCGTTTTGTAAAGAACAGCGGGGATATGCGGCTCATGAGATGAATAGTCAGATGATAGCGGGACACTGAAACAGACACTATTAGAGAAGTCGCTGTTAGCCTACGGTTCTGGCGTGCTGCCACTAGACAGCTACGTGTTTTAGCCTAGCGGGGTGATCTCTTTTCCTCTTGCTCTGCTGTGAGGATCAATGTACCACCACTGTCCTACTCGAACAAACGCTTGCTTTATTGTTTACCACCCCTGGTGGATTTCTTTAGTGCTTTTTTTTTCAATGGAGTTTCAGTGTTATTGTTCATAAAAGTTTCTTGCTTACGGTATCATACTTTAATGGGAGCTGGCATTTAGATGCTTATTTGTACCACAATGTCTTTTGTAATGGCCTTATGTCACTAATGGCTAATAGCTAATGTGCCTGTGCGGACCAAGCTCACACAACAGATGATAGGCAGGGGTCAAGTTTCCCCCTTCACACAAACACACATAGCCAGCTGTCAGTAATAACTCATCCTCTTGTTATGCTTTTTTAATTAGTTTTGTTTAGTTATGAGCCCCGTGTGAGCTGTTAGCATAGCGTTGTTGTACCCGTGTCACCTGTGTGTGTGTGTTTGTGAGTGTGTGTGAGTGAGTTTTGTGTGATTCATTAATCAGCTTGCTTTGTGTCTCTCATTTGCATAGAAGTATGTTTAGTCCAAATTAGCTGCTCGGGTGAATTGTTCTCACTGTGGGAGTAAATAGTTTGGTGTGTGTGTTTGTGTGGCTTGAATTGTTTACTTCACACCTACGCATCAGCCCGACGTTGGCAGTGGGTTCACAAAAGTGAACCCATAGGGCAATAATCATGCCCTTGCTTTGAGAATGTAATTATCCTATCACATAAATACGCACCAGTGAACAAACATAGATGGGAATAAAATTGACACACAAACACTGCAAAATAGAAAAAAACACACAAACAAAAACAGGTAGATTGTGGGTTAATCATTTTTTGAGTACCTTCTTAATCTTTTATGACTTTCTTTCATTTAGTGTCATAAACATGCCTGCAAAGTGTTTTTTTTTCTCTTTCTTTTCTTTTTTCATAGTGTGTTTTTGGTGAATTGTATTGAGTGCAATTAGAACAATTGTACCCAGATTTTGAACCTAAAACGAGGGTTAATTTAGCGCATATTTTCTAAAACATTAGCTTCTATTTTCTATATTAGCAGATGCTGGCACACCTGTGACTAAGTGTCAGTTGTATATCAGTTGAATTGTATATTAATGCATTGCTTGGCGACAGTAAACAATTAAACATCTGTGTTGTGCCTAAAAAACACCTTATCTTTACTTGTTTGGGACAATTTCCCACTCTGTGATTTTGCATTACTCCATATTTTTTGATAGCTCTCACTTGTAAATAATGTAAAGCAATCCTGCTGACTGATGTGCAGTATCACAGTAAAGCAAAATCTCGAAATAAACTAATACTGTCATAATATGTGGGCGCTCTGGCGCAATATGGCTGCCGTTGCCTCATCCAGGTGGATGCTGCACATTGGTGGTGGTTGAGGAGATTCCCCCTTCCATATGTAAAGCGCTTTGAGTACCCAGAAAAGCGCTATATAAATGTAATGAATTATTATTATTATTATTATTATTATATACTGTCAAAAAATACTGTCATAACACCCAACCCTCTTGATTCCTATTGAAAGTGCACTAACTATTGTTATGAATTCAGTGAAGTATGCTCACATTCTCTCTCACACACACACACATGCACGCTCAGCTGGAGTGCTAACAGCTGTAAGAGTGAGATAGTAGCCAATGCCGCCACATTACGTAATGAGGTCAAGCTGAGAGCTTGAGTGATAACCTGTGAACTCTGATCTTAGCCAGGCCTGCTGGGGGTCTTGAACCTGCTCACTCTCTCTCTCTTCTTTCTCTTTTATTCTGTAAGTCAGCACTCATTTCTTCAATCAATCAATCGATCAATCAATCAATTAGACAGGTTACAGCTATTTTTGCCTCTGTGTTTGTGTGTGTTTTATAGCATCGTTTGCACTGTACCGATCATGCGTGGATACATTAGCTCTTGCGGGTGTTTCATTACATTTCTCTCTGGAGGTTCAGACTATTTTCATAGCACAAAACAACGGAACTGTCCAGTCAGCAAAGGATACACACGCACACTAGTTCTCAGCTCTGCCAGGGAACAAAACAACACAAAAACAAACAAGCCCACATCATTAGCATGCAGCCTAGTGCCAGGTAGAAAGGCTAGCTGGAGCAGTAATAAATGACTCTTTTTGCCTGTTAAATCTGGATTAGATAGAAGATAGAAACAGGAGGATGCCAGAGCTGTTAAATTTATTTCGCATCACACACACAGTACCGTTTGTTAGTTTACACCATTGTTATCTAACCGGCTAAATGCACAGCTCGTTCGTTAGTTGAGTCATCAGAGACGGGTGGTTTTAATGACTCAATGACCAGAGGCTAACTCGTGTCTCCCCGCTGAGTTAATTACGGAATAAAACGACACACGGTGCTTTTTCATCAGTAGCTCTTTAGCGGAAAACCGCTCTGAGGAAAGCAAAGATTATTTTATGGTTCATAGTGAAATAGCATGATAATATAAAACATTCAGTTACTTCATCATTTAGCAGATACTTTATGGCAAAGTGACGTACTAAGTGTTAACTGCAGGTGCCAGAGCACCCTGGTGTTTAGTTACTCTCTCAAGGTCGGGCAGGATGGGGGATCTCAGTAACTCAGTAATTTATTCTAACTGTGTTCTTTTTAAAGCAAGTCTGTCCCCTCTGCAACCATCTTGGTAACACCCTTGCAATCAATAACATGTTGCAATGACATATAGCAAAAGAATGTCAAAAAAACGGTTTTGTTCCTCAAGTTCAACTCAAGCTAAATGCACATGATTTACGTCAGCATTCCCCAGTTCATTGAATGCTATGGAAGAAACTGTCAAGCTGTGTTACCCTTGGTGCATAGCTTGTTAGGTGACCTTCAGAATTCAAACAAACAAATTCATTTGCCACTGATCCAGTCTAATGATTAATAGAGAATCTGCATGACAAATCATTAATTAAATCTTAGATACATCAAAATGTACAACACAGTGTCAGTAGATATGATGACATTTAGGGAAAAAAGTCTGGGGGGGAAATTCCACTGAAATCAGGAACAGTTTCAAAGTGTTATCTTGATACTCATCCATAACTATGAGTTTGTGTATGTAGGAAATTAATGACTAACTTTGTATTTGTTGTCAGCCACTTGTTATCATAAATGTTATCTTATTCGGAGGAGCATGACTAAACTGTCTCATCTCTCCAAATGTTCAAAAAACAAGACATTTCTTTCCTTTTCTCTCATGAATACACATACACAGACATAATTACTAGAATATTACAGCATTTCAGACTTCCAATTGATCCTTATCAATTACAATCAGGAAATATATTTTAAAAATAATAAGTTTTGCTGTTTCTGCAGTGTGCTTTGCCAAGGTCCAACCACCTTAAAGGATTAGTTCATTTCAGAATTTAAAGATGTTCATTTCTTTCTTTCTTCAGTCGAAATTAAGGTTTTTGAGGAAAACATTTCAGGATTTTTCTCCATATAGTGGACTTCAATAATACCTACAGATTGAAGGTCAAATTGCCGTTTCAATCCAGCTTCAAAGGGCTCTACGCAATCCCAGCCAAGGAATAAGAATCGTATCTACCAAATGATCGGTCATCTTCACAAAAAAAACAAACAAAAAAAAACAACTTTTTAACCACAAATGCTCATTTTGCAATAGCTCTGCGATTCACGTCCAGGACTTCGCGCATTACGTAATCACATTGGAAAGGTAACGCGTGATGTAGGCAGAAGGTAGGGTAGGGTGAAAAACTCGATCTCATTTTCTCCTCCAACTTTAAAATCATCCAACGTCATTGTTTTACCTTTTTTTTTTTTTTTTTTTTTTTGTAAAGGATTTTTGACTTAATTATTGCATGTTTCCTTTGTAGACACTGTATCGGTACTTCCGCCTACTTCATACATGACCTTTCCAATGTGAATACTTAAAGGGATAGTTTAATTCAAAGGAAGATATTTTTAACCAGGCCACTTTGAGCCACCATTGACTGCCATAGTAGAAAAAAAAAAAAATACTAATCGAGTCAATGGTGGCCCAAAGCGGCCTGGTTGCAAACTTTATTCAAAATATCTTCCATTCTTTTCAACAGAACAATGAAATTTATACTGGTTTGGAACAACCTGAGGGTGAGTAAATGATGACAGAATTTTTGGGTGAACTATCCCTTTAATGTGTGAAGTTGTGGACAGGAAAATTAATTTAAAATTTGATCTGGACATTTTAATTCGGAAGTGAACTAATCCTTTAACATAGCCTAGTTGAAGGGTTTTTTTTGTGCATATAATTTAGTTTTGATCGTTTTGACTTACAATACCAACAGCATTATCAATGGATTTCTATTTTCAATTACACTTTAAATATCCTTTAAAACATTTTACTCAAACAACAAATTGTCACAAAATCTATACATGTATTATTAATGCATTATAAAGCATTCATAATAATGTAATAAAGATACCTCATAACCATTAGATTTTTCTCACAAAGAATTTTAGCCACACACATTATAATACTTACCTATTCTTGATAATGCTTTTAAAAAGTGTAATTCATCACGATCAGCACCAAACTTCATGATTAATGAGATGCATTTAGAATATCCTATAATGCAGTCCGTTTCTAGGTTTCATAGAAATTTTCGTAGAAACTTTTTTCCTATAAATGGCATAACACGGCACTGCTACCATGTAATAGCAGGCGTTCTGAATGTTCCTGTGAGAAAATCAAGTGTCACTTTACTGTAATATATGGCAAGAGGAATATGACTCAAGACAGAAAGAGATTAATATTGCTTGAATTTTTCACAAACTCCAGCCTCTGCCCCCATCCTCCATCCTACACACCCACACCCATTGATTACCCAGCCAGCTCTCCCGCTGTCTCTAATGGGGCTGAGAGCCCGATCATGTGACTGTTGCATCTCCGCGTGGTGGATTGGTTTGTCTGAAAGTGCCTGGCCCTCGCAATCATCCTAATGCACAAGCATCGGCCATTACTGTCAGGCCCGTTACTGTGGCGTCCATACATTAAGCCGCCCCCACCCGTCCAGCCCTCCTCATTCCCAATCCAAGAGGTGAATTAATGCACGTCCTGGGGCTTGACTGGTGTGTTCTCCATACTGTGTTAAACAATGAGCAAATGGCTCACCTCCTTTATTAGACGTGTGGCTTAATTAAAAGGGCTGTCAGATATATCGGCCCCCTTAGCGGCCAAGTCTCTTTGAGAATCCATCATAGGGCTGGGGGGGCGGAGGGGGCCGAGTCTTTTGTAAGGGTGAAGGTTGAGGCCAGAGGGCCTGGAGGTTAAGGCCAACGGTAGCCATAAACATTTCTCAAGATCAGGGCAGAGGAGCTTTCCCTCAGTGTAAACCTACAGTGATATATTGTACGGCAACTGTCAGACGAATTAGAATCCTAGAACTAGATTTTGGAGCTTCTGGTGCCGAAAGCGAGAACAGAAAAGGTGCTAAAACCAGCGCTTTCATTTCAGAAATTTTGTGTCACACAACGTATATAAATGTATTATTAATGTATTATGAAGCATTCACAATAACGTAATAAAGATACAGTACCTCTCAAAAAAAAAAAAAAGTAGCCACACACATTTTAATACCTATTCTTGATAATGCTTTTAAAAAAGTGTAGTTCATCACGATCAAACTTGATGGTTAAGGATTTTGTGTCAGAACTAGATTTTGGAGCTTCTGGTGCTGAAATCGAGAACAGTAAGGGTGCTAAAACCAGCGCTTAGAATGAATCAAGCCAGACGTACGGCTCAAGCTCAATAGCTTTATTGTCTGAGGCTTGACAACACGCCAACAAGCTACGAAATATTAAACGTCCGACTTTAAACAATGGTTTAAAGTCTCCTCCAGTCTTCATAAAGCAGCACTTTACAATTATGCGCTGCACCGCAGGGCCTGTATGTCGGGAGAGGACGGGTGGCCCAATGGCACGGTGAGAAAGCACAGAGGTCCAGTGATTCTGTACTTTTTGTTTATACTGCAGCCTGTGGTGCAGCTGAGGGTTGTGTTCATGCGCTTGTTTGAGTTCCTGCGATTTGGTCTCGTATTGTTGGAGGTCACTGAGCTGCAGTCAGAAATGTTTGTCTACGGTTTGGTCGGCACATTGTAAAGCATGACATCTGAAATAATAGTCAGGAAAACTTTTTTTAAAAGGAAAAATGGAACAGTTTATTGAAATTTAAATGTTTTTAAAATTGTTTTTAGGGCTTTTTTTTTTTTAGTATCATATTCGATACATTGGGCTTCTATGGCTCATATGACATGATATACAGTAGGGGGAAAACTCAATTTAATTCGGATTCAATTTTATTAAAAAATATGCAATTTGGCACAGTTGCTGATATTTATATGACCAAAAAATAAAATGAAATTTTGATATCTTGTAATGTAAATCAATGAGATCTTTATAGCAGACTATTAACATAAAATGCATATAAATATCAGTTTTCACTCTATATCTCCCAATAATATGTATAAGTAAGATGATATTTAAATGCTTAAATGTATGATCAGAGCATGTGGTTGTGGGGTGGGGGATGATAATAAAGAGCAATGATAATAGAGAGATTTACAAATAAACATTCATAAAAAACCTGGTGCATCATATTTGATACTTACATTTTGACATGTTTTTTTTTTTTTTTCTAAAAAATGATGAAAGGATAATCATGTGGCGTAGAACTTATCATGTAGAACTAAGTTGTTTCAGTCTAGTAAGTGATCGTGTTGAAATATTACTAACAATATAAAAGCTATTCTTACATTCACATGATACAGTATAGGGTTTATAGGCTTAAACCTTTCAACTAAATGGGAAAATTACCCCAGTTGGTTTGAATAATATCCTCCAGATACATACTTTTTTTTTTTCATTTTGGCATGGAAACAAGAAAAAATGACGTAAAATAAAATAAAAAGATTACTTTTTTTCAGCAAATTTTTGATGTTTGTCACATGTACAATAAGTCAGATTTTCTTGCTTCCACTGAATCTCAGGTTGTACTTGGGAACGTTCTCAAATCATGCTGGAGAACATACCAAATACTAAGACATTAATTCAAATTTCTATAGTTCAGTTTAACTTTTGTTGCTCAGCTAGTGCTGCACAGAATAAGCTGGCTAATGCATGTTAGCTTGCAGGCTAATCGTATTACTGAAAAGTAAACGTCTTGAATTAATTAGCATCAATGAGGTGCATTCGAAAATCCTCCATCTCATTGAAACTCCAAGTGAGGTGTAATTGAACACTTCTTCGTCCCAGGCAGATGCGATTGCCAGGGTTGACTCAACTGTTTACTCTATATCACTGCAAATTTACAAACTGAGTTTGAGAAATTGCACTGGATTTGAAATATTCAAGCCGTTGATTGTATAGATTCAGTCTGATCTTGAGCAGGTATGCCACAGAGTATGCCTGTAAATTTTTGTTTGGAATTGGAGATTTTCTGTCTGTTTTCAGTTAAGGAATAATTGGGACCTCTCTCTCTCTTTCTCTCTCTCTCTCTCTCTCTCGCTTTTTGTCATATGTCTATCAAAGATAAGAAAATAAATCAAACCACAGTCAGCAACATCTTATTTGCCATCATTATGGTTAAAAAATTTGCTTGTCAGGTAAAAAGATTGCAGTACTACTGCAACATCTCCAAATTTGAAACAAATGCTACTTTATATTTGATAAAGTGCATTTTAATGGATTAAGACTTTATAAAACAAGCAATTTATAAAAAAACAAAACAAAACAAAACAAAACAACAAAATGTATGCATTGAATTACTGAAAATGAATTTGTATAAAACTGTTTAAAATGCATGATTACAGTAATGTCAGGAATGCATTGGCTGAAGCTATCTAAACCTTCAGTCATATTTGAAAGCATGCAAAATATTCATTGTAGCATAGCTATATTCCAAGATTTACCTGTATGAAATGGCTTCTTTTTTTTGTTTTTTTTGTAGCTATAACATATTTTTTAAATTTTACCCCAGCCCCTTCCACCCAAATCTAATTTTTAGTTTTTGGATATTAATTAACATTTATCGTTGTGATATAAGGAGGTCTTTCCACGCTGGCTTGTAATTTCTGAGGCTAATCCTACCAGGCCCTTGATATGGGAAGAATGGAGAGAGAGGGAGAGAGAGGGAGGGAGAGAGGAAAGGGAAAACCACACATACCAAGCTTAGTTTTTGGGGGGGAAAGACAGTTTGTTAATGCCATCCAGGAGAGGTGGTTAGGTGTATTTCTTTTAAATATGAGCTTGCATTTAGCTGTGTGTGTGTGGTAAAGGTGTAATGTAATTGGTTTTTCTGTATTTTACTGTTTCTGTTAAAGCTATTGGGCTTTTCATATTTTCTGTCTGTCTGTCTTGTACTTTTCTTCCATAAAAATTAAATTAAAGTGTCTTAGATGTTCTCCTAGAAATAAAGCAACATGTGAATTTTCTATTTTTAACATTTGTGCTCCCAGTATGCGTTCATAAAGTTTTCTTTTTGAAAATCTACGTTTTAGCTGGAGTCTTTTTTTTTTTTTTTTTTTTACTTTTGATAGCACCCCAAGAGACCTGTTCACCAAATCTTAAAATAAGTCTCCAAACACTGTTAGATCTGATGAAGAACATTACCTCATTGATGTTTGAGGAAAAGCTTAGTTAAAAATGAACTCTACTATGGTTTCTGGAAATTGGCTTTGTTTTACGTCCAGAGAAATTCATTCTTCCGTGATGTCATCATGTTATTGCTGCATGTGCATCTCTTAATATCTCACATTACATTAATACTAGACAAGTGCGGGACTAGCACTGTTGTTTGTGAGGCTTGAAAATTGTGAAAGGCTGGCAACAATGCAACGTTTTTCATTCGCTGTGTCCTTCTGACAATAACCGGGATTTGATGCAACTGGAGCAGTTCTTCAGATAAAAAAAAAATCTTGAAAATGCATAAACATGATGTCACATCCCCGTTCAAAAGAAGGCTTTTTTTTTTTCTTTCTTTCTTACAACAAAGGGCCAAGAAATATTAACATAAGAAGAGTTTACAGGCTTAAACAGCACATACTGACACCTTTTACCTTTAGATCACGTTCTGCTTTCTATATCAGCTGAGTTTAAATGGCTTCTGGACTGATCAGCACATGCAGAAGTTCTGGAAAGCTCTCAGGAAAAAAAAAAAATTGTACAAAAGCTTTGCTAGTGTGGTTAGAAGGTACCTGAAGAGTGCATATTTGTACCAAAAGTGAACATATTAGTACCTAAATGGTACATGACAGCTTTTGTACCATCACTTGCCAGGGAGATTTTCCTAGGCTTTTTTCTCTGCAGTTAGGAATAGAACTGTCCCACACCTGAAACATCTACAAATTTAAGTGACTTTGATAAATATGATATCTTGCTAGAGAGTCTGTTTTCTACCTTGGGGCAACAAAAAGACCACTACCAAAAAGTTTGGTAAAGGTTCATTTAAGGGCCGTTTTAAAAGTTTGGGTCAATATTTCATGTTTTCAGTGAATGTCTGCTTTCAATAATGTTTTAATTGTAATTCTAATTCAGTAACACTTTAGTTTAGGGTTCAGTTCTCACTATTAACTAGGATATTGGCTGTTTATTGGTACTTATAAAGCACATATTAATGCCTTATTCTCCATGAACATATTCTACATCCCTTAATCCTACCCAATACCTAAACTTAACAACTAACTTACTAACTATTAATAAGCGGTAATTAGGAGTTTATTGAGGCACAAGTCATAGATAATAGTTAGTTAATAGTGAGAATTTGACCCTAAACTAATGTGTCCTAGCTGGGTGCATTTAAAAATATAAATATGAAATCCTCTTTCTCGATCTCTTTACCCTCAGCTTATTTGCTTATATTAAAGAAATATAGAAATATTTTAGTCATTGGGTTTTAGTTGGCCAGTTAAAAGCATGTTGATCATAGAGGTGTAATTTCTGTGCCACTAGCCTAGATCTTTTGGAGAATCTTTCTGAACAAAACTAAACTAAATGAAGAGACAATGATGTTTAAGTCGTCTGAAACATGGCAAACAAAAGTCATGTAAGTGAAATCCAAGACACTGAAAGCTCTGATCAATTCAGGTTGAAAAACGCAATTGACTCTTTTCTTGATTGCTGTAAGTTCAGCTTGTTCAATTGCTCTTGATGTTTAAAGTGAAGGTCTAGTAATTTGTACAATATTCACATTCTGTTAAATTCTCTCTGTGAAGCTCTGGCTATCGTAATTGGCATATGAATTTCTTTTCAAGATCCAGTCATGAAAATGTTGAAGAGGCCACAATGAGCACCGACTGATGTCGTTCCCTGGTCAAAGTCAACGGCCACAGATCTCTGTTGAAGTCCTTGGCCACAATTAGAGAAGCCGTGTCATTTTACCCCATGTGTGGCACATTTTCCTTTTTGCCATGTGGGGGGCACAGCCGTGATTAGCCTCATTATTCAAAGTCAGTGTGTGCTCACAGTTAAGAGTCATTTAGTTTAGTGCTTTTGCCATCAGAGTCTATATGTACTCATTTTATAATGGGCCTGATCTTATGATGAGGCATGCAAATGAA
Source organism: Megalobrama amblycephala (assembly GCF_018812025.1). Lineage (NCBI taxonomy): Eukaryota > Metazoa > Chordata > Actinopteri > Cypriniformes > Xenocyprididae > Megalobrama > Megalobrama amblycephala. The sequence continues at coordinate 33,249,585 of NC_063055.1, forward strand.
AAAAGGTCAATTTAGAGTGAAGGAAAAAAAAGAAAATCACAGGTTATGTTTGGAATAGCATACTACCATAGTACTCTTATTACTATAAAATGTGCACAATATGTACATTTTCTATATGCATGGAATATCTGGATTGCATACTACATTTGCAAACAAGTCTAAAATTCAAATGAAAACAGAAAATATAAAAATAAAATCTAATTCAAAATCTAATGGTAATGATATCAGCTTAATTTTTAAGTTCTTTCTTGACTCAATAATTTAATCAGATTGCCATATTTTAAGACATTTTACACAAAAATTGATAAAAATGCAAAATAACCAAATGTATTAATAACTAATAATAACTGGATGCAGACATTGAGGCCATATGACAACAATACAACATATTACTGTTTTTTTTTTTTTTTTACAATTATATTAAAATGAATTATTTGGTTTTATTAATTTCTTTTAAATTTATTATGTATAAATGTATATTATAGTGTTAATCAGGCTCTTTTCTTAAAACTTAAATTGAATTCTTGTATTCCAACTGAACTTTTCAAGACTAGAACTTGCTTTTACATACTTGTTAACGTGCACTACATTGCACATATTTCTCTTTGTATATTTAACAGGAAATTTACAAGCATTGATCTGGTTTTCAGCCCTTAATGTCCCAATCCTACTAGACTTTATGACCAAATGCATGACAGATCCAGTGCCCAGACCGGGCATTAAATGAGAACAAGGGCGATGTGGCCCTGTTGAGGCGTAGATGAAATCCTGCGATGGACCCCTGGACTTCTTAAGGCAAGAGGACACGCTCTGTGGCGTCTCTATGCAGTCGGAGCAGGGCTCCAATCCCCTCGTGGGGCATTTATATACATGCCACTCTCTCCCCCTGCACCTGCTCTGTCGTAATGAGTCAATATATCTCCACCCTAATTGCCCTAAATACATATCATAAAGCTTGGCTGTAAAACGCGGACTTCCAAAGCCGGCCAGTAAAGAAGGAAAGCATAATGCAATAGTGCCATTCCTGAGCCGACCTTAACGAGGACCCATAAATTACATACAGGGGGTTTCATTATGGAGGTGCAGTCTGAAATGTATCTCTTTTTTTTTTGCAAAACCACTAGGTTTTTTTTTTTTCTTTCTTTCTTTGCGTAAAACTGCCTACTTGGCCATTTATCGAAAGCTAGTGGATGATCCAGAGATAGCAAGTTATTATAACTATTACAAAGTATTAAACTTCAGTGCATAACTCATTTATCATTGAAATGGTCATGAACGATACTGTGAATCATGCAGTTGAGTGTATTTGAGAAAGTTTGTGTGGTTGGGCTTTTTGACCACTGTGACCAAATGAGTATTCAGGGGCCCATCCTGTGCCTCTCCACTCCTCCTCCCATCAGTGTTGTATTTCCATCTGAGTGTCTTTGATAATGGGCCGTTTTTCTGTAAGCGGAATCTGTCTGGCTGTCTAATGGGGGCCTAGTGCTGTCAAACCTTAATACATACCAGCCGTTGTGCTATCAAGAGGACGGGTCAAGACAGGAAAATGAGTCCTACGGCTGTCGCTCCACTGTTTTCAAGTTCTACTCTACACCATCTCTAAGGTCCTTTTCCTCAACCGAATAAACTTGTCTAGATACAGTAGGAGTTATCTTCTAAGGCAGCATCCTGAGGGTATGGAAGCTTGTTTCCACCGCTAAATAAAAAAATAAAAAAGGTTAATTGCGACTTCTTATCTCACAATTCTGACTTTTTTTCTTGCAATTGCGAGTTTGCATCTCACAATTCTGATTTTTTTCCTTTAAGAATTGCAAGATTTAAACTCTCAGTTGCGAGTTATAAAGTCAGAATTGCGTGATATAGTCGCAATTCTAAATTTTTTCTTGCAATTGCGAGTTTTTAATCGCAATTCTGACATATCTCACAGTTCTGACTTTTTTCTCAGAATTGCGAGATTTAAACTCTCAGTTGCGATTTATAAAGTCAGAATTGCATGATATAAACTCGCAATTGTCTTATAAAGTCAGAATTGTGAGCAGAATTTATATCTCAATTCTGACTTTATAACATGCAATTGTGAGTTATAAAGCCAGAATTTTTAAATATAAACTCGTAATTTTGAGAAGAAAACATCAGTCTGTTTTCCCTCACAATTGGGCATTGTAACACGCAATTGAGAGTTTATATCTCACAATTCTGGCTTTATAATTGGCAATTCTGACTTTATAACTCACAGTTCTGACTTTATATCATGCAATTCTGACTTTATAACTCACAATTGTGAGGAAAAAAGTCAGAATTGTGAGATAAAAGTTGCAATTGCCATTTTTATTTTTTATTTCATGGCGGAAACAAGCTTCCATATGAGGGAGATGGAACCTCATAAGTGACTGATTTTCGAAGAGTTTACATGAGCAACAAGTACATTAGTTTGTCTCATTTTAAGCAATTGATTTGACATTAGCATGTTGCTAAGCTAATGATAAGATACTATAAGCATAATACAGAAAATAGAAATATTGGCTAAAAGAATCTACTTTTGACTAGTGAATCAATTTAAATCAATATATAATCTACATGTCCTTTATTTTCTCATGGAACTTGTTGCAGAGCATTGTAGAATTGACTTTTCTGTTTCGAACAGTGCTGCAGTCCCATTTAGCCATTTGTTAGCAACCACCGTTTTCAAGACAAGCAAAATATTTAAGAGGGTATTTCTGATGTAGAATATCTTTTAGAAATATCTTCAGCTTGTGTTAACCATTTCAGGCATGTAACCAAAAACCCATTCAAAAAACGCATTGACTATGGGGCGATGGAACCTGAAGTGCTAAAGCCAACAGAAATACATCATCCCTGCAGCACTCTGTCCTCCAGCATGACCAAATCTTATTTTATCAGTGATAAATTATATTTACCATACAAATGACAATTTGCAGCCCTGTGTAATGAGTACATTTGTGTGTGCGGCAGCTGTGCTATGTTTGAGAGAAACAGACCATCTTGCATGCGTCTCTGTGCATGTACTGTACGTCTGTAATCTATCACGGTCCTGTCTCGCTCTCAGAGTGACAGTGGGACTATCGGAGCGCTCGTACTCTCAACAGTGGCAGTGAAGCACCGCCCCACCCTTGCGCCAATCATATCGCAGCCCAGATGTGTGTTTTACGAGATCGTCCGGCCAGCCAGCCAGACTCACCCGCTTTTTAATTAACCAGAGCCTGCCCTCGCAAGATGAGGAGTCACAGAAATTATGACGGCGAAACACAAACCGCAGCTCAACATTCCCACATATGCGCATAGCGGCAGAATAGGGGGTTTTCCTAATAAATTTTACGACTCCTCACAGATTTACAAAGGTGTGTGTGTGGGTAATGGCTCTTATTATTGTACGTAATGGTACATCTGTGTTGTGTGTTCCGTCCGTAATGACAGCACAGGGGGAAACAGGTAGTAAATTCTGAAAGTTTTGCCCTACGTACCCAAACAGCGAGCCAGTCACTGGTGTATTAGAGGGTGTTGGGTGTATGTGAAGAAGACGGACTCTTGATATGGCCATCGGGTGGGGGGTTTTGTATCCCCGTCACCTAGGCTTTCCTTCACACCACCTACAAACACCTGATTAAACCACAAACATTTTAGTGTGTGTGTGTGTGTAGGAGGAGGCATTCCAGATGCTGTTGTTGGGTGTAACCAGTACAACAAAGAACAGAATTCATGCCCTTTTTGCTAATGGATATTATGAATGTAAATGATTCATGAATTAAAATGAGCAAAGTCGATACATATACTACCGTTCTGAAAGTTGAGGTCAGTATTTCTATTCTTTTTTTTTTTTTTTTAAACCAATGGATACATGATCAAAAGTGACAGTAAAGATGTATTTTTTTTAATGCGCCTGGAAAAAAGTACCTGAAAAAAAGTATCAAGGTTTACATAAAAATATTAAGCAGCATAACTGTTTTCTACACAATAATAATAAGAAATGTTTCTTGAGCACCAAATCAGCATATCAGAATGATTTCTAAAGGATCATGTGACACTGAATGACTCAATGACTGCTAAAAATTCAGCTTTGCCATCACAGTAATAAATTACATTTGAAAACATATTAAAATAGAAAACGTCTTGGGTTACGAGTGTAACCCTTGTTCCCTGAGTAAGGGAACGAGACGCTACGTCAGTGACGTGATGGGAATCCCATCACGTCACTGACATAGCGTCGATAGTTCCCACGAAAGGGAACTATTACTTTAAATTTCAATAGCATTTAATAATAATACTATTACATTGTTGATCCAATAAATGCAGCCTGGCGAGCATAAGAGACTAAAAATAAATTTAAAAAATAAATAAATAATAAATAAAAATGTTAACTTTATATAAAATAAATAAATAAATAAAGATGAAATTATCAAATGTAACCAACCATGAAAACAACAATATTAACACAATGGAAATTCAAGAAAAGCACCAAATGAATAAAAACGTAATATTTGAAAAAAAAAAAAGTTTGCAGAAGATTTCAAGCAAAATTCCAGCAGTTTTACCACTTTTGTGGTTTTTCCATTCTGTTAATGGAATAATGGAAACACTATATTATGGATAATTTTTGTATTGTGGTTTATTTTTGTTGTATTGAGGTTTCCTTTTGGCTGTGATTTCTATTTTGTATTCTATTTTAGCTGTGCTGTGGCTCATTTTCCATTTTTGTAGACTAATTCTGGTGAGAGTTTTAAAATTTTCCTTGCTTTGCTAATTTTGTTGTATTTTGTCCCCCTGAACCGCTATAATAAATGGCTATTGTGAAATTAATTTTCAAATAGCATGTCATTTCTTTCTTTGTAATTTCATCTGTAATTTCTTTTTCCACTGTAATTATTCTCCAAAATCAAATGTGTTTGGTGCAAGAAGGTCCCATTTAACAATTCTGGGCACATTTGGAGGAATTTCATAAACTTGTTTGACAGGAGGAAGCTGTTTTATGCTTTCCATGACATTGCATTTACACAATAGAAGCCGTACGGCTGTAAGGGTTTGGATCTGCATTGCATTGGCAGCAAATATTCTTTTGCAGGACTTGCAGATGTGTTTTGGGCTGAGCCAGTGAAGTGAAGTCATTACTCATCGGGCGTTATGATAGTCACAGAGTACATGCTGATGAGCAGAGCTGCTGCTGTCTGCCTGAACCGTACGGACGGTTTGTGGTTGCAGACTGCAGCAGTGGCCTGACTTTTATTGATACATGTCTGGGATTGATTTTGGAGAGAGGGGGTGAGAATGACGGGAGAGATCTGGCAACACGATCACATTTATACGCACGTCCGACCGAGTCCAGTGAAGTTAATAAAATAGGATTATTGGACTTTTCTCTCTATCCCTCTGAAATGTACGATTTGGGTCGGATCCTCTCCACAGGGTCTTGTCCATCAGAACAATGGGGACAGAAGACAGCAGTGCACTTAAAAGGATAGTTCACCCAAAAATTCTGTCATCATTTACTCACCCTCAAGTTTTCTTTCTTATGCTGAACACAAAAGAAGATATTTTGAAGAATGTCAATAACCAAACAGCTGATGGGCCCCATTGACTTGCATAGTATTTTTTAATTTTTTTTTCCCAATATTATGGAAGTCAGTGGGGCCCATCAACTGTTTGGTTACTGACATTCTTCAAAATATCTTCTTTTGTGTTCAGCAGAAGAAAGAAATTCATATGGGTTTGGAACAACTTGAGGGTGAGTAAATGATGACAGAATTTTCATTTTTGGGTGAACTATCCCTTTAAATCCACATGAAACGACATCCAAATTTCCAAGGTTCTTTATTGCCATCTACGGTTCCATGAAGGACCAAGTTTAATATCCATATTTCCATTTAAGGTTCAAGGTTCTTTATAGTGAAAAAATGATTATTTAGATTTTTCTCCACACTAAGAAAAGAAAGGTTCTTAAGAGAACCAAAAATGTTTTTTTTTCATTGGCAACCCCCAATTGGAACCCATTTTTAAGTGTGAGTGTATTTCAGGGTAAACCAAGATTTGTCCATCGGGAAACTCACAAATACACATCTTCATCTCATAAGCGTTATCACTGCACTATTATCTTACTATGACCACATATTGAGTGAGACTTCCTCTTTAATAATGTTTCTTCTCTGTCTGTCTGTCAGTCTGGAGATGGCTGTTGTTCTGTCTCACCTCATTGGCAGCCCAGACTACACTGTTGACTTTGATGCTAGCTTTGCCATTGGTGTGTGTGGCGTGCGTCTGGAGGCAGCTTGAAAGAGTTAGGAGGTGTATGGCTGCGTGAGTGTGTGTGTGACGTGGAGTAATGACTTCTGGCACTGTAATGAAGGCAGCAGGATATCCTGTGTCAGGGTTGCAGGTTAGCCCTGGCTAGATAAGGTATAATGAATGGACATGAGTGTGTGTATATGTGTCTGTCTGTCTGGGCGAGGGCTGGAGGGGGGTGCGCCAATGTCAAGAAACTGCCATATGTATAAATATAACCCACTGGCCCTCTGAAATGGTAGAAAAGTGCAAATTATCTAGCCTGAGGCGGAACTTTAAAGACAATATAGAATCAAATTGAGCTTTTTTAACACGTTCTTGGGTCTTGTTGCTCATGATTCGTCAGTGAATGTATTTTAAAGGATAGCTTTTCATTATGTTGTCAAAATATAAATGTAAATGTTTTATTCTTGGGTGTTACCAGGGCATTGCTGTGTAGTTGGTAAGGTGTTCTGGGTGGTTGCTAGGTAGATTCTTAATAGCTCAAGTAAAAAAAAAAAAAATAAAACACAAGTGAGATTCTGGTCCCTCCATATATGGGATTTTCCCATCTTCCCATCTTCCTGCTGAAATCACAAGTCTGATCAAATTTTCGGTAATTAAATGAATTAAATGATTTCCAGCAAAATATTCACTCTGTAATGCATCATATTACATTAGTTAAATGCGTTCTAAAATGTTCTAAATGTGTTCCATGCCTTTCAACCTATTAAAAAAAAATCCATAAGCAAAAAGAATAAAAATTAAGGAAAAAAATAATCTCCGAATAATCATGTACAATCCCTGTTTCATAGCGCATCATGTGACTCTGCATTACCTTACACGCTGCGTTGGGTTTTTTTCTACTCAGCATAATAAAAGTGGCTGTTGTACGAGGTGTGCTTCTCCTCTGATCCGTGGCCAGTTTTGGATTCCAGACGTAATGTGTGCGATAAGAATCTGATTATGGGAAACTGATCCTGGATCTGACTTTAATGAACTCTAACAAGAGCTGTTAATTACAGCATGGGGACACATGTTAAAGTCGGAGGTCAACTGATGGAGCAGCCGACTTGAGTGTGAGAGGATGGAGAGTGAGTGTGAAGGAAGAGGATGTGTTTGACCTTTCTTCTGTCCGTCCCCAGTCTCCACGGCCCCCGTACATGACTGCCCTCTAGCTGCCAGACGCTCACTTCCCATTTTTATTGCCTTCTCTGCTTCGGTTTCACCATCTAAAAGTTTAACCTGTTAGATGATAAAATAGCAAAAATAACCCTAAGACTTCATTCGTCATTTTTTTTTTTTTTTTTTTTTTTTTTTATGGAACAGTTTATTGAACCTTTAAACAAAAACATTTTTAAAAAACGTTTGCATATCTGTTATTTGTTGAATATCATATTTGATACACCAAGCTTTTATGGCTCATATAGCGTGATGAGGCTCATAATTGAGGAGATTAAATTCTATTATAGCACTACTTAATTATCAGTTGTCGCTTATTCTCAATAATACATCTTGGTAGGATGATATTTAAATATTTAGATTGTGGGGGACAAAATATATAATGCAATGCACTACACAGAACCACAAAACACCACAACAACAGTAAGTAATGTTTGGTTTCCATGTTTTATGGTAACTTTCCATAGACCTAATGATTTTTACACTACAAACTGTAGATTCTATCGCCTAACCCTAACCCTACCAATCACAGAAATCTTTCTACATTTTTACATTTTCAAAAAAACATCATTTAGTTTAATTTATAAGCTGTTTTCTTCACAGGGACCAAAGAAAATGCCCCCACAAGGTCGAAAATTACTGGTATTACTGTCTTTGTGGGGACATTTGGTCCTCACAATGTAGGGTTTATCAGGACCACACACACACACATACACACACACACACACACACTTCCCCAGGATATGAGCACTGAGAGTGTGTATGCTTGTTCTTGTGTCACTGCATTAGCCATTGTGTTGGGCCGCTCTCTACAGAGGTGTCAGCTAAGCCTTCCTGTTTTACACAATGAGGGTGACAAGCACCGAGAATTCTCTCAGCGCCCCCCATTTCTGAAGTGCTCGAGCCTGAATTAGGACAGACACCGCCTGAGACGTTTGTGACGGCTGTGCACTTAAGAAATCTTTTATGTTATGTCTTATTATCAATACATGGACGATGAATTTCAAATAAAGGCCTAATGAAATTTCATATTTAAATAGAATAGAATATAAACATGGATTAGGTACATTTTATATCAATGCACCAACATATTTAAAATATCATCTATAGTTAGGCTTATGAAATATTAGATTTGTGAATAATTTGACATGGTTACTGTTCCTGAGGGGAAGTGGTCATTCCAAAAAATGCCATCATGTTGAACAATGGATAGTGGGTATTTTCAGTTTTCAAACCGAATTACTCAATTTTGAGTAAATATTGTATAAAATATTTACTTTGTGCACATCTTATTTTTTTTGAAAGAGTTTTTTATCCTTCTGAAAGAGTCTTTTAAAGTCTTTTATCCTCACCAAAGCTGCATTTATTTGATCACAAAATACAGTAAAACAGTATAACTGTGAAATATTATTACAATTTAAAATAATTGTTTTCTGTATAAATATTTTAAAGAGTTTATTTTTCTTCCTGTGATTGCAAAGCTGAATTTCCAGCAGCCAAGTCTGCTGTGTTACGTGATTCTTCAGAAATCATTCTGATATGTGGATTTGGTGCTCAAGAAACCATTATCAATGTTGAAAACAGTTGTGCTGCTTAGTATTTTTGTGTAAACTGACATTTTTTTCAGGATTAATTGATGAATAGAAAGTTCAAAAGAACAGCAAATGCAAATCTTTTGTAGCATTTTAAATGTCTTCACTGTCACTTTTGATCAAATTATTGCATGCTTGCTGAATAAAAGTATTAATTTTATTATAAAAAATAAATAAATAAATAATAATACTATAAATCTTCCCCCAAAACTTTGTATACAGGCTATATTTGAAAATTTGTCTTAATGTCGTCCTTTGAGTATCAGTCTTGTATGTGAAAAAAGTGAAACTTCTCCTCACTGTGGTTTAGGATAGAAAACCACCTCAGGGTAAAGCAGGGCTGTTCACGAACATTACACACACACACACCCTGCTTTACATAAATACATACACAGGTGAGAGATAAGAACTTTCAACACAATGCGATTTTATTCTCGGCAGTGCACACAACACCTAATCAATGAAACACTTCACAAGAACCCAAACCCTGCAAACATTCACACTTAAATAAGTGCTTTGACCCACTTTCACAGTTTTTCAACTTTAGCGCCACAACAAAAAGCTCAACATGTTTTCAGACCTTTATTACTATGAATAATGTGTGAATGCTTTGCGTTTCAGTCGTTTGCAGGCCCCGGTTATATATGGCTGCAGAAATGGCGTTTGCTGGCGTTGTAAAATATTGATATGTTACAGGTACATGTAGGCCTGACTGCAGGTGACGTTTTATGAGATGTTCACTTTGCACACTACATCAGTCATGCAGGTTGAGGAGCTGTATAACGTAAAGGTGGATTGCATGTGTGTGTGCAGCTGCCGGTTTAAAAGGGTTTGTAGGGGAATTTCCCTCTTTTCCCTTTGTGAGAAACAAAAGTGTTCAATTCAGGGTCCGTCTTATCATATATCCTGTCGGGCTTCTGTACGGAGGGAGGAAATCACACACACACGCACGTTAAAATGAGGGAGGAATTAACCAAGAATGAATTTAGCCCACTGGTAGCATTGTTTTTGATTACCACTAAAGGAATTATGCAAATTAGGTAATTGCGCAAACACACAAAAAGTCTTTGCTGGATGTACAAATCAAATCCCCATCTTACATGTCGATAGTGAATGCTAAGTTGTGGAGGATGCAGCAGACCACTGTGATCTGGTGTTCTTTACAGGAATTGCGCAGCATCACTCCACCACTGCAATCTAGACACCTGAATCATCTCTTCAAAATGCCAAAAGTGTGTTTGACTGCATCGCACATCTGGATCATCAGCGGAAATAGCACTCTCCCCCATTATTTCATGAATTATTGCTGCCATTATCATTAGAAAATGTACACAAACATTTCTTTTAAAATGAATTCCAGGCAAACAGCGCACGCTTAATATAGACGCAATATGCAGTAGGCCGCATTTGCATAGAAAGGAGTCATATTTGAACAGAACATAACTGAAGCAGACAATGCAGTGCTATTTTAACACATTTAGCACCTGATTAAGATGGATTGCTGGTAAAATCAGATGCTGGATTTTGCACTGAAATTGTGCTGAAAAGGAATTTGCTCCCACTTTTGAATCTGTGAACTTGAAACCAAAGTGAAAATATATATATTTCTGTCATGACAACTCTCAGAGTGTTTGGCATGGTAATATGGGTATAACAATGTTCATATGTTTGGTCTGCAACGCTGCTGCTGCTATACAATATAGCGTACATGAATTACCCATAGCAGATCTATACAGGTGGAGCTGGGGAAGGTGGAGGGTTTCTGAAAGCGCGCTGCACTGCTAAGGCAAATGCTATCCAAATATATAGTCAAGTCAAGTCACCTTTATTTATATAGCGCTTTTTACAATGCAGATTGTGTCAAAGCAGCTTTACATTGAAAACTGGTACATCATTTTGGCTGCACAGCAGCTCTTAAAGAATAGTGTCAATGCAGGCCATTCAAAGCACTGTTGAATATCAAATGTCAAGTGTCCCCAACTAAGCAAGCCAAAGGCAACAGCGGCAAGGAACCCAAACTACAACAGGTGACATCAGGTGGCAAACAAGTGGCAAATAGGTGTTAAAATGGAGAAAAAAAAACCTTGGGAGAAACCAGGCTTAGTCGGGGGGCCAGTTCTCCTCTGGCCAACAGTGCTTTGTTACGATATAGTATATAGCAGGAACCAATCAGATGTGCCCTATAGATAACAATGTGATTACAAGCAGGTTGAGTTGAAGGACCTATTAGCCTGTGCCATCTAGAGTTTCATGACAGAACTTTGTATATGTACAGCAGTGCAGAAACAGTCTTCCCAATATATAATGCTAAAAAGCAATTCATTATAAATATGACTGGATGAGCCACATTTAAAGCCACTGTAAAATATTTATGCACATCTGTTGAATTTTATGATAATGCGGCAAGTTGAAACATTACTTGGAAACTATAAACAACCATAAAGAATGGCATCAAAACTAAATCACTCCCATTATAATCAACAAAACTGTTTGCACTCATCATTTGGTTGGGTGTGTATGTGTACCTGAAACCATGTTAGTTAAGTTTCTGTCTATTTCATTGTCTTTGTCTCCTTTCTTTCTGTCTCTGATTAGCTCCATGTCGAGGTTAGAGGTCATCTCACTCTCCCAGTCTTGCCATGCTTTCTTTCCTTTCATTCTTTCTGTTCTTCTTCAGCTACAAGACTGATCAGCACAACTAAAATCACGTTATATTACTCATTTATGCCCGTTTAGCCTGTGAAGTTGTCGACATTTTAGAAATACAGCTTGGCTCAAGCTGTTTAGCACACTTATTCTTCACCTTGTGACTCAAACACTCCCCGTGGCACATGTGTGTGTGTGTGTGTGTTTTTGTACCAGCTCGTCTGCAAAGGCAGTTCCTCACACCTGATGGGAGTAATTGGGCTCTTAAAACGGCACAGAGGGGCTCCTTAACCCCAAAGCAGACTCGAGAGCCGTCCCTCTGGTATTTGACCCTTCAAACTTTTGGGAGAGCAGAGAAAGAGAGAGAAAATGGGCCTGAAACTTAGAAGGGAGAGTGAGATAAGAGGAAAAACCTTACCTGATTTCAAGTCGCCCCTGGATTTGAATGTATCATGTCACGTCTGCATGCTTGTATTGTAAAGAGCTTAACTGATTAGAATAGGAGAGATAAGTTTAGTCGCAACGCACTGCTCGCTTGCAGTGTACAGTATTAGTTCAGAATGTGTGGTTACTTGCATTTACCATTGCTAATTTCACAGGCAAAATCCAGTAATTTCAGTAGGAATCTGCGCAATCTGGAGTTTCGAGTGAGGGCGAAAAAGTTCCCCATGCAGATTTCGCTTTTGTTCAAGTTGGTCACATGAATTTGCCACACTGACCAACAGAGATCTGCTCGGTTTGATAGTGACTTCTGTGTAAGCTGTGCTTCACACATCGCTACTCTATTGACATGGACAGTCAACCTATTTTTTCTGTTGAATTTCGCCAAAATTCCTCTTATGTCACCGCACATTTATTCAACATAACAGCTGGTTTTCCAGCAAGGTGTCAGTATGACATCAGTTAGGTTGGGCGCCTGTGCAATTGATGTATTTTGCTATGACACCTGATTTTGCAGAGTTAAGGGCTTTTCACATTTCGCTTCTTTGGCTCACTTAATTTATTTTAAATGTAGATGCTCAAATAAAGAGCAACACCGCCATGACGCGGTGCGATCGTTTATTTCAGGCGCATCTACACCGCAGCGAAACGAAAAAATCTCAACTTTTCAGAATGCCACAAGCCCATTGCAGGTGATGTGACAAGAATCAACCAATTAGCTTTGCCCTTTCCATAACAACATTGAAAGCTGAGCCAAAATGGACGAACAGCTGATCATAGCTGTACAGGGTGGGGTTTTTTATTTCTCATCTCCATAAATATATCTAGTAGTAGAGCTAATGCTGGAAATCCATTTATCATATGCAGAAACTTCCTCTTTGAAACTTCTTGGCTCATGACTGCTTATCAATGGCAGACATCATGGGAGCGCAAGTTCCCGAGCGCTTTGGAAATAAGGAGAAAGTGGAACAGCTGACGTTTTCCACACAGACATGACGTGAACGGCCTCTTACACGCATTTCTGGTTCAACATATTTTGTTGATCCTGGAACAACATTCCTATCCGAAAATTTAATCCTAATCATATCATTAACTTAACCCTACCCATAAGTTATCCCTAAAATCAGAGGGAAATGGTAGGTGAATAACACTGATGCAGAAGCACCTAACCTTGGTTTTAAGCCTAAACTTGACATAAACTGTAAACTTGTCTCTTAAATCTGATTGTTTGATTGGAATGTTGTTTCAGGATCAACAAAGATGTTGATCCTGGAACATGCTGTACTTGTGCATGAGGGAGAAAAAGTTCCCCATGCAGATTTCATTCTTGTTCAAGTTGGTCGCATGAATTTGCTGCATTGACCAACAGAAAGCTCCTTGGTTTAAAGTGACTTCTTTGTGAGCGATGCTTCATACATCACTACACTATCGACAGTCAAGTCACCTTTATTTATATAGCGCTTTATACAATACAGATTGTTTCAAAGCAACTTTACAGTGATAAAAGGACAATGATTTAATGATGCGAACACAGTTCATTTCGGCTGTAAAGCAGCTCTAAAAAGAAAATAGTGTCAGTGTTCAGCTGAAGTCGGTTATCAAATAGGTCATCAATTATTAAATTAGTTAATTTCATCTATGAAGCAGTTTTCCAGCAAGGTGTCACTAAGACATCAGTTAGGCTGGGTGCCTGAATGTTGCTATGCAGTTGCTTGGGTGTTCTGATTGCTATCCTTTCATGTAAGTCTGATTTGCCTATTTAACCTGTCCTATCATCCACCGTGCAAATCATTTGATCTTATTTAGTCTGAAAACTAAAAGCACACCTCTCCTCAGAAAGCCACAGCCGATTTAAGTTATGATTTGTCTGTAGCACATGAACATGCAACATGCCAAAGTTGAATACTTAGAGGTTTGTTCAAATGCCATAGTAATAGTAATGCTTGCCATAGCAAACACCACTAATTTATACATAGGTTATATTTCTCTTATTACGATGTGTGTAAATCACTGTTGCACCTGGAGAAACATTGTTTGCAAACCCTTTTACAGCCCCAATACCTCCACCTCTCCTCGGAGAAACCTGTTTCTCATCGTTTAATAAAGCGTGAGTGATACCTATAGTTAGTCTGTTTAGACAGATGAGTTCAACCTTACTTGAATATGCATATTTGTGAATGAATGGGCTTGTGTTCAGTAGATTTCAGTGACAGCTGGAAATTTGCATAACATCATCAGGAGTCTTTACAGGTAAACGACAGCACCAGAATGTCTAGGTATGGCTTTAGAGCATCACTTCAGCTATCCAAAACGACATACAGAAACACATCAATTATTATCGTTATTTTTTACAATTAGATAAAGTGTAATGCAAAAAAATGAGAAATGAATTGACACCTTTGCGCTTTTAAAAAACAAATTGAAGTTGTTCATTTTGTAACAACTCCTTTATCTTGATTTAAATCCTTGTTCATTTGCGGTACTTGAAATGTGCACATGGGTGAATTATTCTAAAAGTGTTGTTCAGCTTTCTGTATTTGACCGCAGTAGATGTGAACGTGTCCCTAACCAGCTTTAACAAACTTCACACATGTGTCTTACTCTCTCACAGCCAACACCGCTTCTGAAACAGTAATTTATCCAAGTACATGAAGAAATCACCATAATAAGACATTATAATACTTCCCCATTCACAGGTACCCATTTGAAGATTATGCTATTTTAACACACGATCAACGCCAATGCATTATACTTGTTTAAGGTGTAACCATTCATAAGTGGATAGTAAACATGAACTATTTTTTAGAAAATTGACATATTCATTAAAAACCATTTTTACTACTTTGTTTAAAATTATTATACATACATCTTTCATGAGCCCATATTAATTGGTTGGCCACATACAATGCTTGTATGTTTAAAAATCATTTGCCACAATGTAGGACTGTTAGTAAAGGCAAAAGTTGATTACAATAGATTTATTTATTTACTTTCCCGTATATATTTATATAAATTCCAACCTAAAATGTTGATATTGACAGTATTGGAATTTGATTGCATTATTTATGAAAAGATGTTATGCATTTCAGTGTTTAAAGCATTGTGAATGGCTTTTTAATTATAAGGCACTATGGATAGCATTATTGGGCATTTATACATATGTGCTCCAAGAAAAAAGAATATGATTTGTAAATCGCAGCATTTAGAGTTCAGCAGAATTTGTTTTCTGTCCTAAGCTGATCACAGCACAGTTTTCACTCTGAATTCCTCATATATTTATTCTCCTTCTTGCCTATATTATCTTTCCCATCTCTATTTTGTGACTGTGTAAAATAAACAGAATTGAGGGCTCATGTACACATAATGACCTGTTATTAAAATTAAGTGTGTGTGTGTGTGTGTGCGTGTGTGTGTGTGTGTGTATTTGAGAGGTAAAAACACACACAAATGTACAGACATACAATCATTAACAAGCATTCCTACCTTGAAAATGTTTTCAAAACCCTTTTATGATGAATTTTTCACAAAAACTTTGTACTGTAAGAAGCAATGCAATTTTATGAAAAGAAAAAAACAAAAACAAAATTAAATATTTGATTGCAAAACTACTATGAAACTACTTTGTCTTGATTTAACTCCGTATAGATGTTCCAAATACAGCCTACTGTGAGTGTTAATGTGCTGGAATATAATCACTCTGGAGTTCAGGTCTAACATGGGCCCAGAGACAGATTTATTAGCATGGATTCACGCTACTTGTGTGGATATTCCGTTTCTGTCTTAATCGCTCACGGCACACTTGATATTTGGTTTCAACTTCATAGAGCTGAAGCAAACATTTACACAGAGTTTCTGTTTTCAAAGAGAGACTCCACAGTTTTCAGTGGCATTTCTCACTTTTGCTGGGTAATATATCAACAAAAGAGCGCCGTAAATCTCACGAGAGAACAGCGTCCACTCTCCTTCCGGTCATTTCCTGACATCCTGTCTCACTTTGCCTCTCTCAGTCTCTCCATCTCTCTCTCCATTTCCCTTGACAAGAAACCAGACACCCCAAACTCTACTTCCCTAGTAGTGTCAGGTTAACCAAAGTTAATCAACGTGAGCCTCTGAGACTTCACACAGCATTGAAGACGTCTTCAATGTTTAAATCCACCCTTTCGATGTATAACAATGTGAGCAGAGAGGAAAGAAATAGATTCATGTAAACTACAGATAAAGTAAATATATTTTGGTTACGCTTCATTATGATAGTCCGCTTTAGACATTCTACTTTGCAACTACATGTCAACTAACTCTCATTATTAGTAGACTGTTAGGGTTAATAGAATAAGTTGATATGTATTTGCAAAGTTACAAGTTGTAGTCTGTAGAATGATGGTTAAAGTGTTAGAATTGATGCATATAAGCAGATATTAAGCAGACAGACTATTAATCCTCTAATGACTGGTAGTTGACATGTAGTTGCAAAGTTACTTACAGTTAGTAGAATGTCTACAGTGGACTGTTGAAATTAAGTGTTACCTATATTTTTTGCCACTAACTTTTGTGGATTTTATTTTTCATTTCCTATCCCAAGACATAACAAATTATAAACAGCATTATCATGGTTTCGATGGTCCAATTTAGATGGTATCATCTGCTCCTTTATATGACGTCCATTATATATTGCATCTCTTATCATTGTAGTTGACTGTCACTGTCTGCAGATGTTTTAATGACAGCACCCTTTAAAATGCATTATGTTTCTCTGTCTCCAGGTAATGGACAACATGGGCAGTGTGAAGTTCTGTCTGGATGGGTCTCTGGAGGCCAGTGGGAGTTGGCTCAAATATGTGCGCACAGCCCCTTCCCATGAAGAGCACAACCTGGTCATGTGCCACATCAGCGAAGATCAGGTTAGCTGTTATTCTGTCACTCCTCTTTCCTGTCATCCCCGCTCTCTGATTGGTTGTCTTCTACTCCCTCAAGCTGTTGTATAAACTGTTACTGCAGTGTGCAATAAGTGTCTCACAGCAGCCGCCGAGCGAACGCACAGAGTAACGTTATAACATTTTCAACACACTCAAATGTATCTAATATGATAAACAGAGCTGCGTTACCTCATACTCATGACCTGAAAAGCGGAAGCGACACTGAAGACTATAGAGTGATGGCTACTGAAAATTCAGCTTTGCTATCCCAGTAATTAATTACATTTTCAAATATTTTTTAAAATAGAAAACTGTTATTTAAAATGCTAAGAATATTTCACAATTTTACTGTTTTTACTGTATTTTTATCAAATAAATGCAGCCTTCTTGAGCAGAAGAGACTTCTTTCAAAAACAAAACAAAAATAAAATCTTACCCAAAATTTTGAACAGTAATATGTCTGGAAAGTTTAATTGGCCAATTGCATCCAAGGCCAAAACTATTTCTAAATCAGTTTATGATGTACATGACTAATATATCCGCACAACAATACTCCTACAGTGAATGGATCAATTCTAAAATTGCAGCAGAGCGTTAACTGCAGTCATAAATGTACGCAGGTTATCAATATGTATTGCGGGAGCACGGTTTATTATCACATGCTTATTTTGGTAGTTGTTATTGAAATACAGTTATCATATAATAGGATGTGGGACCTACAGTTTAATATATGAGCCTTTTTTGAGAGTACTAGCAGACAATCCCCATCAAGTACATCCTGTGAGAAGCTTGAAGAGACAGCGAGCACATGTTACTGTCAGGAAGATGAGGACAGGGCCTGCTGCTGTCAAGATGTCACCACTTAAACAATAGATAAAAACAGCCTATTGTTTGATGAAGGCTGTTCCCTGTCTTTGTCAGAGGAAGTGACTCAGGAGTCATTTACAAGAATCACGTACAAAGCGAGTTTGGACACTCCTGAATCTTGCAATCCTCTGTCTTCAATTATTTGCTTCCTTTGAAAAGACGAGCAGTTGTCTGTTAAGATAAGATATCTGATCTCTCATAAAGCTAGAGATCTCATAACAGGCTCGTTGTCTAGCAGGAAAGATTGCTGTGTGTTTACTGTACGGAGGGCTTTGTTCAGTCAAATCCTACCAGGAATTTTGTTGGTGCAACTGCGGAGGTCTTAATCTGATCATGAAGCTCTTGTGTAGTAGTTGTTGTTGAGTGTGGATTGTTTCCTTTGCTTACATGATATCTAACTGATTAAGTGAGGGGTCCTTGGTGGTTGCCTTATCTAGCTTGTGCTCGCTTTCTTGTTTAAAGGGACAGGTCAACCAAAAATGAAAATTCTGTCAATATTTTCTCACCCTCTTGTAATTACAAACTTTTATACAACAGTTTGTTCTGGTTCTCGAATATGATTGGCTGAGAGGCTTTTTCAGTCATGCGATATTCTACCAGTATCACCATGGGAACTATTTGTATCACTCTTTGTAGCATTTCTCACGGCGAGTGTCATGGCGGATGAGCAAACCCACCATAATTTTTCAATTACTTCTGTTTTTGTGTCACGGAATGTAGTTTTAAGTTTTTTTAGGCCAGAATGTAGTTATTTAGACCTCAAATATGTGACTTGTATATAAACATAGCGCCTATTTGACATTTTTTCGGAGATGTGAGTGGCCACATGTTCATTATGGGTAAATCAAACAGGCAATCTTTGGTCTTATTAATCTATTACTTGTTCCAGAGCAAATGGTCAAAGTTAAGTTTCATAACTTTATATTTTTATTTAACTGAAATCCTGTACTTTAACTAGAGTGCTGCTTCTGTACTTTTGACTGAACTGTTTGCTTGTGTTTAATTCCTATTGTACAAACATCTTATAATTTTATAATGGCTAACATTGTGTATTTAAATATTTTTCAATAAATAATGTTTTTTATAAATTACATGCCATATTTGGGTATTGAGAAAGGGTCCGTTAGTGATTATGATTTTGATTACAATGAAAGTTACATTATCGCATCATTAGATGGCAGCAAAGACTGTCTTTATGTGTGAGTCCGTAGCAAAGACTATTATATTAAAAAGGACTGAAATAGGGTTGTAAACAAGGACATAGTTTTTACTTTAAAGAACACCTTTTAAGACACAACTGACAAATGCATTGATTTGTGCTGTAATGGGAAATCCCCTTAATTATTAAAAGGACAAAGATAAAGACATCGCTTTCTTCAGCAGACATTCAAACTGATTATGATTATAAGATTGACCTGAAGAATATCAGCTAGATGCAGGTAATGCACTCGCTTAGTCAGTCACTCTTTCATAATACTCTACTCTACATAATACAGTAAGCTTCAATTAAGCGGCTCAACGTTCCTTCATTGCTAGTTCTAAAATGACATTTTAGAATTAGTAACGGAGGCTTGGGCTCATCTGTTAAACTGCCAACTTGAGATTTGAATCCATGGATCCAAATCACAGCCGTGCTGATATGGAGCGATATTAGCACGGCTACTAGTGTGATATTGCTCATGTATGACTTTATTTCTTTTGCAAAAGGCAGAATGTCCTACCTGCTCTTTTCTATACAATGAAAAAGAATGAGGATTGAGACAGTGAAGCTCCATTAATGACAAAAAAAACAAAAACATCATAAAAGGTGTCTAAACCACTTGTACGCTATACTCCAAATCTTCTTAAGTCATTTGATAGCTCTGTGTGAGGAGATCTAAAATTTAAGTCTATTACACATTCCCATCCACTGTCTTCTAGTAATGTTAACAGAACGTTCATTCCAAGTTATCAGTTCTTTACAAATGTGCTTAAAACTTTAGCTCAATTTTTTTAGATCACTCAGAAATACAGTTTTAATGGGAACATTAGCAAAACGTTCTTCGGACACATTTTTTCTTACCTGGGGTAACTCTCAAATCTCATTTGTGTTCTTGGACATGCAAATGTGGCACCTCAAGATTCAATGAAGCACGAAATCTAATGATGTTTTTTATGCCAATGCTTCTTGATGCTTATGAGTAAATGATGACAGAATTTTCATTTTTGGCTGAATCGTTCCTTTAAGTGTCCCATTTTGGGGGGGTGTTTTAGATTGTATGCGTAAGTGGGTCTCTTTCCTTGTTATTATTCTGCCACTTTTAGGCTGTTTGTCTCCCTTAAAACAAGCTGATTGACTCGTGGAACAAGTCAAAGTCTTAGCTTTTGTCTCTTGACTAACAGGGGCAACTAGTGTGGCCATCGTAGTTTTAGACGCTGACACATAAAACACAAGGCTAACAAACAGGGGAGGACAGGAGGAGAAGAGGGACAACCTCTGAGACTGACAACCACCAATTGACTTCAACTACATAACCCAATCATTAAAGTCGTTTCACTTCAATGAGCGGCCACCGCTGGGCCCACAGGAGAATAATATCTCCAGCTAAAATCGCCCCACTAAATACATGGTTTCTATTTACTTTCTCCCTACTTCGGTTGTTTTTTTCCCTTTTTTTACCCCTTTTCTTATCTTTTGTACACATTTTAGCCAGTCTTACGGACAACAGCCTATTATTTATTCAGAACGGCGACACAATGCAAAAATGCATAATTCATTGAACTTTGTACTTTGCTTTTCTATTTGAGCATGCACAATGCATGAGCCGTATGGAAATATGCACACGCCCAGCAAATTCTGATGTGCCTGTAACCTTTTAAAATCAACCTGGATCATTTATTTACTTGTTTACGCATTTGTCTTTTGTGTTCGGGCCCCTGAAAACATGACTCAACTGTTGTAGTGGTGCATTTCACAGTTTTAGGCCTTATGTTTTAATGTTTTTTTTTTTATGTTATGGCTGTCATTTGAGGTGTGAATGGTTCTAAATAGCAGTTATGTGCTGTAGCAGGGCGAGGGTGTTAGTTACAACACTCTGCTTTAAGAAAAGAATATTGTGTTGTGTTATTATAAAGGGTGCAAAATTAACTCTGAGGGTGAAAACCAATCAAAAAAGTGCCAATTTAAAAAAAAAATGACAAGAGAACGCTTTCATATGTGTAAAAGTATGTTTTTTAAAGAATGCTTTGGACCACATAATCTGATGTTATCAACTTGCACTGAGAAAGTGTAATCCGGTTTTTGGACCAAACTAAGAGACAATAGGCATAAAGCTGGTGGACGTATTCTGGCTTTTGCACAATGGCGTGGTCCATTCAGCAAGACTGTTGACCTCTGACCCCCCTCCCTCATCTCTCAAGATGCACTTAAACTGTTTGTCAGAACAACTGAAGTGCACAGCCAGATCTGCCATGCCATAGCCTTCTGTTTCTGAAGGGCTGAGGACGCACTCTCACACACACACATACACACACGCTCATGTTGGGTTTCCATGTTTTATGGGGACTTTCCATAGATATAATGATTTTTATACAGTACAGACTGTATATTCTATCCCTTAACCCTAACCCTACTAAAACTTTGCGCATTTCAAAAAAACAAAACCAAAAAAAAAAACATATCATATATGATTTATAAGCTGTTTTCCTCATGGGGACAAAAAATATCCCCACAAGGTGAAAGATTTCTTTGTGGGGACATTTGGTCCTCATAAAGTAGGGTTTACACATACGCACACACAGACAAACCCCACAATTATAAGATGGCAAAAATATTTCTGTTAGTCAAAATTTGATCTTATTATGACATTTTATGAGATTTTCATGGTAAAAAATAATTTTGTATTAAAAAAAAATTGAAATAACTGAAACGTACATGTAACACTTTCATAACAATTGTCAAACAAGCTGAAACTGTCTGCATTCAATTACTTATTAGCTACTGACTGATAAATGCAATATAAGTTATATACATGTTTGCTAGAGAGGAACTTGTAAAAATCCCTGACGTCTAGTCATGCAGTATAGTTTTTATATGGTTTTGGCATTTGATCAAAGAGTTGCCTAAGATATGATGAACTTTGTTCTGATCTTGTCTTAGTGAATCATGTCAGAATCAGAATTATATCAGGTGAACAAGCACACCCAAACAAAAGTTATTTTTGAATTTGTATTTCCACATATTCACATCAGTTTGTGTCTGCTTGCACTTATATGAATGTGTGTGTGTGTGTGTGTGTGTGTGTGTGTTGTTCATGTGTGTGACAGACAGGGGATTATTGTCACCTAAGTGATGGATGATGCATCGGCCCCCAGCACTTGAAAGCATTGTGAGGGGGTCAAGATGGCCCTCTCAGTGCTGTCAGATCCTGAAAAGATTTACTGTAGAGACAGCTTAGCCCCATCATAATAGATTGCTTTAGGGGTGAAAGGAAGGCATTACCACGAACCCAGAGCAAATGAGAACTGGTCATAGGACTACAGCACAATTTGACATCCAACTTTTATCTTTTAGATCAATGATTCAGTCTGTTTGCTTAGCCATTAAATAATGAAAGTTTACCACCGGCACTGTGGTACTTTTTTGTCATTTGCGATGTAATTATTTTATAAATGGAATTCCGATGATTGGAATTATTTGTACATGGTTTATATTATGTGTTCATATATTCTTTTTTTTATTATTTCTTGATTCATTGACTTTAATAATATACATTTGAGTTGGCTTAAAAAAAACTGACAATAACAAACAGTTTTAACATTAGATAATATAAGATGCACAAATTATAATTTTCAAATGAAATGAAATCAGTCGTTTAATTTCATCAATGTGTAATAATTTAGAAGCAATAAAAAAACAAACTCTCCTCTGAAAATATGTGATAAATATATATTTTGTTAATTCATCAAATGGGAATCAATTTTTTTTTTTAAACTAAAGTTATATTAATTAGAATTAGACCTATAATAATATTATAATACATTAAATAATACAGGCTACAGTGTATGCTTTATTGTCATGTGTGGATGAAATTATTACTATTATTCATATAAAAATTGAATAATTGGAGAACAACAACCCGCAAAAACGCTATTAATCTGTATCAGTATCAATATAACAGGTTACACATAGCCTAATATTCACGTAATGGTTATTCATGGACAGGTTATTCAAGATTAAACTGTTTTTGTTGCTGCTGAATATGACAATTAAGCGTCTCGGGCGACATAACGTGTTTCTGTCGGCGCAAATATTGAATTTAGTCCTTCAAAACGCAAATACAATTCGTTTAAAATGTCTGCTAAACGTCTGTGGCAGAAGACAGCGAGTAAAAACAGGTGTATATATTTAAAGCCCCGTGGAAAACATCGCGCAGGGCACGGCTCGCGCTCAACCCAACAGCTGATGTATTTTTTACATTTTCATTAGCTGGGAAAGATACATTTTCCATCAATAATAGATTCATATGGTGGTCAGAGGAGGAGAGGACATGGGGAGGGGTTCAATCCTTTTGGTTGGAGATAAGAGAGGAGGAGTGGCCGATAGAGAGAATCACTAATGAGCGCGACTCACCTCATCAAAGACGCGCGTGTTCGGACTCTGTCTAGCGCTGCTGTCGCGCGCAGTGTCATGATACTATGGGTTGCGTGCTGAACTCTACGGGACCAGAGCTGCTATTACAACTGGAGGCTTTGAGATCCACCGCTCAACAACTAGCCCAACTTTATCAACTCTCGGGAAAGAAAAAGGTCAGATATGCACTTACCTTCGTTTAAATGTAAATGTAATATTAATATTAACAATAATAATAGCTGTGTTATACATCGGCCACCCCTCTTGAGCGGCAAACCGATGCCCTGGCCTACTTTTGTAACACACATTAGAGTTGTCACAACATTAGAGCTCTGAGATGAAGTTTGTGCAGGTTTTTAGCTGTATGTCTTGATTTCGGAGAGGGGCCCAGATCAGCAGCTGTTTCCTAGCCCTGAGCGCCCTCATGAGGGAGCAACTGGTATTGTCATTTTCAGTGTGTGAAGAGTCTGTGGTGTCTTTTATTCCGAGTCAAAAGCGCTGGGCTAGTTCTTTTATTGTATTATGATTATAATTTAAGTGTATTTAGTTGAGTTGCACTCTAGAAATAATTTATTTTACAAAATAAACGCAGGCATTATTAAAGTCAGTATTTCGGTTGAAACACACAACAGATGTGGTTTGTCATCACAGTGCGCTCTTGAATGATTTTAATTGTGATTCATTTAGGAAACTTTGCAGCAAAACAACTGACTTAGAAAAATTGATAATAGACCGCGATAATAAAACTGTATTTACGATTTAGATTTTATGTTTAAAACAAATAGCTACAAATACAAACATTTACCCTGAATGAACAATTTCACTATATTAGGCTATACGGAAATCTACACATTAATTGTCGCACGTGTAACACAATACTATCATGGCTTTTGTATTTTAAAAATAATAAAGTATTTGTTTGCTTGCGTGTTTCATTTGTTTTACTAAATTAAAAACGAAAACACATCGGATTAACTAGTTACATTGTTTTTACTACATTTAAATGTCCAAATTCTATTTATATTATTCTATTATTGTATTCTTTAATTTCACCTGTTTTATTAGAGGAATTTTCGTGATGCTCTGGTTTATTTTGTGTGCGTGAGTTTTCATGTATTTCTTGTTGGCCTTCGGTCAGTAAATTACTGAAAGAATCATGGACGATTTCAAATGCGCTTTGCATTTAATAATTACTGATTTATCCGTTTATCCTCTTCTTTCTGATTGTTTGCTGTGTGTGTGTGTGTGTGTGTGTGTGTGTGTGTGTGTGTGTTTTTTTTTTTTTTTTTATCCTTAAAAACTTTATAAAATATAACCAATTAATATTACTGCTTTTCAATTGCTATGTTTAAAATAAAGCCTTATTTCTCTAAAAAACACGGATGATGATGATGATGATGATGATGATAAAAATAATGATAACAATAGTAATAATAATAGCAAAATTGAAGATGTTTTTTGTTGTTTTTTTAAAAAAAGCTTACGCGTTTTTATTCTCTCTTTGCAGATCTATTATAAAGCTATTAGAGATATTGAAATAGGGGAGGAGTTACTGGTTTACATGAAGGACGGAGTTTTCCCCGAGGGCTCAATGGCACCGAACCTGGAAGGTGAGATTAATGCAAGTCATTAGGCACTCTTTTAAACAAACTCACACAGACCACACTCGTTCACCTCTGCCAACAGTTTCTAAGATGCTTTATGTGGCCTTTGCATGTCTTGTTGTTACACAAAGTTCGGCAATGAAGAAATATTAAAGTGCATTTCAGTGCATTTTTAAAGTGCCCAGAGCCAACAGAACTTGTATTCGACGAACTTTAGAATGAAATTGCCGCACTATAGAAGTTGCTACATGTGTAGTTATTTTCGGTGGCTCATTACATTTACAAAACAAATTTTTTACACACGTGTGTGTGTGTGTATATATATATATATATATATATATATATATATATGAATGTATGTTTGTATGTATATGTATGTATGTATTATACATACATACAAACACACACATATATATATATATATATATATATATATGTTTGTATGTATGTGTGTGTGTGTATATATATATATATATATAATCGCGATTAATCGCATCCCATATATACAGTGTGCACTGTATATAATTATGTTGTCTATATAAATGCTTGTATATATTTAAGAAAAAATATTTATATAAAATTAATTTATATTTATATATAATATAAATTCTATAAATATATATACATGCAAATATTTCTTAAATATATACATGAATGTGTGTGTACTTATATAGACATAATTATATACAGTACACACACGTATATTATGTAAACTCGAACTTTTGGATGCGATTTAATCATGATTCACTAATTTGACAGCACTTATATATATATATATATATATATATATATATATATATATATATATATAGAGAGAGAGAGAGAGAGAGAGAGAGAGAGGCTGCACTGTACACAGTAGCAGTGTTTATTGTGTTTTTTTGTTTTGTTTTGTTTTTTGTCTCCTTTTTTTCTAAATACGTTCCTAATTCCTTATTTTAATTTTAAGCAGAGGTTGTCACTTGTAGTTTCCTTATGAATACAGAATGTTGGCAATTTTGAAACAAGCTCATAATCTTCTGAATCTTTTTTCCAAGTGATCTGGTAATTTTGTATTTGAAGCTCAGAGTAGTTGATACAGACTAGAAAATTGCAAAGGCACTGAAGTGTGTCACAGCGCAGCAGTCACTCTCCAACACATGCAAAATGTTTTATCTGATAGAGATGTGTCCTCAGATCTCCCTGCCAAAAAGGCAAGAAGAAAGCTCTCTGAGAGAAAGACCTTGGCTAGGAGAGACAGGGACGCCAAAAGATGCAAGCCAGGCTCCACTCAGACAGATCAATTCAGAGAACAAAAGAAAGGAAATGTAGAGTAGAATGAACACGGTCATCGAAGAGGAGTCAGATGAGAGGCTGAGAGAGACAGACAGATAGAGAAAGACAGAATGAGGGCTCTCTACATCTACCTCCTTCTCATGGCTTATCGGTGGTGGAATTTGGAGTGGAGCTAGAGGAGTCTCGGGGGACCTCACCCATGCTCACAGATTAGCCGCTAAACTGCACATAATTGTGTTCCCCCTACGTCTCTCCAAGAGCTATTAGTTTCCCATTCCCTGTCTTTTTCCCCAACATTCCTGCCTTTGTCATTAGTGCTACTGATGGGACGGAGAGATAGTGTCTTAAATTCAGTACAGAAATTAAATCTGCACAGAATTTTTTCATGACTTTTTTCACTTTAGTTTTCCCCGTGAAGGCCTCTTTGAGGTTACAAGAGAAGTTCATTCAAAATACTCATTTATTTTGCAGGAAGTCTATGAGCATTGCCATGGAGTGTGTTCTGTCAATATGTGTCATTACACAGAATTGAAAAATAAAGCAGAATATATGCTGTAATTCTTGTTAAAACAGCATCGACGCAACCATTTCATGGGCTTTGCTTTCAAAATATCGAGTCAAAGAATAATGAATGTCATCAAACTTGGCTTGATCTGGGCCGTGCATGGAGTATATCAGAGTTATCAGTGAGTTTAATTTGAGGATGATGATAGCTAATGCAGCAAACTTTAGTACCTTCGAATGACTCCAGGGTTATCTGTGAACTTGGCTCTCGTATCAGGATATCACTAAGGATAAAACAGCCACGTTTTTAGCCATTTAACCCCGGGTCATATGAACAATTACTCCAAAGACAAATTTTCAGTCTAAAGCAAGTCGAAAACCATGACTCTTTTATCTTTAATCTTGTTATCTCTTTACTGTTTTATGTGATTTTTTTTTTAAGGTTTGTAAAATAGTATTGATCTTAAACAATTGTGTGTGCTATACAATACTTGATAGCCTTACACTCAACGAAAATAAGCTTACTATCAAAACTACAAGCATTTTTGGATGTTATGCATTTGATAATAAAACATAAAAGTATTTGTACTCCTAAGCTAGATTTAAAGATGTATACATTTCATTACATTAATGATATACAAAATATCAAAACAAGTGGCATCTGCAAACAAATACTAGAGCTTTTCTTAGAACTAACATAAACTTTTCTGAACCATTTTTGAAAGCAGCTGGTGTTTCAGTGATTTTTCCTAAAGTTCACACAGGTGTCCTATAGAGTAACCACAGGTGCAGTTCATCAAATTATCTATGGACATGTTCCACTAACATCTGACAACCAGAAAGTGCTCAAATATTTTTGTTTTCATTTTAAACAGCATATCTATTGTTTTATCATTTAAAACCTCTTTTTCTGTGAGATGTCCTGCTGGAAAAGTAAAGTATTTTGTCCTCTAATGTAATGACATTCCAAACTTAAATGTGGCTTAAGTTTCAGAATACGTTTTGTGGTCTTATTCTGCAGACTGTAACTTTTTATAATTGAAAATTTCCTTATAATTGTTATTCATGAGCAATTGTATGACGCTGTCCCAACAGATGAGCAGATGTACCGCTGTGAACACTGTGATGAACTCTTTACATCAAAGCTGGAGTTACGGCGGCATCAGAAATACTCCTGCAGTAGCAGCAACTCTATCTTTGACTCGCTAAGCGAAGACTTCAAACAGGAGCGTGAAGACAGCGATGAGCCAGTGCACGAGTGCAAAGACTGTGAAAAGATCTTCCCTAGCGAGTACAGGTCAGCACGCTCCACCATACTGCACTAATTGTTGTAATTATCCACCAAGCTTTAGGTAACCCCTACTGTAGCTGTTAGAATAATTAAAAAAAAAATGCTTTCTAATGTTTATTTGTACATCAGTGGTTTTTAACTGGTTTTGCTTTAAGACCCAGATTTTACATTGTACCAGTGACCCAACACAGAACCAAAATTGTTTATTGCACATGTGTATGTTAAATGTGTATGATAAACATGCGTACAATAAACTTGTGCATGAGTAATATGTTTATCTTACAAAGGCAAACAAAAATGTCTTTAGAATCAAACATTGAAATTTACTAAAATTACAATGAGCCACATAGATAAACATTATGAAAAATTAATAACGTGACAGACCGCAAAGGAAAAGGTCATTTGCCTAATTTGGCTACCAAGTGATAGATGATTTTTTTTTTTTTATGAGTTTGAATGTGCTTTGATGTCAAAAAAGAAATGAAAACACCCTTTTAAAAGATTTTACTATTCTAATTATACATTAAAAATAAATTCTTCGATGTGATATGCAATCTTATCAGAACAGGTCAGTTCAGAACCACTGGCCTACACGGTGGTCACAGAAAATATTTACGGTGTTCTCATTTATTCTTAGTCTCGGGCAGCATATGATCGTGCACACAGAAGAGAGAGAGTATAAGTGTGACCAGTGCCCTAAAGCTTTCAACTGGAAATCCAACCTCATTCGCCATCAGATGTCACATGACAGTGGCAAGCGCTTTGAGTGTGAAAACTGTGATAAGGTAGGTTACTGCGACCACTTATATTTCTGAAAGCGTTCATCAGTTTAAATGTGGGAGGGTGAAACCTTACGTGCTCATGGACAATATCAAGATTTTATGTTTTAAAATGTATTTGAAGAAAATGTATATCTTTTACATTCAGTAGTTTGTTTTAGACGATCCTGCAATGCATGTGACAAATGAATTTTTAACAGTACAAACATTCCGTGTAGTCTCTTGATTAATGTGAGGTCATGAAAGCTGCAGAATAATTATAAAATTTATTAGCCAAATTTTGTTTAAAATTCTTTTAGATGGATGTCACACCACAGGACGTCAACTTTCCAAAAGTATTACTTTTCACTTCCCCTGTACTTCAAATTTAAAAACATTATAATGCTAACAGTACAATTAATTTTCATTTATTTTCATTTTACATTGCCTTTCTTTACATAATGTTAGATTTGTATATTTACACTTGGCACTAAGTTGGCATATTTCTCTGGGTTCTTCAGGTGTTCACAGACCCCAGCAACCTCCAGCGCCACATCCGCTCTCAGCACGTCGGTGCCCGAGCCCACACCTGCCCTGAGTGTGGCAAGACCTTTGCCACCTCCTCGGGCCTCAAGCAGCACAAGCACATACACAGCAGTGTCAAGCCTTTCATCTGTAAGTCTGAGCAGTCTTGTCTAAGCCTCAGATACAATTACCAGTGTCCAAAGACCTCCCGGCTAGCTCCACCCCAAGATTGTGACAGCTGTTGTTTTATAGGTCAGAGAAACTAAATGAAATTCTAGAGCCATTCTTTGTTTTGTTCTACATTTGTTGCGCTTTTCTTTCGTGCTTTCTTTTTCGCTCTTTTAATTACTCCATTTTCCCCACCCTTTTTTATTTTTTTATTTTTTTATTTTTATTTTTATTTTTTTGTAACTGTGCATTTCCTTTTGAGGGCCCATTAAGGCTTGTATATGGCCAAGGCAGATTTAATGTTTAGAGGTAAATGTCTCTGCCATGTCTTAGCTGCCCTCTTACCAATTCTGAGAAAACATCGTTTTCTTTTTGCTTGGCTTCACAATGTTCTGTGTGTTACCATTCAGTGTCCAAATGCATGTATGCTGTATCAGTGTACATGTATTTGTATGTATACAACATTATTTGAAATAGTTATACTATTAATAAAGAATATCATCAGCAAGTTATTAATATGCTAATTGATCATAGTTTTAACTTTTTTTTTTTTTTCCACCTTCAAAACAGAGTAGAGTTCAATGTAGACCAGGGTAGCCAACCCTGCTCCTGGAGGTATACCTTCCTGGACAGTTTAGTTCCAGCCCTGCTCCAACATACCTGCCTGTAATTTTCAAGTAATCCTGAACAGCTTGATTAGCTGTTTCAGGTGTGTGCCTGATTAGGGTTGGAGCTAAACTCTGCAGGAAGGTAGTCGTCCAGGAGCAGGGTTAGCTACTTCTGATGTGATTGTTGAACATAATAAACAGCATGCACAGCTGCCGGATTATCACTTCTATTGAATGAACACCAAATGAAAACAGTATGTTAATAGAATTAACCAGTCATGTGTGTTCTCCCAGGTGAGGTGTGTCACAAATCGTATACCCAGTTCTCTAACCTGTGTCGTCACAAGCGGATGCATGCAGACTGCCGCACCCAGATCAAGTGTAAAGACTGTGGGCAAATGTTCAGCACTACCTCCTCCCTCAACAAGCACCGGCGCTTTTGCGAGGGCAAGAACCATTATAATCCCGGAGGCATGTTCACACCGGGCATACCAATGACATCCAGTCCCATTTTAGGCAAATCCAAGTCTCATCCTGGCTTGAATCATGGTGGACTTGGCTTCGGTGATTACTTCTCATCCAGGGCACATCATGCAGGTTTGCCCTTTTCCCCAGCACCCCCTGCATTCCCAGCCATTTCCCATGGCTTCCCAGGGATCTTTCCCCCATCACTATATCCTAGACCGCCATTGTTACCTCCTAGTTCACTGCTTAAGAGCCCACTTAGCAACAGTCAAGATGGGAAGCTGCCTCCTCTTGATGCTCCTACTCTTTCCGTGGTCTCATCCATGCACAACAGCAATGGCAATGTAGGAAGTGGTCTCAGCAGCCAGTCAGAGGAGAACCGAGAGTCCAAATTGGACTTATCATTCTCAGACAACAAGAATAAAGTGAAGATGAACGACATGTCTGATGGTAGTGACTTGGAAGATGTTAACACATCTAGTGGCACAGATCTAGACACCACCACTGGCACTGTGTCTGGCTCCGACTTAGAAAGCGAGGCAGAGAGCGAACGGGAGAAGAGCAGGAGGAAACCGGTGCAGGAGAGCAAGCAGGACGAAGTGAGCAGCAGTTCAGTATCTGTCTCCAGTTCAGGGAACCTCCCTTGTGAGCGCCCTTTCCTCTCCTCCCAGCATTCCTTTTTCCCACCACCAGAAGAGCAAGCACTTCCACCCTCCGGGGCCACCACTGACTCCATTAAAGCCATTGCCTCCATTGCAGAAAAGTACTTTGGCCCGGGATTCATGGGCTTGCAGGAGAAGAAGATGGGCTCCTTAAACTACCATTCCATGTTTCCTTTCCAGTTTCTGCCCAACTTCCCACATTCCTTGTACCCATTCACAGACAGAGCACTCAATCCTGGCATGTTCTTCAAACCTGAGCCTAAATCCCCTCGTGAGCACATACAGAAATTACCTACAGCCACTGGTGCGGATTCACCCTTTGACCTAACCACCAAACCCAAGGAGGTCAAACCTCTCCCTCCACCCCCCAGCAAGCCAGCCTTGCCATCCAACGCCCTCCTGGCCCCTGGTGAGGAACAGCCTCTGGACCTTAGCATAGGCAGTCGAAGCCGAGCCAACCAGAACGGCGGCACACATGAACAGCGCAAGAATCACGTCTATGGCGCAAACTGCAAAGCAGCTAAAGATGAACACCCAGCACTAACTCAGTCCCAGAACTTGCACCAGCCCCAGATGCCTCAGCCGCAAGTATCCCTTCCCCAGCCACCTCCTCCCCAGCAGCAGCCGTCGCTCCACTACGCCAAGCCTTCGCCATTCTTCATGGACCCCATCTACAGGTATTTCAAGCCGAGTAGGCCTTTATTGTATGAGCTAACACAATGACAATCCAAAGCTGTAGCTAGAGATATGTTGAAATGTGAAAAGTTATTGAAAAAGTATTGGTGCCCAGTAGGTTTACAATCAACCTTCGTTCGTACGTAACCCTTGGTGTTGTTGTCCAGCAGGGTGGAGAAGAGGAAGCTATTAGACCCAGTAGGAGCTCTAAAGGAGAAGTACCTGAGGCCGGCACCACTACTTTTCCATCCTCAGGTATTTTTTTTCTTATATTTGCTTTACATCCTCTTGTGCCTTGGTAAAGATCCTGCTCTTCATTGCATTCAAGTACAATGAAGTATGCCGAGACGTCAGAAACACATTCCCAGTGTCCTCCACCTCAGACCTGTTTGGTTCAAGGGGAGCCTTGATGTTTTAAAAAGTTCTGACTTCTGATGGTATTTATTTTCATTAGATTATTTTCATCATGAAGATAATCTCAAAAGAGGTATTGCCTGTTCTGGCATGTTGTGCATTCAAAATTCTTTATCTTTTGCTTAGAAAAACAACCCCCATTGTTTGTGTTAGTATTCTAAACCTTTCCCACCTTTGAACGGTGACAACAATAATGAAAATATTATTAATAATGGCCTTTTGAATTGAAACAAATTATGCCACATACTTTCGGAGTAGACCATTGTCTCTGGGAAGTTCTCCGTTGAGTCCCACCGCTAATAACTTCCTAGCATTTCTTTCTTGCTCTGGCTGCCTAGATAATGTCTGCATGTCGATCAGGGACTTCCTGTGTTTGTGTGTAATAGAATGGCCTCTCTTGTTGGGAACTGTCTTATCTGACCTGTAAATCTGGCCTCCATCAATGCTGACCTACCTCCCCCCAAATCCAAAACCTTCTCTAGCTCTTTCCTTCTCTCTTTTCAGAAACCCTTTATTTATCCAAATCTCTATATTCTGACATCTATGGTTTGTCTATCTACAGGTGATAGTATCTATCTATCTATCTATCTATCTATCTATCTATCTATCTATCTATCTATCTATCTATCTGTCTGTCTGTCTGTCTGTCTGTCTGTCTGTCTGTCTATCTGTCTGGCATTGCATATTACTGCATTTTTTAAAATGTGCATTATGTTATCTTTATTTGTCTTAGAAGATCTTAGAAGATCAAGAATCGAAGATCAAATACTGTATGTGTGATCATGCTTTTAAAAAGGTATAAGCATTATCAAGAGCACAATTTCCTTTTAATATTCTAAGCTAAAACACTGACAGAATCAAGGTGATACCAAGACATGTATAAATAAATGAAAACACACTGTCTGTCTCTGTGTTTATCCATATTCCAAAAGTAGGAAGGACGTAAGCTGTTTTTGGCCATAGAGCCACATAGCGAAGCCTTTGTTCTGCAACAGGGGAAGTACTATCAGCGAGGGGTATCTTAAACTGCATTGTATGGTTACCGCTCACGGAGGTGAATGGCTCATTCAGACGCTTCTCTCAGAGATTTGTTGGGAACAAAGTAGGAGCCGGGGGCTCCCAGGGGGCTGCTCGAGTGGCTGCCAACGTGCCATAGGTTAGGGAGGTCACTCTTCAACAGCACAATCAAGACTCGACCTTCTGATATATAACTTCCTCCAGCTTTCCATCCTGTCTGGTTATGATGCAAACTCCCAGGCTCTCTGTCAGAGTTCCTCACCACCACTGTTATTTTGTTCTTCATGTATCTGCCCTAAACAAATACAAAAAAAAAAGTTTCTTAGTCCCAGAGGGACCCTAATCTCACACAAAATCAATTCGAGAGAAGTTTCTGATTAAATGAGCCCCTGAGCTGTGCATCAAACATAGAGTATTCCTCTCTGAACTCGCCTCATGTTCTCTCCTCAGGTGTCTGCGATGGAAAACATGACTGAGAAGTTGGAAAGCTTTAGCGCTCTGAAACTGGATGCTCCCAATTCCCTCCAGCACCCCTCGCACCATCTTTTTAACTTCCGCTCCCCGCCTCCCTCTCTCTCCGATGCTATC
Organism: Megalobrama amblycephala; assembly: GCF_018812025.1. NCBI lineage: Eukaryota > Metazoa > Chordata > Actinopteri > Cypriniformes > Xenocyprididae > Megalobrama > Megalobrama amblycephala. The sequence continues at coordinate 33,283,658 of NC_063055.1, forward strand.
TTACGCAAAGGCAAGGAGCGATACACCTGCAGGTGAGCGCCGCTCATGAAACAAGAGTAAACACATCCTTAAAGGATTCCTTTAACTCTACAGTTTTATTTAGAGCATTTCTACCATAGCATTGAAGTTAGAAGTACACACTAATACACACATAATTGAGAAATAGAGTATATAGAGATAAAATTACCATTGTTCTGCTTTTGTTTTATTAGTCATCAAAATTTACATTGAATGTCCGCAGAAATTGAGTTGGAACTCTCTGAATATGAGAGTTGTAACAATGCTAGATGACTGTATCAAAGTCTAGTTTCCATCCTTTGCAGGTACTGTGGGAAAATCTTTCCCAGGTCAGCTAATCTTACAAGGCACTTACGAACACACACAGGAGAACAACCCTACAGGTAAGCCACTCTTATACATACACTCTTTCATGCACACACACACACACACACACACACACACACACATGCAGTATTGAAATTCTAAAGTTTTATACCTCCTGTGTTAGACTTACATCACAATTTATTCCAATAGTTTGATGTTTGCATGTTGCTAAGCTAACAACACATTACTTTAATATGCATAAAAATACATAGCAAATCATTTGCTAATTATTAAGCTGCCTACCTGTTGGAATAGCCCTTGTATTGTAAACGTGTCTGATGTAGTCAGCTTATTAGGTTTTGGAACAGAGCTTGAGTTTTTGCACCACATACTCATACATTCAAGTAACTTACATTGCTTGGTGTGAGGCCACATACTCATCCAACACAAACAATATAGCCTAAAATCCAACTGTTCCACATCACTCCATAATCCAAAGGTTTCTTCCCTCTTAGTGTTAGTGTGGGTAGTGTTACCTGCTTTTTAAAACATGAGAAATAAATTTCACTCATGCTTGATGTTCCTAGACTCTGATATACAAGTAGTCACAAAAACACACACACAGTTTTTAAGTTATGTGATCAGCACATGAGATGTGTTCTGGCGTATTATGTTGCAATACAAGTGTTGCTCATTCTGAGAAATATCACATAGAAACAATAAAAGTCATGAGACATGAAAGGCAGCACGATCAAAAAAGAAAGAAGATTGATTCTGTCTGTGCAGATGTTTTGGAGGTAGAGCAAGCTCTGGACAATGTTGGCTGGTAATAGCACCCTGGAGACATCCACGCTCTGTTTATAGAACAGCTTAATTATCATTGATTTGGCTTCTAACCAGCTGTGGAAAGTCCTCTACGAGGGCGATGAGGGCACTGAAGACGGGGGGCTTGCAAATTTTTAAGTGATATTTTGACCTAGGCATGACTAAGATGTAAAAGAAGAAAGACTTTTACTGCCAAAGGCTTTTTAACGGTCCAACTTCTGAACAAATTCAAGTTAAAGCATTAATTTATGAGAGAAAATATCTTAATAGTGGTGCTTAAACATGGTTTTTACTATTGCTCAGAGTTAGGGATTTGAACAAACCCTTGACCATAAGTAATAAACTGACACACAACCCATCCCGCACCATTTGCGCAACAGACATGAATGTTACCTCAAATTTTGTGACTTCTTGACATACTATATGTTATTATCTTTCTAAGCAAACAGACTTAAATGATTTTTGCATTTGATAAAACAAGTGAAAAATTCCATAGGCATTAATGGAGAGACTGCTAGCAATTACGTAGAGCTGTCTAGCAACTACCTGCAATGCCATAGCAAGAACACACATAGCAATATGATGATAACCACTCACAACACCTCAATACCCGCATAGCACCACTGGGAAAGCACCCAGAACACTGTAGCATCACGGCACCAACTTGCACTACTAATCGCCTTTTCTTCAGAAAGTGTAAAAATGTGGGTGTCTGCATTGTTTCCTTCCAAAATTATTCTTTTCTTTCTTTTATTTTTTATTTATTTATCTATTTTGGCATTCTACTTAAAAGCATTTGGAAGTTCTGTAATGTATATCGGTTTCACACGAGTTTTCCTTAGCGTACAAAAAAGGTCAGGCGGAATCAGACCCCTCTTTGAGTTCTACAAATCTACCATAGAGCCCTGTGAACACACTCAACGAGATAGAGAGCCTCCCGTGGGACGCGGGCGCTACATGCTTGGCTCCTTCACAACAATCCCCTGATTAGCTCATTTAGAAACAATTTACCCTAACAAATAGCAGACATCATCAGCATCTCCCCATCTTACTTTCAGCAAAAAAGGCCGAGTCAGGCCAATATCAGAGCGGGTCGGCTTCAGGCTTCATTGTAGTAGGTTATTTGCCTGCTGTAGATGCTATCAGCTACTCTACGTAGCGAAATTGGCCCACTAGGTCTGACCATTGAAAGACCCCATTCGTATTGTAACGCTTCATGTACAGTCCTTGTAACAGAGGGAAAAAAGAACTGAGATGATGAAGTAATTTAAAGTCCCTCTGGACCAAGTAATGAAAATAAACAAAATGGGGGGTAGAAAAGACTGGCTTAAAAAAAAGAATGTCGCCTTGGCATTTTACCATTCTCTATGAACCGTGATGTGCCAAGTCTGGAAAATCAGAAGCGCACACACATTTGCTCGCCAAATAAACTGGAACATGAAAAGGGGCCTGCATCTTGATTCTGAGCACTTGATGACGAGCGATTTTCCCAAAGCAATTAGCCCTGAAAGTCAACTTTGCAGCGACCGCGGGAGTCTGAGCTACAGCGGCCACCCAACAAAGGAGGCACTGTCCGACGAACTCCTGACACTGCCTCGCTGCGATGTTTGTTTATCAGCGCATTAAACTGATGTTCTCCTGCCTATTCTGGCTGATCTGACAAGTAAGCCACAGCGATGGAAGTCCAACTGTGACTTTTGAGACTCTCTAGCACACAGAGGATATCACATATTGCAAAAATATCAAAATAGGGAATATCAAAAAAGGGAAATGTACTGCAGTTTTTCTATCATGTTTACAATTTCATTGGCTTGCGTGAAGGAAAAACATGATGGCAAAACAATGAGCCATAAAAGCACATAAGGGAGTGTTTGTTTTCATGCACAAATGAAATAAGAGCTTTCTGAGAGAAGAAAGCAATGGTCAACACCTGCAAAGCTGTCTGCATTACCTTTGTCAGCCTCTTGGTGGGGTCATTGTCACCAAACATTGTACATACTGTATTTAATGATACAATATTAAGCAAACAAAATGTGCTATATTTCTAATCAACACTTGACTGAAATTACAGATATGTAGGAAACCTTTGAATCATACAATGCCTACAAGCCCCAAAATGGTGTCAGTGTGCATGCTGATGTATCATATAGCTTTTGATTATTGTTTTCAGCCCAGCGGAAACCTCGTATGAAATCTTTGATTTTTTTCTTTTCCTTCTTTGCTTCATAGATGTAAATACTGTGACCGTTCATTCAGCATCTCCTCCAACCTCCAGCGACACGTTCGTAACATTCACAACAAGGAAAAGCCTTTCAAGTGCCACCTTTGTAATCGCTGCTTCGGTCAACAGACCAATCTGGACCGCCACTTAAAGAAACATGAACATGAGAATATTCCAGGTAAAATCAATTTCCTTCTATTTTGAATGCAAATCTATGATGTTAATAGTCTTTTTCTATTTTAACATAACAACAGTTGAGGTAAATAATCCAATTTAAAGAAAACCTGAAATCATATTACTATGATTTTATCTTATTTTTTAGGAGGTGATTAGTGCTAAAATACCTGAATAAATAAGTAATATAAACTATGAGTTAGTAAATGCAAGAAGTATCTAGCAAGAGCACATGCAACTGTAGTTTTGAGGTTGCATATGTTTAGATTGTTGAGTAATCAATTTATTAATTTGTCTGTTTATCTGTTTATTATTGTAGTGAGTCAGCAGTCTGGGATCCTCTCAAATTTAGGAACAAATATTTCCTCACCGAACTCTGAGTCTGACAATCATGCACTTTTGGATGAGAAGGAGGACTCGTATTTCTCAGAGATTAGGAACTTCATCTCCAATAGTGAGCTGAACCAGGCCTGTAGCTCCTCAGAGAAAAGGTACGAACTCGCACGCATGCACAAACACACACATGGACAGAATATGTTTTGAAACTATGGCAACAGACCGCATAACCTACTGTATAGAATCAGACATGCTTGTTAATGAAGTTACAGTCTGCCCTCTAGTTGAGGACTGTGGAACTGCTTCACTCCCTCCAGCCTTGTGTGTGCATGTGTGTGTAGCAGCAGACTTTGCCTTCAGTGGGCAGAGGGAAGGGACATCTCAATGAGTCATTTCACCTTGTTGAGTTCTGTTCTGCATTAAGCACAGCCAGATACACATCAGGGAGCACATTCCATCGCCTTATGAAAACACCAAACAAAAGCTCATTACTGCCAAATTCATGAACCGTCAGCACGCCTGCCGGTGTGTGGCCAGGTTCACGTTGCTTCAGATTTTGGTTTAGGTGCCGTAGAGTTTGATTCATGCAGACAAATGTGTACGAACAGATACATGGCCAAATACACGAGTTCTTTCTTGGACGTGTAATGGTCCTCCTCAATTTGCCGGTTCCTCCACACTCCATGCGTCTGCCTCATCACTTAAAAGCTCTGCCATGGACTGAAACCTCACACTGCCATCTGGGATCAATAGTCCTGTCCTGACTCGAACAAGCAGGCCTGGCATTTTAATATCTGTAATTCAAATAAGTGCTCTGTTTTGTCTCCCTGCAAATCGGCCTCACAGAAACACCCGCTTCAAGTGGACAGGCAGCTGCAATATTCCCCTATGCGCTCATGCATCTTATTTCATGACGTTTGCCTGTTTCTCTCTCGTTTTCTGTCACTCTTGTGCAGCCAGTCTGCATTCATGGTGGAACTTTTTTTCTGCTTTTAATTTCTTCTCTGTAGGAAATAATACAAAATGTAATATCTCATTTGTTTCTCTTACAAAGCAATGAGACTAGAAGCAGACAAAATTGAGATTTTGGTAGTCTCCTACTTTTTAGATTGTTGTCCTGAGAAAAATGCAAGTCTGACATTTGCCTCTTCTAGAGCTTCAGAAAAACTCGCTCAAGTGAGACATAAATGAGAACTCAATTATCTGAGCTAAATTATACACATTCGCTTCATTGCTCCATACAAGCTGCGACTGTCTCATTTGACCCTATTTGTATGTCTCACAAAGCATTTTCAAAGAAACTTCAAGACATGGTTTATACTCAAATGAGACATAACTGAGTACATTAGTCTGAGCTATCCTGTCCAAATGAATTTTTTAAATAAATACAACAATCATCTCATTTGAGTTTTTGGAGAAACAGTAAAGATGTACAGTAGTTGATAATGAGACATAACTGAGAACACCCATCTGAGCTATGCTATTCAATATAATTTAACAGACAAATACAACAATTGTCTCATTGGCAACAACAACTGTCATTTGATCACATTTGTAATTTTCAGAGAAACATTCATTGATAGTCAAATGAGACTTTGTTCTCCAAGCTATGCTATCCAATTTATTTTATAAATAAATACAACAATTGTCTCAGTTTTGTTTTTATTTGGAGAAAGTTGAGACTTAATGATACATAACTGAGAAATGCATTATATGAGCTATGCTATCCAAACTAATTGTACAGCATATTTAAATAAATAAATGCTTACTGTTTGAACAGCTGACACATTCAAGTCCATTTTTATTTCTGCTATTACTAAGGAATTTAATGAGTAACATCTGAGAAAAAGTTAATACTCAAATGAGACATGACATCATCTGTATCATGCTATCCAAATTAAATTTATAGCTTAAAGGAGCTGTTCATACAGAACGCATTTTTGCGTTTTAAACTGCGGAGAAAAAAAAAAATTAATCTAGAAGTTGAAGTTCTTTTTACTTGGGTGCTACATTTTTAAAATGATGTTTTATGAGCGAGACGTAAGCACATTGGTCAAACATGTCCATCTAGCACATAGAAAAACAATGAAAAAGCACAGTGGAATGCAAAATTCAGTGGAATTCTGTGTGTATGGCCCTTTATACTTTTACTGTGTCAACAATTTATCCATTTTTGGTCACACTTTAGATTAGAGTCCAATTCTCACTATTAACTAACTATTAACTATGACCTTTGCCTCAGTAAACTCTTAATTACTGCTTATAAATAGTAAGGTAGTTGTTAAGTTTAGGTATTGGGTAGGATGAAGGGATGTTGAATATGTTCAGGCAGAATAAGCTCTCGTTCTCATCTTTGCATCTAAAAACGCAAATGGAATGCGTAGAACAGAATGTGAGGGTCTCAAGACGTGATTTTGAGATGTGATGCAATAATGGTAACAACAAACAAATAAAACATTCGCCACGCCAACTTGCTACTGTTAACAGAAGCTCGCAACGCTTGCCCCGCCTCCAAGTTCTTCTGATTGGTCCACTGTTTTGGAACTGACATTGATGAGAGGCGTTGCGTGTAAAAGCTGAAATTCTTTATACCCATCTTAAAAACGCAGTGCTCATGTGCGAGGCGCTGCAAGAGACTCGATATGCGAACGCGGACGAACAGTCATACACGTTTACATAGAAAAACAATGGAAAAGTAGCGCATTGGAATGGAAAAATGCGTTCTGTGTGAACGGCCCCTTAGCCATTAATATGAGTACTAATAAACAGCCAATATCCTAGTAATATGCATGCTAATAAGCATCTAATTAATAGTGAGAATTGGACCCTAAACTAAAGTGTTGCCCTTATTAATTTATTCACTAATGTGAATATTAGGAGAGACAAAATCAATACCTCAATAAAGAGCTCCATTAAGTCTAACAAGCCATGAATGAGAAATTTAGGTACTCTTCCTTTCTCTTCCTCCATGAATGGCAGTGGAAATAGACGTGATCTGTTCTCTTCACAATAAACAGAGAGACATGATGGGGGTTTACCTGCAGCTGGGTTAATGGTGTTTCAAAGTGTGTGTGGCTGGTTTGTCTGAGTTTGACTGTCAGTCTGTAGGGGGCTGCAGGTTTAGCCCTATCAGGGGACTCTCAGACTTAGACATTTATCTGTGCGCTGCATTGACGGAGCCCCCCTCCCTTGCAGCTAACGCAAACAGCGCTCTGACATGTTTAGACTGAGAGACAAAGCACAGGTCTGTGGCAGGACCGCTGCTGTCTCCCACGTGGCATGGACTTTCTCTCAGGCCAGGGCAAATTTGATTATGGGATATTTAAGCATGATGGAAAATGGGAAACAAGCAGTTCTTCTTGTTCCTTTTTTTTTCTTTTCGTTTTTGGTAAGTCTACACCTCACATAGCTTAACCACCCACCTTACGACCCACCCCCCCACCCCTCACAGCGCACTCGACATTTGTCTGCCTTAATAGAAGTTCGTTTCAGAGCGCTGAAGTAAAAACGACTTTGGAGGGGTTTGCGCAATGACATCATGAGCTGAAACGTTTGGAAAAAGAGTGGTAGTGGAACGGCGCGGTGCTGATAGCTGCTTTGCAGAACAACCGTTTTCTCTGGAACTTGGTGGCAATGAGACAAACCATGATGATTGCTCCTGACCTGCCTAGCGCGCTCTGTCTCGCCTCTCTGAAATTAGCCAATTCATCATTGCCACGCTTGCAAGAAACGTCTGTCATTAATTGCAAAACCTGTGTGTTTGTCATCCGTGGATCTGTGTTTTCGAGCTCGGGCCAGGCAGGGGAATTACTGACCAATCCAAAAATGATGGATGACAACCCAGAGAGCAGCATAGCACTGATATTTGGCAGTCAGATTATGATGAGAGAATTACCGCAATGGACTCTCAGGGTGAAAATAGTTTATTTTTTTATCTGATATTTTGGGGAGGTGTCAGTATATGTCATAGCCATTTCCCGAAGACATAAAAACTCATCGCCAGTGGCCATTAGAAATCTGGTGTCATTTCAGTACTACAGGGATATGTACAGGAATTCTCAAAATATGCATCCACATTGTGTGTGTGTTCCTGTTCCTGTTCAAATTGAAAGGTTTTTCAAGTTTAATTCCCAAGTTGGTAGAAACTTGGATGGGAAAAAGCAAGATGATAGCTTTGAACATGAAAAAATAAGCACTGAAATGCAGACAAAAGACATAAAACAGGAGTCGTCCTTCTGCTAGGGATACTGTTTCACTCCAAAAATATGGCCATTGTAAGAATTGAATATTTTAAAGGGGATATTTCATGTGGAAAACTATTATTCTTTTTGAAATAAAACAGTTTGATGTACTATGTAGTCATATGAACATAACATTTACATTGTAAAGCTCCCTCGCCCATCCACCCACACAATTCATGGAATTTAAACTGAAAATGGATCATTCAGAAACAGAAATCACACTGCAAAAATTATTTCCATTCATTCATTTCCAAAAGCGTGGTTTTGGTTCTGTTTTCCAATACATAAGTATCCTTAAAGGGATAGTTCACCCAAAAATGAAAAATTTGTCATCATATTCTCACCCCCAAGTTGTTTCAAACCCGTATGAATTTCTGCTGAACACAAAAGAAGATATTTTGAAGAGTGTTGGTAATCAAACAGTTGACGGTAGCCATTGTAGGAAAAGAAAATACTTCGGAAGCTAGTGGTTACCGTCAACTTTCTGGTTACCAACATTCTTCAAAATGTCTTCTTTTGTGTTCAGCAGAAGAAAGAAACTCATACAGGTTTGAAACAACTTGAGGGTGAGTAAATGATGACATCATTTAAATTTTTGGGTGAACTATCCCTTTAAAACAAGGGATAGTATACACACACACACACCCCCACACATTGCTGCGCAATGGCATATGACCTTCCCTGTTTACATATCAACAAAAATTTTGTATTCAAAATCAAAGTATTCAAATTTTTACTCATTTTGTTTGCAAAGAGCTTAGCCAGTAAAAACAGAAGTTGTTTGCATGTAGACATGTTAAAGGTACAGTAGTAAAATCAGCCTGTTGAATACAAAGCATCAAAAAGACAATGAAAATGGTCATATGTAAAACTAAATGACGACTGTTTGGCATTACAGGTCAGAGCTGACAGAAGAAGAGCATCCTCAGAGTCACACTCACGCTGCCTCCAAACTGGAGGAGGAGGAAGAGGAGATGGAGGGAGATGATGAAGATGAGGAGGGCTCGTTGACAGAAAAGTCACAGGACGAGACGGCCTCTCCCGCCACTATGGTGCAGGGCACTTACGACGAGGATGAGGAACCGACCCCTCTCCCTATGTCTTACGAACATACGCGCAGGTCAGCAAAACACATCTGTCTGTCTATTTAAGAAAAGCTTAAAGAGCCACTCTCACTTAAATGAACACTCGTATTTTAAAGATGCGAAAATGTAGATCTTACAGTTGGTATGATTAAGCCTTTTCGATCCTTTTTACCGCAATATGATGCCTTTGTGACATTAGCAAAAAAGACATTTGGTGCAAGTAATTACTATGTTTGTTTGTTTGGAGTAAATGCATTGATGAAATATGTCTAATAAGATGAGAAACATTAAGCGGGTTGATTTTGATCTCATGTTAACGTTAAGAGAGTGGTATATTCTCATTTACAAGAAATTAATCATTTTATTTAGCACATATAAGGACACATTCAGCAGAACAAAGAAATTTGTACAGGTTTGGAACGACTTAAGGGGGGGTAAATGATGACAGAATTTTGGTTTTTGACAGATTTTAACTATCCCTATAAACAACAGAAACTATTTTTAACATGGATAACAATAAGATCCGTTAATAATAATTGAGCACCAACAATAATTGAGCATCAAATCAGCATATTAGAATGATTTCTGAAGGATCTTGTGACACTGAAGGCTGGAGTAATGATGCTAAAAAAAATTCAGCTTTGCATCACACGAGTACATTACATTTTGAAATATATTACAATATAAAAGTAATAATATCTCACAATATTACTATTTATGCAGCCTTGGTAGTTATAAAAGATTTCTTTCGAAAACATACAAAGCTTAATTATTCAACACTTAAATATATTTAAAATGATCCTAAAGAAACACATATTGTGTAACTCCAGTTGTGAATGTCACTAAATTTACATTTTTATAAAGTGAAAAGGAATCGATTTTGTTTGAGTGTTCATTTAAGAAGATCAGAAGTAAAAGAACAATGGGCCTACAATGCTATAGCTCTGTTCCAAAACCCAGTGAGCTGCATAGACACACTTGCGATGAGGAAAAGCCTGTTCCAGAAGGTAGCCAACAAAATTATACCCAGTTTCAAATCAATTCAGTTAGTATGCTGCCTTTTAATTGCAGATGTAGACAGCAAGGCAACTCACCAGATTGAGGAACAGAGTGTCAGTGTAACACTGGCCAATATGAGACCCATTGTAACCTTTAGATGTTGTTGAATACACATTCATTGTTTCCCATAGTGTTTGCCACTGTTGCCTCATTGCCTCATTGTCTGTCAGTCCTCTTACAATAACTAACACAACTAATCAGCAACTAGTCATCTGTCAGTACATGTCATCTGTGTTTAATCATTGAAACTTTGGTTTGCCAAAACAAAGAAAAACGGTCAGTTTAACAGTTTGCTGCTTTCTTGCAATTTTGCACCCATACAATTCCATAGAATTATGGAATTTCAAAGCGTTCAGTTCCTCTTCCCTCTTTCGCTGTTCTCATCTTGAACAGTATTGCTGTTGGAATGCCACTGGCATCTAAATGTTTCAATGATCAATATTTTATGGCATATTGTATTCAAAAGCAAGGGAGACTTATTCAGTGTTTCCCAGCATCTCGTTTAATTCTGCATGGACAGAGAGAGTTCTTGACACCAAAGCTGTGTCCATTTGTTTTGTGCTTTCATCCGCTAGTGTGATGACCACCTATATTGTTCATGTCCCGTCACCATCTCATCCACTGCATGCTCCTCAAATGCATCCAGTTCCAATATTTAGATTTCAGTTTTTGGGCTAACTGAGGGTCCCCTCCCCTCTCCACACCCCTGGCCCTTTCCCCCTCCCCTTCCCGGTACAGGTGTATTGAGGAGGATGCAGGCCTATTAGATCTGGAACCTCTGGCTGGTTTCCCCAAAGGCCTGGAATTCCATAAGGCTGGCGAGGAGCCCTATGACATTAAAGACATTTTTAGCACCTCGGTAGAGTCGGAGGCGCTGAAAGAAACACTTTTCAGGCAGGCTAAAACACAGGTATGTGACTGTACCTGCTCCAGAGAGCTTCCACTATGCCACGAGCCCGTATCTTCTCGTTACGTCGAGAGAAGGACTGAGAATTAAAGAGCATCTTATGAATATGGACGCAGTTCTTTTTAGTTTTGCCTTAAAGGTTTTCCAGGGTTTTCCAACCAGGGGTTTTGTGGTAGACTTTGTCAGAAAATGCACTGGAAAACGAAAATAAATAAAAGTAAATGAAATTGTATGTTTTGAGTAGTCAAGAAGAAGATATTAAATCTGACATTTTAGATAAAAGTTTAATTAACAATTATAGCACAATATATATATTTTTTTAATTTTATAAGATTATATATATATAATCTTTGCATATATATATATATATATATATATATATGCAAAGATAAAATGAATTATATTTATGCAAAGTTAAGCCCATGTAGAAAAAGATGTTATAATAAAACTACCTAATCATTGTCATTTTTATTTTGTTTTACAAATAGTGTTTTCAATGTTAACTGAATATTAACTGAATGACATTAACATAACTAACACTATTAGCTTTCTGTATCATTGCTTTGTATATCTAACTTTAAATTGTCTTCTGGTCTCAACATTTCATGTGGAGTTGTTACATGTCTTATATGTGTGAACGCAGTTAATGGTTTTCCTTTAATGTTGTTTATCGGCAGGAAAATATCCGATTTGGAATCCCTGATTATGTTTATAGGATTTATATCCAATTGATATTTTGTCATGTAATGAATTTATAGTTTAGATTGCATTATAATGTTTCCCAAAAAGCGATGTGGTGTTACAAACCTACATGCAGCTGAAAATAGCAGCACATGGATTTGGAATGACAATAGATTAAAAAGATGTGTGTTTTGGCTCTGGTTTTGGATTAAACTTTTCTTGTTTTCTTCATCCAGGCTTATGCAATGATGCTCTCTCTGTCTGAGAACGCCAATCTGCATTCATCCTCCCAGAACTCCTTGGATGCCTGGCTCAACATGGGAGGAGGGCCGTCGGAAACGAGCTCCTTTCACCCCCTCAACAACATCTGAGAACAAGAACAAGACAAAAGAGAGATCAGAAGAGATGGAGGGAGAAAGGAGGAGATGGGAGAAGAGACCAACACGAAGACCAGCAATGCCACAGTAGACGAACCACCACTATGCGCATAAGACGGAGAACGTACTGTTGAGCGAAACAGACACAGGAACCAATCGTAGATGGGGGAGTTTTATTACCCAGCATAAAAGCAAGAATGAAATCATCGAATCCCAGCCATAGCGTTTTTCCTGTCTGCAACTAGCCACTATAGTGATGTTCTCTCCTCAGCAGCTGAATCAAGAGGGGACGATGCATTTGAATGACTCTGAAATCACCTCTCCACCTCATTTTCAATTATATGCATTTCACAGAGACTGCTCTCAAGGGTTTTTTTTACCATGTTCTCGGAGAAGCCCAAGGCCGGATTGAGTGGACAGGGTAGTTGATGTGTTTCTTCAACTGGAGATTTTAACCGTTTCTATACAGCATTCCATTCTCAAGTTGATTTTCTACAGCACTGTACCAAGGTTTCCTTTATATTAACTCGCAACCGAAGTCTTACAGTAGATCATTAATGTAGACACCGACATTGATTTCCAATGGCAATAGAAGCACTTAAGTCTAGCCCGCAACTAGCATGCTAACTTTCCCCCAAGGCTGACCGCGGTTTGCAAGCCACTGGCTCAAAAAGTCTATGCTGGAAGTCACTGGGAAACCTTTGTGATTTTTGTTCGGCTGCTCAACAGTCAGATAAAAGCAGACGAACCTTCATACGATATATCACGCAGCACGGTTGTTCGTGTGTATAGCATCATCGTCATTGTAATTATTGTTGTTATGGTAAGTATTTTAGCTGTATACAGGCCTTTAGTCCCAACTGAAAAATTGTTTTTAAGAGTTAAATTATTCTCCAGTGGGGCAATTGGAAAATCTTTTCTCCTTCTTCTTGAATTCAGTAATATTATGATTTTTTTTTTTTTCTATGTGATTTGTTCCTCGGTAAACAGTATTGTTTCTTTTTGAGCACATCTGTGCTTTAATGTTAATATAATTCTTTAGTGAAGGACCAAATTTGTACAATATTGTTGTATGATGTACAAACTAAGTTAACAGTTGGTAGCAGAGAGTGTTGTGTGCCAAATAACCCCCTTTTCTTTGACAATCATTTCTTTTCCAAGTGGTCGCCTCCACTGTTAGTAGTTTTTTTTCCCTCTGTTGTTGCTACTTACATTGATGAGTGTTTGTCTTTTATTTATTTTTTTTTGTTTTGTTTGATTTTTCTTTTTGATTAATGAAAAAATGAAGAAAAAAATGTTTTACCCACTCTTTTGAAGGAATGAAATTACTGAAATATCATGGAAATTCAGAATTGTTCAAGCTCTTTGTAGAAAAGAAAGTTGCCAAAATCTGAATTACAAAAGACTGTGTTTCCTTTATGAGCACATAATCATGAAGTCTTGTTTATGATGCATCTGTTCAACCATTTAGAAATGTAGGCACTGCGTGATTAAAAAAAGAAAAAAAATGTAATTAAAATATCAGGTAACTCAAATACAGGGGCATTATATTTTGACATTCTTACACATTTTATCACTCATGGTCAAACATCTTCATAAAAAAAAAAAAAAAAAAAAAAAATTGGGTCGACAGTGTATCTCTGGGTTCAAAGTGCATGTTTCCTATGTCCCATTTGTTTGTCAGCTGGTCCTAAATATCATATCAAATTCTACATAATTCTTAATATTGTTTGTATCTCAAAAGAGACACCGTAATGGAGAGGGCAACAATGGGATTGTGATCAAATGGTGAGCAGCAACATTAAATGTTCACAAGAGCGTAGAGGGTTCTGAGAGATCCATGAATACACATGAGTCCTTATCCCAACTTCTCTGAACTGTGAAGCCAGCGAATGAATCGTAAACAGCTGAATGCATATCATGAATGTGTAGAGTAGATTTAATATGTAGGTTAAGAGTCAAACTTCCTCATAAAGTTACCTTCTCTTGATTGAATGTCTTTTTGGACAGGATTTCATACCTTTATTTCCTCTCGACTCGACGTTCTCTGGAATCAGCACTTAAACCGAGCGCACCCCTGTCTGCCTAACACATACCCACGTCTGCCTAGTTCATACTTTCCTATACATCTGAGCTCTTATCTTAGTACTGATTTTAATGAATTTTTTAAGCAAGGCTGGTTTTAACAAGCACTTTAACTCATGGGTCAAACAGGCATTTTTGTTAGATGCTTTTGAATAAAACAGCAAGGAATATCCAAGCATTGCCAGAAGAGCTTGTCAGTTTTGAAAATTAGGAATGTTCAGGTGTCACTGCGAACACAGACCAAACAAGATGGATTTGACTGGCCTATCACAGGGAATCTGCTTGATAATGTGCTGTTTAAAAACTTGCAGCAGTGTTGTATTTGAACATACTACCAGGTGGCACTCTTACCCTGTTTCATACTGTATCTCCTCACTATATAATTTACTCAAATCCTTGAGTAAAAAGCCTGTGGGATGCATAGGATTTCTAGGGATGTAATGGAATTATGAGTATGAAGTCATGTCACATACTACTGTACTTAGCAAGCGCTGTAGGTGAAGAGATTGACCCACACTGTTAAAATCATCATGGAAAATGGTCAAAAAATGAACAATGCAGATCTCCTTGGCCCACTGTTACATTGCAAACAAACGTATCATTTCAAAAACCATAGATAACGTGGTTTCTCTAAAAAGAAAAAAAAAAAAAGAAAGAAAAAAGTGTATAGTATTTCAAAAAAATGACATTGAGATGTCCGAAAGTTCATTTTAAACATGGGTTTGAAAATAGATGGTGCTTGTTTCATTTGGATATGAGTTGTATATTGCTTCTGTTATGTTTATTAAAGATATTGTGCATGACTTGTGTTTTAGAGGTCATAATGGTGTCCATTTGTGAAATGTGTATCTTAAATTAAAAAGAAAAAAAAAAAATAATGAATTTGTAGATGCACTTATTGTACATGTGGTTAGGTTAGTAGGTTTGACTTTAAGTCCTGTTTACTGCCTTAAATACTATGGGCAGATGGTTATTGAACTGAACAATATGCTTGTGGGAGAGAAATAATGACAAAATTTAAGGATTGTAGAATAATACTGAAAATTCTGAAGTTCTTTTTTTGATGCTTGTGATTACTGAAGATGTACTTTAGAGCAATTTCATGGAAAAGACATGATTCTGATGTTAATTCTGTAGAATAGATATGTATACCAAATGTAATCTTTCCAATGCTATGAAGAATTTATACATGAAATTGATATGCAATAAAAACCTGTGTGCTTTTTATATGAATGCTGTTTTTTTCCTAAATCCTGTAGATGTATTGGTCCATGACTCATGAGGATGACAGTTGGTTGAGAAAATGCCCGCAGTGTGCAGAGCTGAAATCTAGGCAAACAATGGCGATTTTGAAGAATTTCGATAAATTCACATTTAAGGGATGTGATGTTACCAGAACCTCAAAGTCTAAGAGAAGAAAGATTTCATGTGTGCTCCATTCTGACTCCAGCAAAACCTCCCTACTTGCCTTATGTTCACCATACCTCTGTTTTTATGTGGGGAAAAAAATATATATGAGAAAAGCTTTTTCAGATTTTATGCTCCAGAAGAGAGCTAACTGATATGAAGGTGTCTAGTGCAAGAAAAGGTTTACAGAACAGAACTATGTATTGTGTGTGTGGTGATTAAAAGAAAAAGGGATGACCCCAACAGTTATTTACATACGAGTTTAAAATGTTCAGAATGATGGTGCTTGGTGATTTTACTGAATTTTTGATCAAATAAATGCAGCTTTGGCAAACATAAGAAGCTTCTTTCAAAAACCTAAACAGTCCAATTTTAAAGCTATTGTAGGCACATGCATATAAAAAAAGTTTACATAGCCCTTGCAGAATCAGCAAAATGTTGATTATTTTAACAAAATAAGAGGGATCATTTTTTTTATTATTATTATTTAGTACTGTCCTTAACAAGATATTTAACATAAAAGATGTTTACATATAATCCACAAGACAATTTTTTTTTTTTTTTTAAATAGCTGAATTTATAAAAATGACTCCGACTGCATGGGGCACCGGCCACATTCCACAATGGGGAAATGCTGATGGACCCAATAGGAAACCTGCTACTTAGTATATGTTCTAGGCAATGGTCAGCTAAGAGTAAACCTGTGGTCAGAAAAGTGGAGGCAATTCAGTGCAGCCCATGATCGACTACCAAGATGGAGTTGAAGTGGTTCCTCCCAGTTCATCCCAGACTTCGCCTCTATAGCTACACCACTGACTGAGATGTTGAAAGCTGTGAGGAACCAGCTACCATTGACAGAGGAGTGTGAGAGTGCTTTCAAGACTCTCAAGGTATGGATTTGCTCTCACACAGTCCCGCAAAGCCTAAACTTCTCCCAGCGATTCTGACGGGGAGGGGGAAAAAAAAGTGTGCCAATCAAGTGGTCCCGAGTAGGGTTGTAACGATATATCACGGTATGAACACGTACGATTATCATATCGTGTACATTTGCTTACTTACGGTATGGTAAAAAAAAAAAAAATTCAAGACGCAGAATTTCACTTGCGCATAGACAACAACTTTCCACTTCACTAAACTTGCTCCACACCCACACATACAGCAGACAATGTCAGAGACAGAAGTTGCTATCTCTATTCTCTGTGCCCCGTTGAAAAATAAGTTACGATTTGCAGTATGGGAATACTTTATATAGAAAAACAAAGGCGGGGATGTCCTCGAGTGTGGATATCCAAAAACAATGCGGGCGCAAAGTAGGCCTACCTGCAAAAGGAGGAAACACATGCAAACACATACAAACATTTTTAACATGTTGACCTATAGGCTATTCGAGAACACCATCCGTGTAGATGCAGGTATGTTCCGTTTATAACTTAGGTCGTATGATATGCGTGATGGAGAGGGAATCCCGGAATCCAGTCATGAAAATGTAATGTACAGTATAACGCAGCGAGCGATGTCAGGTAAAAACGCGCGATTTGTTGGACTGATGAATAAAACGAAAGCAGAGCTGTACAATAAATCAAATCGCGACATGGTCTAGGCGGGGTCTTTGAATATTAAACGCAAACAGACTGCTGTATAAATATATCTGTCTGTTTAACGTGTCTGCCTGTGTGAATGAGCTGCGCTGTTTCGTATACTACATACTTAAGTATGCGCGGCGCTCTTATTGTTTTTTAAGTGTTTGCCGTCTCTTATCAGAGGACATGAACACAAACATCCACGGTTGCTCTGAGATAGCGCTTAATGAGCATTTCATCATTTTATTTGAGAAAAACCATTGTCAAATACACTGAAACACAAAGCTCTTAACTACATCCCGTCAAAATAAAAGACCGGTTTTTAACTCGAAGAAATTGACAAATTTATTATGATTGTTAAATAGAATGTACTTCTCAAAATAATTATAAAAAAGTTAATTTCATTTCCATCATTTTTGATAATATTTGTATTAAAAAAATAAAAGCCAGAAGAACTCAAAGCAGAATTTCTGAATTTTAATTAGGCTATTAATAAAAGTTGTTCAATTTCTAATCCAAAATAATTTATTAAATGTATTTGATTGTTTTTGATTATTGAAATCTGAATAGAGAAAACAAACATTTTAATTAATTTATTGGTCATTTTAATTCATGATATAAATAAAAATCGATTGTTTAATACCGTATACCGGAAACGTGATATTCAGACGGTTATCATACCGTGGAAATCTCATACCGTTACAACCCTAGTCCAGAGACAGCCTCTGGTACTACTTACTGTGAAGCAGGGGCGCCGCTAGGGGTGGGCTAAGGGGGCTGGAGCCCCGAATGTTTTTCCAAAAGCCCCGAATCTTTCAGGTTTGAGGTTTCTTAACAGTGCTGTCAAAATATAATTTTCTAAACATATCTCTCTATTAAAATATGTTAAGCAGTTCAATACCGCTTTTCTACAGTATCCATACACCGGCAGCGCTTTCTCTCTTCTCTCCGACAGCGAGTTCACGCACACTGCAGCTGAACACAGACGCGCCTCCTGTCAATCACTCAGAGCAGCGGCAGGCCTCGAGATGCTCGTTCGGTCCGGTTGAAGGGTTTTTGTTATGATATAACTGATATGACAACTTTAGCACATATGTCAGCTAAATATTCATTCAGTGTTTCCCATCAATGACCCTGTGCTGCCGCCATTGTTTCATAATGAACCGAAAATTTAAAACATAGCTGGTCTGTAACGTTGTATTTTGCCAACGAACTAAAATCGAAACCGTGATATGGCTTTGTGCCTTTATAAAACAGCAAAATACAGCGATTAAGTATACAGTCTGTTTGTGCTGCGTGTTTTAAAGAGAAGTGCGCACATTTGCTCGAGATCAACTGGTGATCTGTAGCCTGACTTCGTCATACTCATATTCTAGGCAGAATATGAGTCTGATACTGCTCCATTGCACTTGAATTATGGGGCGTGTCTTAACTGAACCAGTAAAAAAAAAAACCTCTGCACTCAATTGGATAGACCTACAACCAATCAGAGCAACGCAGTAAGTGACGTATGTTGAACTTGTACTTATGCTGCGTTCACACCAAACGCGAATAGAGCGTCAAATTCGCGTCTACCGCGTCTAGTTTGCCGCTTGAACACTTTGAATGCATTCGCGCGTCTAGAGCGAAATAGACGCGCGTAAAAACAAGCGTTTGAAGCGAAATTGACGCGCGTCCGAGGCGAAATCCGCTTCTTGTGGGAGGGGCAAGTGCTAGGCGGTTGTCTGTTTGCAAGATGGCTGATGTTGATCGTGCGTTCATCGAGAGAGCTACCGCTTTGTATTTGCTCTGGAGAGCAGAACAGCGGCGTAGGGGTCAGCGTCGCGAGAAGGCCGCGGGTCGATAAACGTGTACGTGACTCAAAAGTAAAATGTGTATTTACAACTTACCAGGTAGCCCAATCTCCTCACCGACACTCTTCCAAGCGAGGTCCTTTTTATTCCTGTCTGAAGTATGAACTTGTGTCATAAATCTCTGGGTGACTGCTCACTGATAATATCAGTCGTTCCTCCATTTTGAATGAGTGACTCCGGGCGGGCCTGCCGCCACAGCAGCAAGCAGGCTCCTGATTGGTTAACGCGGCGCGAATTTACGCCAAAGTTCAAATTTTTCAACTCGGGCGTCAGACGCGAATTCGCGTCAAACGCTAAATGCACAAAAAGCACCATTCGCGGCGAATTCGCGTC
Organism: Megalobrama amblycephala; assembly: GCF_018812025.1. Taxonomy (NCBI): domain Eukaryota; kingdom Metazoa; phylum Chordata; class Actinopteri; order Cypriniformes; family Xenocyprididae; genus Megalobrama; species Megalobrama amblycephala. Next base: position 33,303,146 of record NC_063055.1, read on the forward strand.
TTCCGCGCCGCGCTAAACGCCTCATTCGCGCCGCAAGACCTCCAGACGCGCGTAAACGCGTCTTTACATTGACTTAACATTGAAATCATTCGCGCCAGAAGCTCTATTCGCGTTTGGTGTGAACACAGCATTAAACTTTTGCCGAATCCCGTTGGAAGGACGGCAAACACATCTTTCCCATCGACAAATGCCTTGATTGCGGTTCTTTGTTCGTCTTTTAAAATTAATGCGCTGTCGATTTCTTTTATTACAGACGTGATAGCGGAATCTAAACATCTTACTTCTCCAGCTGCAGTCATCGTTGGTGAAAACCATAGACTGTAAAAAACAACAAAGTTCCTTTCATGACAGTAAAGCTGTTAACAGAAAATTAAAATGTCACTGGGCAAAATATTTGGGCTAAGCCCCGAATGTTCACGTCTGGCTCCGCCCCTGCTGTGAAGGGAGTCTGATCTAGAAACTGACCATCATCGGGCCCTGTGCTGCATCAATACAATGAAAGATCAAGGGACCTATCCTCCTGGTTATTCAAACCACTGCACATATTCCCCTCTGCTACAGTATAACACACACGTTGCACCTACACGCATACATTCAGATGGATTGTTTGTTTATTGTTTTGTCTTACCCATTTAATGTTGTATGTTGTTTGGTTTCAGGATCAGAGGAGATCTTTATAATCTCTCCGCTATGCCTCCAACATCGGAGAGGCAAACACTCAGGGTCGTGCACAGGGGGGTTGCTCAGGTTGCCTGGGCAACTGCCCATATGCCCTTCTCGACTCACGTTGCCCTTCCGAGGTGGAAAAAAATAAATAAAAAAATCGTACAATGGATGCAGAATTTCACGTAGGCCTAGATAAAAAAAAAATCGCAAAGCCTCATTCACTTCCATATTCGGGCACCCGTCCGAAAGTGAAAGTCAGTAGGGGAAGGGCAAACTCTGTTTACGTGGCTGCAGCGCTGCACGCGACCGGCACCTGAGCTGAGCCTGCATGAGCTGCACTAGACGGAGATTGTCGCAGTTGTCGGGTGAGACGACTTAACGTTGTCGGAAAGGTGAGTAAGGTTATAATCGTTAACGAAAACGAACGAAAAAACGAAAACTAGGTGGGGAAAAAACATCGTCGTTAACTGAAATAAAAATAAAAACGAGGCATTACAACAAAAAAAAAAACGATAACTAACCAAAACCGTAATCTGTGTTTGGCAAAACTAACTAAAATAAAATAAAATTATAGATTAAATGTCCTCAGTTTTCGTCTTTGTCAATGTCTTTCATAGAGCAAACATTCAGCCAGGGGGTGGCCAGGGGTGGCCGTGGCCACACTTGGCCTAAGCTTGGCCACCCCGCTCACAACCGCTGTTTCTGAATCCTTTTTTGTTGACAAGAATTGCGTTTATTTAAACGCAGAACCGTCTCTTTAAGACCACAAAAAAACGGGAGACTATTCAGACGCGCACTCCATCTTCACCTCAGCGCCAGGCGCAAATCAAACGCGCGCGGAAATGATACAGGTGCCGAATGAGCTTCAGCAGAACAGCAGTGAACGGCGAACATTATATATAGCTCACATAAATGTTTCTCAACTGGTGGGTTGCAAGACGCGCGCTTTTCAATCACGCGCAAATACGGCGCGCTATATTTTAGGCTACTCACTATAAATAAAGTGCAAAAGAAACTACGAGCATGCAACGTCGTAGTTCTGTCGTCTGTTAAGTCATGAAATATCCAAAAAGGCGATTAAAGTTGCATTAAAACGGTGCATGCATGTATGTAGGCCTATTTGAGATTTATGCGTCACATGTCTCTGGACTAAAATATTCTGCTATGTCAGATCACAGTTAGGCACAAACTGATATGTAATTTTTTAATGCATAAATAAATGTGAGAACTGTGCATTTGTATTAGAAGCAATAATTTATAAAGTACAAACAAAAGTTATCACATTTAAATGCATAAAATAATTAATTTTACATTCTGGCATTTAGGTGCTGTTGACTTCCGCATCAGCAAATGGGAATTCAAAAGAGAACACTTTTTTTTTTCTTTGTATGAGTTTAATTTAGGTATGATAGAACTGTTGCAATTATTTATTTTGACAATATAGAAAGTTTAAAATTTAGTGTTTACTTTTTTGGATAATTTTTGAAACAGAATAATCTTTGAAGTACAGTATGTAGTTATCTGGATGTCTCATCCATGGATATGCAACAACGGAGAACAAGTTATTGGGGGTTTTGTGAACCAGAACAAGCTGACTGAACAAGTTGAAATTTAGCTATAGTGTGAGCCACTTTATTAATATGCCTGCAAGTGAGGAACGCAAATAAAGAAAAGAAAAAAAAAGGTCACATTCACTCATCTTAATTAATTAAGTACAAATGAACTGTATTCAGTTGTGTTGTGTAGGCATAGTTCAGTACTTTATAGTCAGACTTGTTTTTATGTTATAATGAAGATTTCTGTGCCACCCCAGACTGGTTGCTGGCCCCTGCCTGCAGGGAGTGCCCTTTTTTTAGGTCAGAGCAACTGCCCCTCAAAATTCCTGTGCACGTCCCTGCAAACACTTATTTTGATTTGTTGACTAAGATATGTAAGTATATTTGATTTTAACTTTAACTGCAGTGTTTTATTCCATGTTGCCTTTAAAGTTAATATATTTTAAATGTAGGCCTACTAAACTGCAACATCATTACAAATGTGTAATTTCCATATAAATTACATTATTTTACTTTATCATGAAGTGCATTCGACATTAAAGTGGCACTTAAGTGGGTCAAAAAGCACTCTAATAATTCATAAATAAATTTTAATTTAATTGTAAATACAGTATTTTTTAGAAGAAAAAAAAAGTACAGCTGTGTCACTGGGGCAGTACTCTACAAAAGTGAAAAGTTACAAATACTGTGTGTGTGTGTTTAAAGTACTAATATGTACCTTTAAAGTACTAATATGTACCATTTAGGGGTAAGTTAGGTGTACCTTTTCACTTTTGTACCTTAGGGTACAGCCCCAGTGACATAATTAAAGGATAATTAGGAGATGGTGGGAACTGTAGTTTTTGAGGAACTGAACTACATGCCGAACAGGGGTCTTGTTAATCATAGCAGGCAATAGTAAAACAACTGGGAACATTTTGAATTACTTTCAAAAAGCTGAACCTTGGTCAGGGGGACTGAAAGGCTTATAACAAAAATAGAGGAAAAGCAGAAGAAAATTTTGACATTACCTTTCCCTCTGCTTCAAATGTATATGTATACAATCCATTCACATCATGATAAAATAAAAAAAAAAACACACGTAGGCCCAGTTTCACAGACGGGGTTAGCCTAAGCCAGTATTAGATCTCAGTTCAATTAGGATATTTAAATAGCTTTTAAACGTACACTAGAGAAAAACATTACTGGTGTGCATCTTGAGTCAAAACAATGTAACTGACATATTTTTGTCAGTACAAGTTGCTTTCAGTTCAAACAGCTCAAACATGCATTTTAGTCTAGGACTAGCATAAGCCTTGTCTGTGAAACCAGGGGGTACTGTATTATGGCGTCAGTGTCATAAGCAACACAAAAAGTTTACAATTGTCAACCACTAGATGGCGCTTTACTTACACTTTCTCGTTTGGTTTGTTCGGTTTTCATTTGCACACTCATCTCTGAGAACTTTTGAGAACTTATCTAATTCTGCAAGTGCAATCAGTTTTTTTTTTTTTTTTTTTTTTTTTTCCCAATACAAACCTTTGTGTGCAAAAAAACAAAACAACAACAACAAAAAAAAACGTATTGCGCGAGAAATGCCACATTAACTGTATGTCAGTCTGGCGGAGAAAAGAAAACATTTCCATTTGAAAGCATGTGCATTTATTTATAATATGATGTTTATTGCTGATACTATTACAATTACTATTACTAATACAAAAAAGGAGCCATTTATATTTGTAAACCATAACAAGAGGTTTACTCTTAATGTGATTTACTGATAGGCAGCGTGTGAAGAAGAGTAGTGGTTGCGCCTACATTAAACATAAAATGTTATTTTAAGCCATTTATTTATTTTCTTATTTTCAGTGCACTTCAATTGTGCATATGGAGTCTTAAAGGATTTTCTCTTTGTTATTTCGAATAATGTCTAGGTTTTATAAAGTTGTTTTCATTTTTTTTTTTTTTTTTTTTTTTTTACATTTTTCTCTGTCGTGCATTTACCTATATAGTAACAAATTGTTGATGTATAATATATTGCACGTGTAACCTGAAAACCTGAAGAGTGAACTTATCTCGATGCTTTATTGCGTTCTGTTTTATAAAATATATTTTTTAAGAAAATAGGCCTATTTTATTTTACATAAACCAAATTATAATTTGGTAACTCTTTATAATCGCTTTAATAACATTAATAAACAATGCGTAACAGATCTTTATGTTGTTAAAATTACAAATGGCTATTAAACTTTGGTGAATATATTTTATATATTTCATATATTTGTCTCTCTCTCTCTTTTTTTTTAGTTCAGAAAAGAGCACGACACGTAGTAATCGGTAACATTTCCGCTGCAAAACATGCTTAGGCCTAAAGTAATTTTTCTTCCCTTCTTTTTTTCCTCGGAATAATGCTTATGTGTTGTAGTTGTTTAAACGAATAGTGATGAATAAAATCTTTATTTTTGATGAAGTGCTCACGAAAAACAAAAGTGCGTTCGAAAAAAGAATAAAAATCACACGATACAGAAAATATTACTCGAATGTTCTGTCTCCGTCTGTACCTTCACCATTTCTCTTCAACCCTGTCATTAAAACTACGTCACATATTGCATATCAAAGAAGAGCAGAGACACGGACACCATGAGAGTATTCTCAGGAAAAGAAGACAGTCAAATATGATATTATAGCGTTTGATTTGGATTTTCACGCCAGAAACTTAAGTTCAAGTGGTTTAAAATACAAGTATAATCTCATGTCATCTCTGGAGTACATGAAAAAGGATTGTTTTGCGTCTGGGACTCTGTCATCGGCCTCTCTGAAAGGCACTTTAACTAAAATCAACAGCCGGAGACATAAAGCTCGAAAGAAGATCTCACCCCAAAAAAAACAGGAGCCAGAAGCAGAATGTGACTTATGCAGGTAACACGCAATTTCAGTTTTTATTTACAAAGATATACACCATTTGTTTTAACTAGTAATTTAGCTAAACAATTAATAGCATATGTCGCCTATTTAATGTTAATATATGTCGTCAACTTAACTACGATAGTTAATATCTATTAATATGGTTTGGTATGTTGTAAAACGAACACCAAAGCAACCAAATAAATGATTTATCGAATGACATTATGACACATTAACAAATAGGATGCAGAATATATGTATTTCAAGTTGTGGACACTTAAGTTACATTTAAAAAAATCAGAAATGATTAAATAAATGCTGCTAGAGCTTTTCTCAGAGCTAACATTACTTTCTGAGCCTTTATTTGTGATATATGTTTAATCAGTTGATGTTTTGATGATGTTAAGTGGATGTCTGAAGTCAGTTCTCTTCAAGTTCACAGAGGTGTCATGGCAGAGGTATAAGCCTAGTCCATATAACAATGGAGACAGAATTGGAATTAAATAGTTTAACAATTGAGGAACCAACACTGAACTGATTTGAGCTGAATAATGACACTATTGTCTTTTTAGAGCTGCTTTACAGCAGAATTTGAATTTGTTTCATATTTTAAGTTTGCATTATTGATTTTTTTTTTTTTTCTTATTTATTACTTTGAAGCTACTTTGAAACAATATGTATTGTATAAAGTGCAGTATAAATAAAGGTGACTTGACTTGACATGTTGCACTAAGGTTTCACAACCACAAAGTCTTTATGGGTTAGTTCACCCAAAAATGAAAATTCTGTCATTTATTACTCACCTTCATGCCGTTCAACACCTGTAAGACCTTCGTTAATCTTCGGAACACAAATTAAGATATTTTTGTTGAAATCCGATGGCTCCTTGAGGCCTGCATAGGGAGCAATGACATTTCCTCTCTCAAGATCCATTAATGTACTAAAACATATTTAAATCAGTTCATGTGAGTACAGTGGTTCAATATTAATATTATAAAGCGCAGAGAATATTTTTGGTGCGCCAAAAAAACAAAATAACGACTTATATAGTGATTGCCGATTACAAAACACTGCTTCAGGAAGCTTTGGAGCATAATGAATCAGTGTGTCGAATCAGTGTGTCGAATCAGCGGTTCGGAGCGCCAAAGTCACATGATTTCAGCCGGTTGACACGCGATCCAAATCATGATTCGACACAGAAGAATCATAATGCTCCGAAGCTTCCTGAAGCAGTGTTTTGAAATCGACCATCACTAAATAAGTCGTTGCTTTATAATATTAATATTGAACCACTGTACTCACATGAACTGATTTAAATATGTTTTTAGTACCTTTATGGATCTTGAGAGAGGAAATGTCATTGCTGGCTATGCAGGATTTTCGGATTTCAACAAAAATATCTTAATTTGTGTTCTTAATTTGTGGTCTTACAGGTGTGGAACGGCATGAGGGGGATTAATAAATTACATTATTTTCATTTTTGGGTGAACTAACCCTTTAAATACTCACCATATATGACTCTATTTTATGCTCTTTTCACAGGTTGTCTTTACTCAGTTGTGGCAGTCGCAGCCGTACTGTTCGCAGAATACTGATTGCTTGTGTAATATCTTTCCTGGCTCTGCTTTCTGCTGTGACCATGGACTTCAACTCATCTTTGGCTCAATGGCAAGCCACTGAAGCTTCACTTAAAAAGCTAACGTCCTGTAGGACAAACGTCACACTCAGACTCATTATTGAGCTCCAAACATTAAGAAACCTCAGTTCATCCAGAGAGAAAACAGTTCAAAATGTCAAGAATGAAAAGTTCCTGAGCTCTTGGTCTTTGATAATGCTCACAGTTAACCGTTGTTGTACTAGTACTGATACGGACAGTTTGGGTCAGCCATGTGGTGTTGAGTTACCTGCGTTTTGTGAGCATCTTCAATCCAACCTCTCAGAGTTTCTCAATGCTACAGGGAGAGGTGAGTTAATGGATTCTAACGGTACAACAGTTTTTACTCTTGCAATTGAGAATATATTAAACACATGGGGCATCAAAGATGTTGACATTGGTCTCCTCAAGCACAACCCAGACTGGACAGATGTCCTTGCTCTGAAACTGCTCTTAACAGTCCATGAGTTGAACTATCGCTTGATAGCAGGTGAAAAGAAGGAAGATATTCAGGATGAAATATGGCATGCTACAACACTTATGTCAGTCATAAAAGACATGTCTGAAAACCTCCATCACTGCTGGATGGAAAACCCTGATATTGAGCTAAACCTGACTAATATAAGATATTTCATCTACTCTACTGCCACAACTTTCGAAGGATCCACAGAGTTGACATTAGCCTTGGAGAACACTCTGAGATGTTTTCATTCTAGAGCTGGGTGGGCTCTGAAACTGAAATCCAGAGACATCTCGTCCAACATCAGTCTGAAGATCTGCCTGCTTGCCATCGCCTGTCTCATTTACCCCATAGTGCTGCTCTCCTTTAAGCAAATGACAGAATGGATCCAAGACTATGCTCAGAGCCTTAGGGAGAAGACAGAAGACCTGAAGAGAGAAAGGCGTCTCGCAGAAGATCTCCTTCATCAGATGTTGCCCAAAACCGTGGCCAAACAGCTACGCCAAAACAAACACGTAGAGGCTGAGAGTTATGAGAAGGTAAATCGTTATAACATATACTGTATATCCCCATATGATCTGCTAAAACGGAAGAAATCCTCCCTTCGTCCAACATTCCCTTTAACAAATCAAACTCATGTCTAAAAAAGACAAGCATATTCATTAGGGATGTTGGCAAGATGGCAGTGTCAGGAAAGCGCACATGGTCCCATTTTGTTTGTTCTTTTTGTTGTAGTAATTGCCTGTAATTATGGTATTCCATATTCATCAGGAGATAAAACAGCTCATGAGGGAGTGGGGTAAATGACACACGTCTGTATGGGCAAATTTGTGCACCAGAAGCGTGTCCCCTTAGATTTAGAGCACTTAAAGCAAATAGATTTTTCGAAGAACTGGACTTATAGTCACATGTAGCAGGATAAGTATAAATTTCAAAATAGGAACACAGTATGTGTCAAGTATGTGTAAGGTAAATAAACATTACTCATATGAGCATGTTACATTTATTAGTGGCTTATTACATTTAATACTGTAATTGCTACTATTATTATTCCTCATAATTAAGGTTAGTGATCTGAACAAACCAATAATGGCCAAGCACCACTTTTTCAGAAAATGTAATCTAGTTAATCATGCTTTTCTCGATTAGCTATGACATGTAGACATTCATATACTTGGTTGATTTTTTTTTTTTTTTTACTAGGATGCAACTGATATATTTATTGTCTTGCAGGTGACTATTTTCTTCTCTGACATTGTGGGTTTTACTGCTATATCAGCCTCCTGCACTCCACTACAAGTTGTTGAGATGCTAAATAACCTCTACATGTGCTTCGACACACGCATTGACTCCTATGATGTCTACAAGGTAATTCATAATCATATATAATGTATATAAATTACCATACAGAAAATATTCATAGCATGTCTGGCTTATGCTAAGGTTATTCTTACAGTGGTTATAGGAACATGTCTGAGTCCATTTTTACCCCCCAAAATCAAAAGAATTATATTTAAAAAATGAAATATTACTATTTTTAGGAACTTTTTTGTTTGCATTGTGACTCTAAATTTTCATTACCATAATGCTAAATAAATAAATTGGGGAAATGATATATTGCTGAATTTGTAAAGAACACAAAAATATTAAGCATGTTTTCAACATTTATAATAAAAAGAAATGTTTCTGAAGGCTAATGTGACACTGAAGACAGGAGTAATGACTGCTGAAAATTCAGCTTTGCCATCACAGGAATAAATTACATTTTAAAACATATTAAAATAGAAAAAAGTTACTTTAAATTGTAAAAATATCTCGCCATATTACTGTATTTTTGATCAAATAAATGCAGCCTTGGTAAACATAAGAGACTCAGAAAGATTACAAAATTGTACTGACCCAAACGTTTGAATGGTGGTATAGTATGTAGTATACTGTATGTATGTATGATGTATGTATATATATATATATATATATATATATATATATATACACACACATATAAATCATATATATATATATATCAGTGGCGTGCAGTGGTGTTCTGAAATGAGGAGGCACATTTTTTTTTTTTTTTATGAATCAAATGTAAATTCTAAATTCATGTGCATTACTCTTAACGTTGATACATCTTCCTTGAGTAATGAACATTACTTTACGTTACATCAAAAAAGAAAAAAGAAACCAAATACAATTCTATTTTGTAATTTTACATTAACAATTTAATGTTCCCATTTATCAAAACCAAGTCAATCTCATCAAGTTAGTGTTTTAAGCATTTCTACATTAATTCCAAAATAATAACTAAAGGCTGTAACCATTTAAACAATATATTTTATTTGTGTATTGATGTTTTTCTTTTTAATAGTCAACTTAGGTTATTTTGGATAATCAGTTATGCTCCGTAAACACCGTCTGTCACAGACACGAAGATGTATTTTAGATTTCACCAAGCTGATTGCACTAAAAACCCTGCAGTCATCATGTTTTCAGTCCATTTCAAGTCTGATTTTGACGTGACATAAAGCGTATTATGTATATTATTATTACAATTATTATATTATTATTACAATTTAAAATAACTGTTTTCTGTTTGAATATATTTTATAAAGTAATTTATTCCGGTGATCAAAGCTGAATTTTCAGCATCATTACTCCAGTCTTCAGTGTCACATGATCCTTCAGAAATCATTCTAATATGCTGATCTGCTGCTCAAGAAACATTTATTGTGTACAATTGTACAAAATATTTGTGTAATTTTTTTTTTCAGGATTCTTTGATGAATAGAAAGTTCAAAAGAACAGGATTTATTTGAAATATAATCTTTTGTAACATTATAAATGTCTTTACTGTCACTTTACTGTGATTTAATGCATCCTTGCTGAATAAAAGTATTAATTTCTTTAATTTCTTTAAAAAAAATAAAAATAATAAAAATTCTTACTGACCCCAAACTTTTGAACGGTAGTGTATAATGTTACAAAAGCTTTGTATTTCAGATAAATGCTGATCTTTTGAACTTTTTATTAAAGGTGCCCTAGAACCAGTTTTAACAAGATGTAATATAAGTCTAAGGTGTCCCCCTTAACGTGTGTGTGAAGTTTCAGCTCAAAATACCCCATAGATTTTTTTTTATTCATTTTTTTAACTGCCTATCTTGAGCCATAATTATATATGCACCGATTCAGTGTGCGCCCCCTTTAAATCTCGCGCTCCCCGCCCCCGAGCTCTCGACTGCCTTAACCAGCATAAACAAAGTTCACACAGCTAATATAACCCTCAAAATGGATCTTTACAAAGTGTTCGTCATTCATGCTGCATGCATGCATCGATTCCTGTGAGTATAGTATTTATTTGGATGTGTACATTTGATTCTGAATGAGTTTGAGGCTATGCTCCGTGGCTAACGGGCTAAAGCTAACATTACACACTGTTGGAGAGATTTATAAAGAATGAAGTTGTGTTTGTCCATTATACAGACTGCAAGTGTTTAATAATGAAAATAGCGACGGCTCTTGTCTAATACTAATTAGAAATTTTGAATACAATTAGAAATGATGATAATTTTAACCACATTTAACAGTACGTTAGCAACATGCTAACGAAACATTTAGAAAGACAATTTACAAGTATCACTAAAAATATCATGATATCATGGATCATGTCAGTTATTATTGCTCCATCTGCCATTTTTCGCTATTGTCCTTGCTTGCTTACCTAGTCTGATGATTCAGCTGTGCACAGATCCAGACGTTAATACTGGCTGCCCTTGTCTAATGCCTTGAACATGAGCTGGCATATGCAAATATTGGGGCCATACATATTAATGATCCCGACTGTTACGTAACAGTCGGTGTTATGTTGAGATTCACCTGTTCTTCGGAGGTCTTTTAAACAAATGAGATTTACATAAGAAGGAGGAAACAATGGTGATTGAGACTCACTGTATGTCATTTCCATGTACTGAACACTTGTTATTCATAGGTAAATTCAATTTTTCATTCGATGGCACCTTTAAAGGAACTGTTTTCAACATTGATAATAATCATAAATGTTTCTTGAGCAGCAGATCGGCATATTAGAATGATTTCCAAAGGATCATGTGACACTGAAGACTGGAGTAATGATGCTGAAAATTCAGCTTTGATCACAGGAATAAATTACTTTATAAAATATATTCAAACAGAAAACAGTTATTTTAAATTGTAATAATATTTCACAATATTACTGTTTTACTGTATTTTTAATTAAATAAATGCAGCCTTGGTGAGCAGACAAAACTTCTTTTAAAAACATTCAAAGTCTTACAAATTCCAAACTTTTGACTGATATATATATATATATATATATATATCAGTCAAAAGATATGCAAAACATATATGTAATTATAAAGAGGTATTCTTAATGCTCCTTGATTTAATCAAATATATCTAATGTCCATCACAATCATTAGTTAACAAGCTTCTGTGTTTGAATGAAATAGGTGGAGACTATAGGAGATGCATACATGGTGGTCAGTGGACTGCCGGAGAGAAACGGAGACAAACATGCAGATGAGATCGCTAAAATGTCTCTGGATCTGGTGGCTGCGGTCAGACAGGTGACAATACCCCACATGCCAAACAAACGCCTTCAACTCCGAGCCGGCATACACACAGGTGTGTGTATCCTCTATTTGCACAAAAACTGGTGATTACAGATTTATTAATAAATATAGCTGCAAGCAGCAATTAAGGGGTCAAGAGCTGAGTAATGAGGAGCTATCAGCCTTCAACAATGAGTAATTAAAGACATTTTTAGATTAAAAAGAAATTCAATATGGTGGACAGACATTTTGACCAACTATGGCATAATTGTTTGCAGTATGACTCAAGGAATCTGTCAACACTAGTTTTATCAACATTGAGAAAATGAATCAAAATCTATTAGCATTTTTGGACATTTCATTATTTTTTGCAAATTCTATTTTGGTGCTGTCTTAACTTTTTGAGTCCCATCAGCACATGGTAACAGATAAAGGCCGGAACACACCAAGCCGACGGTCGGCAGTTGGGCAGTTTTTCTTCGTCGGCCGACTAAGTTTTCTCAGTGTGTTCCGCACCGTCGGCTGAAGTTGGTCCTTGTCTGCTTTTTTTGGCCGATTCGACATTTTGAATTGGCGTCGGAGCTTGTCGGAGCTCGTCGGTCCGTCGGGCCATCTGATCATTCTGATTGGCTGTTCAGCTACTGCCACCTTCTGGTTCGGAAAGGCATTTCATCTCAACGCAGGCGCAGAACGGATATGCTACTTGGCCGTCGGCTGTCTAGCGTTGGTTTGGTGTGTCAGGCCAACTTTGGACAGATGCTGCTGACGTGAGCCAACCCCACAGTCTGCTTTCGTCGCCACTAGTTCATCGGCGTTGGCTTGGTGTGTTCCGGCCTTAACACATACTGAGTTTCGTGATGTTTGTCAAATACAACACTTTATGACAAAATTCAAAATGCCTACACCTACACATTAGGTATCATTTGACTCGGTATGCTGCACTGAATCAAAAGAGACCAGTTTTATGATTTTTGGGTAAACCGTTCAAAGGTTATAGGCATAAAAGCCATATTTCATATCTCCTGACCAGTAGGTGGTGCTGTGCCAAAATGCTGCACATAGCCTCAAATCATGCTTTTGATGATACGTACCAAGAGTCATCTCAATATGCTAAAGCATTGCGGAGATATAGCCTCGCATTCATTTTTACATGCTCTCCGTCTAATTCGTACACTCGTTATTCAAGAACAGTGTGGTTTATTAAAAAGCTCTGAAATATTTTTGCCAGCACGGTCTGAAGATGATGTGAGCCAGTTTTGGTGAAAATCGGACGAACCATCTAGGATGAGTTTGAAAAAAAAAGTATGTTTTTCGAAAATTCAAAATGGTGGAAATGTTCTTATTATGGAAAATGATGAATTGAATTGAATCAAATTGAATCGAATCATTTTGAACCAAGGCATTTTGTTTCTAGCCCTTATGATTCAAAAGTTATTAGCATAAACATGAGTGCAATTTTGGACAGTTGGTAGCACTAGAGGGATTGAGTTACAGACTCCAAAATTGTTGTGGTGTTCAGACAAAAATTGTTGTATGTTCAGACAATCTGTTTGCCAAATTTCATTATTTTCTGCAAAAGGTTCCATGGACTGCCATAGACTCAAGAGCGGAAGTATTGTTACTGTTAGGCCTGTCAACAAATCGACCATTTTTACTATTGTAATAAACATTCCTGATCTTTTTTGTCAATGATTCATCAGCTACAGTTTCAGTGCAGCCTTCCTAAACTCTTTCTAAAATCAATATTTGATCAATGCCGGTTAGCATTAATGTAATAAAGATTATGACAGTAATAGCATAACAATAGATTTTATGTTATAGTAATTCACAGTGTTGTCTTTCATGTCTCTCATACCTCTTAAGGCCCTTGTGTAGCTGGCATTGTTGGTTACAAGATGCCCCGGTACTGCTTATTTGGAGACACAGTCAACACGGCCTCTCGAATGGAATCTACAAGTCTACGTATGTTCATCTATGTAGTTAACATGTGCAGCCTTTTTATCTTTTGCTGACCTTTTTTTTTTTTTATTTTAGCACCACTGGTTCTTCTGTATTCAGAGGATTCATGAATATTTTCACCATACATCACATCTACATCACCATAGAGACCTCATAATATTCCTCCATTGAGCTCATAACAGCCTCCATTTCAACCATGACATTAGCATGTGGCTTAGCTAACAACATAGTGTCTCTGAGTTTCACCTCAGCACCAATATAGCTTTGGTTCTTTGGTCGTTTTGCATGACGGGATCATTAAAGGATTAGTTCACTTCAGAATGAAAATTTCCTGATAATTTACTCAACCCCATGTCATCCAAGATGTTTATGTCTTTCTTTTTTTTCAGTCAAAAAGAAACTAAGGTTTTTGAGGAAAACATTCCAGGATTTTTTTCCATATAGTGTACTTCATTAGGGTTCAAAGGGTTAAAGGTCCAAATTGCAGTTTCAATGCAGCTTCAAAGGGCTCTACACAATCACAGACGGGGAATAAAGGTCTTATCTAGTTAAACAATAGGCCATTTTCTAAAATAAAAAATTAAAATTATATACTTTTTAACCACAGATGCTCGTCTTGCACTAATTTTTTACCTTAATTTCTTTTTGACTTATGAAAGACATAAACATGAAATGGATGAAATGGGGGTGAGTACATTTTCAGAACATTTTAATTCTGAAGTGAACTAATCATTTAATGTTTCTTTTATCTGGTCTTCAGCGCAGAAAGTTCATGCAAGCTCTGCTACATACCTGGCACTCATGAAGGACAATGCGTATGAACTGCAGTTACGGGGCGAGATTGAAGTAAAGGTGAGAATCCATTTTGTAGAAGTACTTTGCTTAAAATCAGTTTTGGTTAAGCTGTTGAAACCACAATTATCTGTTTTTCTTCGTAATATTTAATCAAAATGCAATGATGTTAAAATAACATTAACAATATGACATAAATGTGTTTGATGTGGTTTTCAGGGAAAAGGAAAAATGAACACCTATTGGCTGATTGGTCACAAAAACTACAGTGTTCAGAATGACAGTTTGGTGTGTCACTGGAACCCCAATATCTCAAGAAAGAAAAAGGCCCCTGTGGGGAGCAACGTGTCCATAGAGAATGTAAGTGTTCTACTTGTACTACTACTTGTTCATGGAACATGCACCACCGTTCAAAAGTTTGGGGTCAGTGAGACTTTTTTCAAAGAAATTAATACTTTTATTCAGCAAGGATGTATTAAACTGATCAAAACTGACAGTAAAGACTAACTATAGTATCCTTTTTAAAAAATATCATTGGTTTCCACAAAAGCAGCATCACAATATTCAATTGTGATGATAAGCATTAAATCAGCATATTAGAATGATTTCTGAAAGATCGTGTGACACTGAAGACTGAAGTAATGATGCTGAAAATTCAGCTTTGCTATTGCAGGAATAAATTACATTTTAAAATAAAATAAAATAGAAAACCATTATTTTAAAATGGAATAATATTACTCTTTTTACTGTATTTTCATCAAATAAATAAAGCCTTGGTGAGCATAAGAGACTTCTTTAACAAAACAAACAAACAAACAAAACCTTACAAACTCTGGACTTTTAAATATTAATAGACAGTATAAAGCATATGCACAATTTTTTGAGATAATCTTTCAAAGATTAACAAAACAGTCAAGGGTGAATTTACTAATCATTTGCACCACTTTACCATTTGCTGATTCAGCACCAAAAAAACAAAAACAAACAAACAAGCAAAAAACATCAGCAGTCCATCTTATTCGGATACTGATATAGTGCTGGCCAAAATACAGATTTAAAGAGATTTTTGTCAAAGGATGATCAAAAAATGGAGAACGTCTCGGTTACGTATGTAACCCTCATTCCCTGAAGGAGGGAACAGAGACGTCACTTCAGTGACTGACAAATTGGGATCTCACCTGATAGCCCAATCACCTCCAAGTGTAAACTGAATGAGCCAATGCACATTGCCGTGCGGGATTTGCATCTCGCGCTCCACCCAGCAGCACGGGTATAAATGCGGAAGTAGATACAATGCATATTCAGGTTTTCGCTGAGGAGCCGAGCCGGTGACCTGGCCACTCAGCGGTTGGTCCAGCAATTGTGGCAACGGGACGTGACACCTCCATTCCCTCCTTCAAGGAATGAGGGCTACATACGTAACAGAGATGTTCCCTTTCAGTCAGTCACATTTGACGTCACGTCAGTGACTGACGAATTGGGATCCCTATGAAAGTGCCACTATTGCTGCCCCTTCCAGCGCCCCTAGTAAGCCACCTGATTCCCCCACACCTACTGGGGCGGAAGGTAGGACAGTGCTACCGTGGAGAGAGTCGGTTCCTGTTGTTCCGCTTGACCTATACAGTAAGACTATTGGATAGCACTGGAAAGTGTGCTCTTTCAAGGTAAAAAAGGGATGCCACTGAATCCACATCCTGCCTTCAGGGAGGTATCATGTGGAGATTACACATATGAACTGGGCATTTAGGGCAGTGCAACATATGGAATGTCTCTGAGGTGGCTCCAGCCTGTAGTGGTCAGTGTAAATGAGTACACTCCCTTTGAAAAGTAACATTTTAAACAATATCTTAATGAACACAAAAACAATTTCCAAAATGTTAACAAGACTAAGGCCCAATCCCAATTCTATTTTATACCCCTTCCCCTTTCCCCTACCCCTACCCCTACCCCTTCCCCGTGCCCCTTGAAACAGAGTGTCAAGGGGTAGGGCTGTAAATATTCCCCTAAGAAATGGGACACCACTACTAGACCGTTACACGTCATCATAAGTCGTCGCTAGCTCCTACGTCATAGATGCGCCGATGTTTATCACACACTTCTAAGATGCCATCGATAGCTGTAGTGATCTCTGTTGCTTGGGCGACAGCTACATACAATACTGATGAATAAGCACGCAAACTGAATGCACTTTTTGTTTATATCATGTAACGTACACGTATTTATGGACGTAACCACAACAAAACAATACATTAATCAGGCATGCGTCAAAAAGACAAGTTAGCTGCCACCGGATTTGAATTTATGTTGTCAAATCAACGCCGGTTTCAATAAAATATAAAAAAATATGTTGTGGAACTATCATAAAGTAAAAAACATTAGCGAACTTTTTTCATAGCGATTTTAACAAATCTTTTTTCGGAGAACATAACCGTATACATGAACACAAGATTAAAGGCAACATAAAACAAGTGATTATTTATTACTAAAATACTGTTTACCGTAAAAAAATACTTACATTTATGGGTCTCTCTGCTCGCTCAGTCGGCCATGTTGGAAATGTATCATACCCCTTCGTCTGAAGTGTGGTCCTGAAAAATCTTTGTTTAAAGGGCTACCTGGCCCTTCCCCCTACCCCTTCCCCTCCAACCAAATGAGAATTGGGACACCCCTACCCCTTCACGTGAACGCGCGAAACAAAGGGGAAGGGGTAAGGGGTAGAATTGGGATAGGGCCTAAGTTTAATATAACATCTGTTTAACTTATAACATGAAAGTAAGGTTAATAATATAACTTAGATTACACATTTTTCAGTTTTACTTAAATTAGGGTGACGCAAAAATGAGCACACCCCACAACAAAAAACTACTACATCTTGTGCTTTGTATGGCCTCCATGATTTTTAATGACAGTGGCAGAACAAAGATTTCTCCACCCAGCCCTCTTCCGGAGAAGCGTCTCCGGGTCGCCTGTCTCAGGGGTGGTGTTTTGCCGACCACTGAGATGGGTGGTGATGTCCTCCTGCGGGGGACATGCCATAAGGTTGAGCTGGCCACGAAGAATTCTTTTTTTTGCCGCAAGGGATGGATTCCCTTGGCGACGAGCAGACTAAGGAACAGCCCACAACGCTTTGGTAGCATGTTGGGGCACGTTCTTTACATCCTCAGCCTGCTTTTTGGACTGCAGAGAACCACTGGACACACTGAAAAGGCCACCTTGTGAGATGGGAACATCGAGAAAGTGGACTTTGACGACATCCCGCACCTCTGCAAGGTTTAGTCAGGGGGTGCTTCTGGACCACCAAGGTGGATATCGCCTGGTCGAGGGCCTGCACTGTGACTTTCATCACAGTCAGTCACTGTGCATCATCCCCAGTTTAGAATTACACTCGTGCTTTTGCCCGATACACTTGCAGGTGGCCATCGCATGCAGGGCAGAGGCCGCCTGCCCAGCAGTACTGTAAGACTTAGCAGCCGGAGATGCAGTTTTCTTACCGGTGCTGGGCGGGTTTTGCGGATGACACCACTAGGTGGCAGTACTTTGCGGGGAAAGTGAGAGAGAAAAAACTTAAAGCAAATTTTGGCATATTTGGCATTCCATACTGACACAAATTTGCCTCCCTGCTGCCTTAGTTCTTTGTGTGCCTCTGGGAAGAAAGGCACAGGGGCAGGGCAAGGCAATTTACATGTCACACTGCACCCCCCAGAAACCAATCATCCAGCCATGATCACTCAGAGCGGGTCAGCAACCCAGCATGCAGCAGCCCAGGCAAGCATGGCTGCAACTCTGAATCCAATTCAGTATGAGCAGACACCACTGAAGCAGGAAACTCAACGTCTTCGTCATCTCTAGAGCATAACAGCCCTCTCTCCAATGCAGCGATTGACATCTGATCCTCTGCTGGAGCCCCAAATGAAATGCTAGGTCCCCCATGAGAAGGACCAGTAATCACATCCGGAAACATCACAGCTTGCAATGCGCTAGAGGAGTGGGGGGCCCACAGAGATGTACTCGGTGGGGGAATCCCTCACTGTAATCCTCACGTCACCTTGGCTATTCCCCAAAATAGCCCTCCCCCGGAAGTAGCAACTAGATCGGGGTATAGGTGAGGGGACTCCACCTCATTTGAGGTACTCATGTCTCGACTGAGCACCCATCTAGAGCGCCAAATGACACGCAGGGTTGCCATGAGAACTTGCGATGTCAGCCGATAGCTCGATGGCAAACAACACGCTGAGAAGCACGAGCACTTACGAGAAAAGCTAAATGCGACCAGCGTGCTAACATGGTCATGCTCTTATGCAAGAACATGAGCTACCCACGAACGCAGTCTCAGCATGCTTATGCCCAGCATGTGAGACAGTGATTGTGGCTGTCAATGAATATAGGAAACAACTGCATATGGTGAAATGACATCTTTAGATGCACCTGTGCTGCTCTTTTAGGGAAATAATGCTCTTTTCAAGTGCTAAGGCGCAAAGGGGAAGGTTGCAGCATGCCAGACAGACTGTATCTGTAATCTGCAATGTTCAAAGGCTCTCTTGTGAAGTTGTAGTTAAGCAGGAAATGCAGGGAGCGACCACTAACACACTAACACTGAAGAGCTTCCACACACTCGTAGTTACAGGAAGATAGTCTTTAGAGCACAAATGCTCGGCTCCGAAGCAAAAAGCTGAATAGTGACTTTTCTAATATTATTATTATATTCTAATACTTTTCTTTCCTGATCATAGCCCTTCTTTTTCCAGTGATATTCCTCTGACCTTTTCTCTTTTGTAGAGCCTGGTCTCATTAGAAAAACTTACCTGTGGGAACGTGGGAGTCGCAAAATATGTACCAATACGTACATATCACTGCAGTTTCAATGTGAAATGCCCACTGAGTGGCGCTAAAAGCATGTTCATTTTTCTCCAGAACAGATAAACATGAATATGGTTTGTTTTTATGACATTGGTTTTATACCTATCACCGCAGTTCTGATTTGAAATTTGTCCAGTGAGTGGCGCTAAAAGTGTAATGCTCCATTAAGTTTTAAATTAACGTACCACCAACACTAACACCTAAACCTACCCGATAGTGTTAACAAAAGTAAATGTGACATAAAAAGCATCCATAATCATGCCGTTTTAGCTTGTTTTGATCTCTTTCTTTGAGCTCTTTTACTGAGACTCGTTTTTCACCAGATTTCTACCCAAGGCTTTCCTCGTCCTAAGTACAACTCTGTACCAGCTAAGCTACCGAGCACGCTTGTTATGTCAGAAAAGCGAAACATATGGAGCTGGTTAATGCAAAGTTCAACATATATTTGTTTACAAATCATGCGTTTTGGTAAAATGTGTTTTGAAGTCATAACATAATATTGTGCAAGGAGACACGATCTTTGTTAATCCATAATCTGACCCTGTAATCATAACTGTGTATGAAAACCATAAAAGTGCTTGCTGTTTTACTGCCTCTAGTGTTCATTTCTGTTGGAAACTGCAGTGATATGTACGTATTGGTACGTATTTTTGCGACTCATGAAAACGTTCCCACAGGTACATCTTTCCATGAGACCAGGTTGCTTTTGTAATGTCTCTCAGCCATCTCTCTTTCTACAGTCTTTCTTCAAATCTCCGTCTTGCTCACTCTCTCTCCTCCCCCATCATGAGGGATCCACTTTCAATAGCGTTTCTTAAAGGGGTGGTTCATTGCGATTTCACTTTTTTAACTTTAGTTAGTGTGTACTGTTGCTGCTTGAGCATAATCAGTATCTGCAAAGTTACGACGCTCAAAGTTCAAAGCAAAGAGAGATATTATCTTTTAAAGAATTCTCGGTTTAAGGACTACAACAAACGGCTGGTAGAGACTACAACAAGCTTTTTCCCGGATTGGTGACATCACTGACCCTAACATTTACGTAAACCCTGCCCCCGAGAACATGCAACAAAGGGGTGATGTCATGTTATTGCATTACTGTAAGTAACACAAATGCAAAAGCATGTCATAAAAGCAAGATTACAACATAAGTTATAACCATAATTAAACTAAACTTTACCTGTTCTATCTTCATGCAGCATATATTCTCTGGCTCTGTAGGATCTTACAACAGTTCCCACATGAGCGATTTATAGATTATCACGACAGAATATGCTAACCAATGACTTTAAGATAGTTAACTTCACATCAGCTACATAAATTCATAAACTAACCGTTCAGAAATGTCCTGTTGCATTCTACATGTTGTCATTTCTTCTTGAGTCTCTCCATCATTGTCCAACTCCGGTTTGAACATAAAGAGCTGTACAGTTTCTGACATTTTCAGTGAGGTAACATTAATCGGAGCTGCTAAATGCTAACACAAGCTCCTGAAACTCTGCCCCCTTTTGAGAGCAGCAGCTCATTTGCATTTAAAGGGACACACAAAAACAGAGCGTTTTGCTCACCCTCAAAAAGTGACAAATGTAACATGCTATAAAAAATTATCTGTGAGTATTTTGAGCTGAAACTTCACATACACACTCTGGGGACACCAGAGACTTATTTTACATCTTGTAAAAGTGGCATTATACCACCCCTTTAAAAATCACTTATGGCACCTTTAATTTATGTACTGAAAATTTTGTTTACTGAAAATTTTGTTTACTGTGTAAACACTGAAAAGTGTTTACACAGCGTATAGATGATGACTGAAATAAACAACACTATGAGCTTGTGCAATTCTTAGTAAATTCCTCCTGAACACTCTGTCCTAACTAGGCATGACATGATGTAAATGTAGGTTTTTGTCCATACCCACCGCTACTGTGCAAAAACTGATAGAATATTTTGTTGATCACTTGGTTTTAATTTCTGGTGTAGGCACTCACTGATCCAAAATTGCCCTTCACATAACATCAATAATATTTGTTCTGATAATGTTCCATAGCAGCTTCACATTCAGTTGGGATAAATAGCTTTTCACTAGATACTGTCACGTCATGCCTGGTTAGGACATAATGCAACTCTTCAACTTCCATCATGCACTTACATATCACTGTACATTATTGGAGAAGCTGTGCAAGAAAATACATTTCTGTTAGACTGAGAATACATTACTACAACATCTGCACCACATTTTTGCAGTCCAGCATCACTGTCCAGAGTATAGGTGACAGTATCACACCAGTCTCTCAACCTGAAGTCCTGCCCAAACTGGAGGGGTCAGAGGTCACACTGTGCGTTTCTGCACAGGTGGAGAACTGCGCCACCAGCTTTGGCACATTAGGCTCGATGGTGGGGGCACTGGAGAGGGAACAGGAGACAGAGGATCATCCACCCGAGCGACACAACGATAAAAGTTCTCTGCTTCCTGGTGCAGTGTCTCACAGCTGATCTACAATGTCCAGATTAACAAAGTAATGCACCCAGGATGTTTTTAGTGTCTTGTATGAAAGTGATGTATTAAAACATATATATATATATATATATATATATATATATATATATATATATATATATATATATATATATATATATATATATATATATATATATATAGGATAAGATCAAGCTGTTTTTTTTTTAAATACTTTAGCCCTTTATTTGTGAAGTGAGGATAGTTACCAAGTATGTTCACAGTTATAGGCCTACCTGTTTTTTCTCTCAATGTTTCTGTTATATGTCATGTTTTTCCACTTTCATGTTTTCATATGCCTAGTGTATTAGATTTTTTTCTGTCTCCTTTCTTTATTTGTAAACTTTTTTATTGTTATCCTAGTCCTAGTTTTTATTCCATAAAGTGTTCTCCCCATGTGGTTTTCTTTATCACATTTTATAGGTATTTTTTGATGACAGTACATATAAAATGAGTTGCATAGTATTCAACTGTTAAATAGACCAAATAAACATTTGTGGATTCGACCAAATTCTACTATTTGTGGATTGGGGAGATATAGAGAAATAAGGGCCTGACCATACAGTTAAAATTATGTTGTTATAACACTCATTGTTTTATTATCATGCACTTTTAGTTTGTTTTCACTAGTTTACCTGTCTTCCTTTGTTCAGTTTTCCCACCACTCTTTAGTTGTCAAGGTAATTCATTTAATCTACACAGGTGTTCATCATTTTATTTTCATTTGCTTAGTATTTTAGTTGTTCTGTTTTCACATTTTAGTTGTCTGGTATCGTTTGTGTTTACACACATGTGGCTTTCCATTTGGAGTTATTTAATAAACCTTGTTTTATTTTTACTATCATCATCGTCTTATTTGGAGTATATGTGACATACATATTCTAATAAGAAACGTTTTCTAAAAATTTAGATATTTTACAAATATTCATTTATGAATTTTGAGTAAATACTGCATGAAATAAGTTCATTTCATTTTAATTAGATCATCACAGTAGACATCGGGCATTAAAAACCCAATATTGGTCTACCACTAGTTATGACTCAATTCAGTGGTGTTTCACAACAGAGAGAAATTTGCTAATCTGTGCCTCAGTCTATAGTTTATAATCAATTTATAGGGTCTGCACCTGGAAATCACTGTAGGTAAAATGCAATAAGCCAAATCTGTGAGGGTGATTTCCCCTTCATTTCAGCCTGCAGTATCTCATGGCAGCAAGTCCTTAGCTAGATCCTCAAAGAACACTGAGCAAATCATCTCAATTAGCAGAAGTGGCAGATAATGAGAGAGAAATCCAGCTCACATGATGAATGATTAGGGATGGAGAAGCTCTTATTTAGAGGCTTTAAAATGACAAAGGCCTGCGCCCAGAGCCATTGTGTTCCAGTTAAATGAAGGCTGGGGGTAATTACTTTGGCTGAGGCACAAGCTAATCAGGGTACAATAATACAGACACATACAGACACACACACACACACAAAAACAAACACACAAAGGCCAAACCATTCTATAGAAAGCAAAAGCAGTGCTAAGACAGCAAAGTATATAAAGTATAGTATAGTCATAGTATTTAGTTACACTACTAGCATGAGGTCAGTTTGCTGTCCAAGTCATTAAATTTTCTCTCAGCAGTGCAATGAATGGCTGTATGACTTTCAGGTTAATATCAAGAAACAAAATAATTCATTTTATTATCAGTTTTAGATTACAACCTTATAGGCTCAGAAATAATTTGGTAACATGTTTTTAGATTTACTTACTTTTTGACATTTTATATTTTTTTATCAGTCAAAATGCCATGAGTTATATTTTCCTAGCATCAAAGACTGCAGTTTCACGTTTAGGAGTCTGACCACAGGGAGGAGACATTATACCATATTTCACACACACAAACACAGTGCAAATAGTATTCAGAGTATAGTACATCATAGGGATGGTATACAGTAAGGAATATTTGTGTATAATGGCCCTAAAAGTTCAAATAAACCATCATAATATGAGGAAAATATTTGATATCTTTTAAATATTTTAAATTTGAGGGAAGAACAAAACACTTAAGGTATTTATTTGACAAAATTAATTGGCAAAATAAAATAAAAAAATACAGAAAAACAAAAGGCTCACAGAAAAAAAAAGCATATATTAACTACAACATAATCAGTTTTCTTCATAATTTCTTCATTATCATTTTCTTGGCAATATGCTATTTACTCAAAGTGAAAATAGCTAAGTGCTTTAAATAATGTTTCTTAAGATGGTCTAAAAATCTAATGACGAAGGATCAATCAAAAATGTAAAAACTGCAAACATAAAATAATAGGGGTGTAACAATATATCGTATCACAATATATCACAATACAAAAATACAAAAAATACATGTATCACGGATATTGACAATATGCATAGTTCACCAAAAATGAAAATTACCGTTTGAGAAAAAAATAAAGTTTACAGAGTTTTAGTGTCACTACTACAATAAACTCCTATATATAATGTTGAATATAATGTATAATAATGCAATGGAGATGTTTGTGATATTTGTGGGTCCTGATAATGCCAAATGTTTTATGTTAGCCTACCAGTAAAAAGTGGCCTGCATTGTTTTAAATATATCTAGTCAGTGAGAGTGCAAACATATTCATCTAAAATAAATATGTGTTTCAGCATTAGAATCATGAATATTTTTATTCTGGTGTCACCATTGTCCTGTGCATTGGGTTACCAGCACCAAGCCCAAACCTATTCTTTTTCACCTCCAATGTAATACCAAATTTAGCATTTTAATCAACGGTACATTTCTTGTTATCCTTTTGTAACCCATATTGTCTTGGAGTATCGCAATAATATCTTATCGTGAGTTCGGTATTGTGATATGTATCGAATCGTGAATCATTTGCCAGTAATGTGCATCATTCCTGTGCATAAAGAGTGTCAATCAACAGTTGACATGACAATTACAATGAATTCTGTAAGAATAAATCGACCACAAGAAGTGGAAAATAAAATACAACTGAATGACCTCAGATGCTCAGAGCTCAGCTCAGATTGTAGGCTACCTACTGCGCTGATGTTCTCATCCTCAACCAGATCAATCCAGTCAGCACCAGACATGGGGAAATAATGCAAATGTGCCAACAGGTGCGTTCCTCAAGCAATCATATGGGCTCTATTTCTGTGCTGTAGTGAGATAGTGTTACATAATATCAATTTGGATCTTGCTGCACCCTGACAGCAGTAAACATTTGTTATGTTTTTGAATGGGTAAACTTGTTAGACATGCTAGTTTAACTGGTATTTTATTCATAATACAGTAGCCTTGCAAAACTTTGGTGATTAACTGAATAGTCCCACATGGAAACTTCTGTACAACCCTTAATGAGATGAAGCAGCCAGTTGAACCGTGCTTCTTTAATGCACTTCACACAAAAGTGGAGCCTTGTTGCAGTGGTGTTTGTCAAGTATTTCAAGCACTACACAGAAAATGAGTTTTGACTGAATCATTATTGAAAGCATAACCTTGAAATTGAGAAGTAAATGCATTTTACAGAGAGAAATCTGACTAGAATTTTATCTAGCACAACAACACATATGTTACAAATATGATAAACAGGGAAGAAAACAGCTCATTTGAAAAAGTTACTTGTTAAAAGATAGCATACTTTTAAAAAGAGTAATTATTAAGGATATAATATAAAAGAATATACTTAAAGTTATGTAACTTTTTTTGTTGTTCAAAATTTAAATAATGAGTCAATACATCATCAATCCTTCTTTCAAAATGTGTTTTTGTCTTACCCTGATTCACTATGATAAGTGTTTATGGGCCTGTCCAAATACTGGTCTTGCTCTTGACCACTTGTCTATTTACATGACGTATTTCCTGTATTTGGCCCAAGTCTTCAAATGGGCGTGAAGACCGCAAGTGTGTGTAGAACTTTTGGTTACCTAATGGGGCACACTTGTAGTAAAACTAAAAGTGCATAAAGAGCTTGATTTTGATTTTCAGTACTTTGCATTTTAAAATAAACTTCTAAATGTCTGTTTGGCTATGTAACAGATGACACAATTTAGTAATTGTGTTGCTTCTAATTAAGTTATAAAAAGCATTTGCAAATGTTGTACAAAATACACTCATCTTTGAACCAATAAAATGTGCTACTTTGGCCCGGTTTCAAAGACTAGGCTTAGATTAAAGGGTTAGTTCACCCGCATGTCGATCCGCACCCGTAGGACCTTCATTCATCTTCGGAACACAAATTAAGATACTTTTAATGAATTCCAATGGCTTGGTGAGGCCTGCCAGTAAGACAATTAACACTTTCAATGCCCAGAAAGACATATTTAAAACAATTCATGTGACAACAGTGGTTCAACCTTAACGTTATGAAGCGAATAACGACTTTATTCAACAATACACAGTAAAATCCCAGAGTTAAATCAACTCTGCTCAGAGTACATATGGTCCCTCTCTAAATAATGTTAAAGTAACACTGAAGCAGAGATGAGATAATTAAGCAATTAATAAGGCTGTGACTGAAGTCAGTTGTTGTTCTTGTGTTTCTCTTTTCTTCAGTGATTCTGCTTGTTAACAGCAGGTGTTCATCACTAATGCACAATCATCACTTAATTAATTGCTTAATTATCTCATTAACTTTAACTCTGCTTTAGTGTTATTTTAACACTATTTAGAGAGGGACCATATGTACTCTGAGCAGAGCTGATTTAACTCTGGAGATTTTGCTGTGTATCTAGTGATGGGCGATTTTAAAACACAGCTTCATGAAGCTTTGAAGCTTTACAAATCTTTTGTTTCAAATCAGTGGTTCGGAGCGTGTATCAAACTGCCAAAGTCATGGCCCCCAGTGTGTTTGGGCATGATCTGTTGTAAGTATCAAATCACATTAATAATTACAGTCGTTAAGTGTGTCCCCAGCTTAACAGATTCCATACAGTCACAGAGAGCCGAAGCACAACCAAACCAATGTTCTTCCGCAAAATGCATGCATGTTAATTGCGAGTGAATGAAAATGTATTATAGTTTAAATTTATATTAAATACAGTTAGTTGAACTTTAGTGTTTTTTATCACCCACTTAAGTAGGAATTAAATACATCTCTTCTTTCATAATTACTTCTGTTGTCTTTTAAATATGGTTAAAGTGTACTGCTAAATGTTCTGACAAGCATTTATTGTAAATTAACATACTTTAATGTCATTTCTATTGAAATTTATGTCATGTATTAAATTAATTGCACATTTGTAATGATGAAGTTGCAATTTAGTACATTTAAAATATATTAACTTTTCTGTAATATCAAATAACACAGTTAAAATTATAAGTTCCTTACATGTGCTTTAATTTAGTACATCAAAATAAGTGTACCTTTTTAAAGTACAAAAAGGATTATTAAAACAATTTCTTTGAATTAAAACATTTAATGTGACATTATTAAAAAGTGCACTTTTTAAAAAATTGTAAAGAAACACTTCTTTCTTTGTGATTATAACTTAAAAACTATTTACAGCAGAGGTTGTAAGTAAGCTATTCCTTACATTGCCAATCTCTTTAATGGCTACACATCATATATATTTTTTGTTCTAAAACAATAATGTAAATGATTATTTCACAAGTACAGAAAGGGATTCATCAAATGTCCCCTGCGCATCTTTACTGACGTCAGAGGCAACAACATTAACACTTATTACACAGCTCCACAATTAACCTCTGCATCACATTACAGTGAATGAGGGGCTTGGAAGTCAAGTTGACAAGCATCTCAAACTCCCTCCCTCTCCAGCCCCATGTCACCCACACTCACTTGTCTGGAGGTGTGGAAGCTGGCGGAATCATTATTGGAAATGACTCGGCTCACATTCCTGCAGATAATGCGGTCGTCACGGGGGTAGACGCCACCAGGAACGCTTCATGGCCAGACCTGCCACCTCTGAGATCAGAAAGAGAGCCTCTTTTCTCCCCACGCTGACAGTCATAATCCACAGCTCTCGCTGACTAACTGCATCTCGTTCACAATCAATAGTCTGTTTTGAGGTAAAGTTATGAAGAAGTGCGTAACGCTGGCGAATAAATTAATAATACAGCGAGGCATCTTTAGTTTAAGCTTGCATATGCAATAAAAACAAACTATCAGTTACTATCGGTACAAATTTTTAGAACTTGTTAGTGGTGTTTGCTAAGACAAGCATCTAATTAAGAATCTAATCAATTAAATCTAGTTTTATTTGAATTTTTTTCAGTACTACTTTATTTTGATGGTCCACTTATTGACTATATGTTACACCTAACTCTTATTAGAGCATTAGTTGAGTATTAATAGACTGTCTGCTTAATATCTGCTAACACTTTATTTTGATGCTCCCCAACAGACATTCTACAGACATAAGTATCTTTGCAACTACATGTCAACTTATTCTACTAACCCTAACTCCTTATTCTAGTAAACCTAACCCTGCCCCAAAAGGTACTCTCATGAGAGTTAGTTGGCATATAGGTGCAACATTACTAGTCAACAGAATGTATAAAGGGGACCATCAAAATGAAGTGTAACCATTTTTTCTCCTCTGAACAAACCATTTATATATAGGCTAATACAGTCAAGCATTGCAGTGCTGTTTGGTTACCAACCTGAGGACAAAAAGTTAAGCCATACTCAGACAAGCGCAATAAACCAGGCAACCTTTTTCTAGGAATATGAAGCAGTGTCACCATGGTAACTCTTCAGCGATGGTGCAGTTTAGTACCTCTGTCCAAATAATGCTTTGGAAGCAAAAGAACGTTTAGTAAATATCAGTTCATCTGTCCAAGTGTACATTTAATCCACTCGGGAAATGATTTCAAATTATACTCCAGGCATTAATATTATGTTGGTCAATAAGCCATAACCTCACAACCGTTTAATTTTTCTCCAAACAGAAAAAGTGATAACCACTGCTCTACTTTTTTAAGAACATAAGCAATGCAGTCTTTAGGAATATTTAGGAATATACAGTGAATCACATTCAGGCAGCACATGCTTCCCTTTATGGTTTAGTACTTGGTTCAATGTAACTTTGGTCAAATACCAACAACAAAAATGGTTGGTCAAAAATGACCTATAATATAATAATATAATATAATATAATATAATATAATGACCTGATAAAAATTCAAAGGATCATAGAAGGAACAGTTTCCAATATTTAGATAAAATATTGAAAATACACTAAAATAAAAATCTGTCCAGAAAACAACCTCTTTCATATTTTCCCTAAATCTGAAGAGAGAAAACCCATGGACTATTAAGCAAAATTTTGCGCTTATATCCATGGCTTTCGCATGGGGGTCGTGGCTGCCGAGGGGCCTGCCACATTCCACCCCAAAAAAGGCAGTGCCGTTGGGCAGATAGAGCCAGCAGCTCCAGCAGGAGTTGACAACACAACAACCAAATATGCAGATCACTCTGTACAACTCTTGCTCATGTTAATGCAATTCAGTGGCTTTCCAGGTTTGAATGGCACAGCTAGTGCTTTTGGGCATTTGGGTAGATTTCAAAGGTAGTCATACCTCATACATTCACAGAATAACAATGGAGCTGTGATTGATTAAGGTTTCACCAGCATGTTGCTTTATAATTTCTTTCAAATCTGTTCATTAAAAAAAGGATTAATTATAAGACTAATTACACAAGGTTATAATGTAGCAGCTGGTTAGTGACTTGGCAAAAGAGTAATGACTGAAACACCACACGAAGAATAAAGAAATCTCCCAGACTAACTGAAGTTAAAAAAGCAAGTAAGTTAAAAAAAGTAAGGCAATGTGTCTTTTACCCTGGCTAGAACGGCTTCATTTTTCCTTTTTCTCTTGTTTTTCGCCAACAGTAGCCTCCGCAGGGAACCCAAGCCCTACAGATAGTCATAGATATCTGTCAGAAAGTTAGCAAAGACAGTTTAATGAAGCTGAAAGGACGGCTAATGAATGCATGATGGGATAGAATCTATGTCTGGAAGGGCTAATGCGACATATTTATATATATATATATATATATAAAAAAAAGAAACTAAACCTGTCTTTTAGTTAATTCAGTTGAATGTGCAAGATGACGTGCAAGATGGGGAGAAAGTACTAATTTCTGTTAATCTTTTCTTTTCTTTTCTTTTCTTTTCTTTTCTTTTCTTTTCTTTTTTTTACTGTAGACAAGAATATATAATATCAAGTTAAAGCAAATAATTAATTGTCCCATATTTAAATGTCAATTGAATTACAGATGATTTTCTTTTACTTTGTGTAGTTTTGTTCATGTTTTTCGAGGATGAGAGCATAGAGTTTGATTGAATGCACAGCTTTCAACAACAAAAGAAATGGGAAGTGTTGAAAAGCATATTTATTTTATTGTCCAAAATTTCTAAAGTCTTAGACCAAAAATGACCTTTTTATTTAAAGGATTAGTTCACTTTCAAATGAAAATACCCCAAGCTTTACTCACCTTCAAGCCAGGTGTGTATGATATTAATAAATATCCTGACGCATCCAAGCTTTATTATGGCAGTAAACGTTACCAAACGAGTATGAGCTGAAGAAAGTGTCTCCATCCACATCCATCCATCATAAACATATTCCACACGGCTCCGGGGGGTTAATAAAGGCCTTCTGAAGCGAAGTGATGCGTTTGTGTAAAAAAATAACCATATTTAACAAGTTATGAAGTAAAATATCTAGCTTCCACCAGACCACCTTCTGTATTCTACTTACAAAGAAAGTGTAAATCTCTAGCAGTTCAAAAAGGTTGCACTACATCATACGCCTTCCCTATTCAACTTAAGGAAAAAGTGTAACTGACACGACGACAGTTTACACTTTCTTCGTACCTTGAATACAGAAGGTGTAGGAAGTAGCGTAAGCTTTTTGAAATAACTTGTTAAATATGGATATTATGGATAATATGTTTATGATGGATGGATGTGGATGGAGACACTTTCTTCAGCTCATACTCGTTTGATTGTGTTCATCAGAAAAAAGAAAGTAATATACACCTAGGATGGCTTGAGGGTGAGCAAAGCTTGGGTTAATTTCATTTGAAAGTGAACTAATCCTTTAAAGACCCAAAATGCACTTTAAATAAATTACAAAATAAAAAAAGTGAATATTTTTTTCAGTGTACCCAAATACTGATGTAAAGTGTGCTCATCAGTATATACTACCACAAAATGTACAAAAAAATATTTTGTTCCAAGTTAAGACTGCTTGCAAAAACTGCACTTGCTGATAGACTAAAAGTGCTAATTGTTTTGGGTTTTCCCAAAACACATCTGAACCAAATACAGGGTCCTTTAAGAGCAACAATGGCCAATGAGTAACACACTTGTTCCAGCTTCAGGGCAGAATATTTCCCACATTACTGTGGTAGTCTGTGTGAAAATGGAAACAGTTGATTCCCAATGGAATTCATTAAGATAAAGCAAGGCAACAGAGAGATATAGGTTGTACCTTACCCACAGACCTACATAGATTTGTTGTGTTTGCTAAGGCAAATATCAGTATTACTATTGCTACTTACACTTGAACTTCTGCACCTAACCTGTTCCTGCATCACTTGTAGATTCTACTTCAAATTATGTGGCTTGAAGAGAGGTATGTTATTACTTACATTGAAGGAAAGACCTGAGCGATCACAGAAACAAGTGCTGAGCTCTTCTGACTTAGTCTAAAAAGCAAAAACAGCTAATCCCATAATACCCTAGCAACCACCTAGTAACCATAAAGAACACCCTTAGAATTGTGTAGCAACACCTTGGTAACCACCCAGAGCAATGAATACCTGTCTGAAGGCATAATTAGAGGGGTAACAAGATATTTCTTTCTGTTTTGACTTTATAACATTGTCAAGCAAAACTTAAATAGTCCTATTTGCATACAAGTTAAATTTAGCAGAGGGCAAGGTTAAATATATCAAACTAGGCCTTAACTTGGCCTTATCTTTACTAAAATAGCATCATAGTTGATGGTGCAGAGGTGACAATACTCATGTAGTGTGGAGCGCTTTCAGTAGTTTGGAACGCAGTGGGCTGGACAAACGTTGAACCACGGGTGAACTATGATGTAATTTAGGGGATGTGGGAGAGGTGTTGAGAAAGAGGCAAAAACCCAAAGAGATGAAGCATTATGAAGTGTAAATGAATTTGAACACCATTGATCTATCAATTCAATGCTCTGTACAGCCAAGTTCCTTAGATAAATATATATGAAGTTCATTAAGAGCAGGCTCACAGACCTTTATTTCATCACTGAAATACATTCCCCTGGATGGTTAAAAGGTCAGTTTATGTACATATTTTTAATGCATATTTGCTGTTATTGACCATTATATAAAGGCCCCAAAATTATTAGGAAAAAAAGAATGCAACAAAAGAATGTGTGAATGCCATTAGATAATAAAATATCAAAGCAAGTGGCATTTTTTTTTTCTTACATGTTGGGAACAATTTATGCAGTTATAGGAATCATTGTTGGGTGTTCATTTACGGTAATATACTTGCTTTGTTGCCACTAGGTCCCATGTTAAAACTCAAGAGTGTCATTCTAGGGAGTTTGAGGATGTTGCTGACAGGCTGAATGTCCGACAGGCTGTCCTGTGTTTTATCAGCTCTGAGATTCCTTTAACGGACACGGATATGTGTGACTAACAAAGAGTGCCAGAGTTCTTAATAACTCTATTACCCCTTTGCATGGTTATAATGCTTGGATATATAAGGGATTGTTAATTCTTTGTTTAGTCTTAAGAATATTAAATAATATTAAGAATATTAAAATGATACTTTAAACATATATAAAGTACCAATAATGTAAATATAAAAGCTTTGTGGTTGTTCCGAATTTAAGAAGAACCTGATAAGACAACTATTTAAATGATTAATAAAACTATTTAAATGTACATTTAAATAGTTTTATTAATCATTTAATAAACCTTGAAGTTATTACCTGTACTTGTGACATTAGAACAAAATATATGGATATGTGAACGTCACAAGTGGCTGCTAACAGGAATCACATGATGAGTTCAGGAATAAATCCACTTTAATAAATCCAGAGAGGAGAAACGTAAGAACAGGCAAAAGCAACCACATTCAATGGACGACACCAGACAAAGAACACAGGAAACACTGGACTTAAATAAAGAGGGCTGATAAGATAATTAACTAAATAGGTGAATGTAAATCAACAATCAGACACACTGGGAAACACAATGAAACATATGAACTCTGAATGTACGCCCCCTCTGGAAAAGCACATCTTCATGCTGTACATGGTCCAAGGAGGGAGGGAGGGTGGGGAACAAAAGAAAAACAAGAACAGTCCAAGGCAAACAATTCAGTCCATGGGGGAGTGGAGGGTGGGAGGAGCCAGGGGAAAGCCAGGAGCAGGGGGAGCCAGAAGGTGGTCCAGAGACCAGCCATGATGAGGCCCCAGAGTGG
The DNA here is from genome assembly GCF_018812025.1 of Megalobrama amblycephala. Classification (NCBI taxonomy): domain Eukaryota; kingdom Metazoa; phylum Chordata; class Actinopteri; order Cypriniformes; family Xenocyprididae; genus Megalobrama; species Megalobrama amblycephala. The sequence goes on from NC_063055.1 coordinate 33,336,538, forward strand.
GGTCGAAGGCGGGAGGAGCCATGGTGGAGACTTGAGCGGTACCACCCTGGGGACGCCAATGGAGATGGAGACCCAGGTGGAGCTGACATGCCACAGGGCCCACATGACACTGCTGGCACTGGAGACAGAGGTGGAGCCGCAGCGACAGGGGAAAGTTACTTTTAAAAGTAATGCATTACAATATTGCGTTACTCCCTAAAAAATAACTAATTGCGTTACTTAGTTAATTTTTAATTTTTGCGTTACATTACTTTTGCGTTACTTTTTCTTACCTAGGCTGAGCTTGCTTGCTTGTTTTTTAATAACAACAAACAAGTTATATTTTTGGCAAATGTTTTTGTTCATTATGACTTTTTCTTACCTAGGAGCTTGCTTGCTTGTTTTTTATACTGAATGTTTTTGTGCAAGTGAGATGAGTGAATTCATCTTCACATTTAGTCTAGAACTACAATAACCATCATGTTTACACAATGAACACAACACTTCTGCACTTTATTTCTCTCAATACGGGCACAGGAGAGCTGTCAGTCAATAAATTTGAAAAAAAAAAAGTAACTTGCCTTACTTATTTGAAAAAGTAACTATATTTTATTTTGTATATTTTATTATTATTTGAAAAAGTAGATATTTTGTTGTAAATTGAAAAGTAATGTGTTACTTTACTAGTTACTTGGAAAAGTAATCTGATTACGTAACTTAAGTAACTTGTAATGCATTATCCCCAACGCTGACTCTGACACATATATACAACTAAATTAACGATCTCTAAAATATTTTCTAATTTCACTAAACATTGAGAACCCCGGAGATGTCTTATCAGCTCTGTGCTTTCTTTCTGCAAGAAAGGCTGGAACCGAGACTGTCCCCCTGAAAGTATGTTACCGCCATCACAGCACATCACGTAGCAGTGGACGGTAAGTCACTAGGAAAGCACGACCTGATCGTCAGGTTCCTGAGAGGCACCAAGACGCTAAATCTAAATCTAAAGCCACTGGAGTCAGTCGAGCTTAAGATCCTGTCTCTAAAGACAGTGCTCCTTAACTTCCATTAAGAAGGTGGGGGACCTACAGGCATTTGCGGTCAGTGAATCATGCCTTGAGTTCGAGCCAGCCTTTTCTCACATGATCCTGAGACCCTGGCCCAGATACATGCCCAAAGTTCCCACCACTCCCTTCCAGGAACAGGTGGTGAACTTGCAAGCGCTGCCCCAGGAGGAGGCAAACTCAGCCCTTGCATTCCTGTGTCCTGTTCATGCCCTGCAAATTTACATGGCCCGTACACAGAGCATCAGAAGCTCTGAGCAGCTCTTTGTCTGCTTTGGAGGTCAGCAGAAGGGAAAGGCTGTCTCCAAGCAGAGTTTGGCCCACTGGATAGTGGATGCCATCACCTTTCATACCAATCCAAAGGTGTGCCGTGCCCCCTTGGAGTGAGGGCTCACTTCACCAGGAGTGTTGCCTCCTCCTGGGCTCTGGTGCACAGCGCCTCTCTAACAGACATCTGCAGGACTGTGGGCTGGGTGACACCTAACACCTTTGCGAGATTCTACAGTCTTCAGGTGGAATCTGTTTCTTCCCGTGTGTTGGGTACAAACAGGTAAAGTGCGGGAAGACTGGCTCGTGTCTCGCTTGCAGCGCCATTCCCCTCTAAGGAAGAGATTAAATGTGAGCACCTTCTTGCTCTCCATGAGATTTCCTCATGGGATCCTCCAGGCATCCTGCGGCAATCAGGCGCTGTGGAGGCATCCGATGCCATGCCCAGTACTTGAGATGCATGCTCGGTTGGTCATCCATTGTACTGGGCAATATGCCCCATATGTTGTGATTCCCCTCCGGTAATTCCAAATGTGTATTCTTCCATGGTACAATTTCCTTGTCAGTGAACCCATGTCTTCCCTTGGCAGATTCTGCTCTGCCCCATTTCTTCTATCTCTTTCTTGGTAGGACCTATTACAGAGATTTTTCTATATGTAACCTGCCCAAAAGGTCAGTCCACATGTGTATTTTCACATGTTCCTCCCAACAGGTAGGATGTGGCCTCTGTAGCATCCCTCTCCACCTGGACTAGGTACGCTTCCCCAGACTGTTCATGGCTGAAAAAAAGCACTCTTTCCTTAAAGTACATTAACGTGAAAGTATAGCTAACAACTGTATAGCTAACACAGCTAACAACTGTCTCCATAGTAAACTCTGTCCATTCCACCCCGTACAACATGGAGGACTAAGATTTTTGGCTTATGCAGTGCGCTGGGTAGGTTACCACTTAGCGCGGGCAGTAGCCAACAGGCATACTACAGCTTACCAGCATCTGCATCGCCAGTACTCATAACACAGTTCAGTGGTTGTGGCGCTTTCCATAAGTACATAAAGTCGAAGTGACTGACAGTTAGGGAAAGTCTTGGTTACTGTCGTAACCCTCATTCCCTGAGCGGAGACGTTATGTCCCTCCTGCCACAACCTTGAACTACCCCACTGAATGGCCGGGACACTGTCTCGGCACCTCAGCACAAACCAAATGTGTGGATGTATGCTGCGATCTTGTATACCCATATGTACAGGGGAGTGACTTGGCATGCAAATTCCACTCGCCAATTTCATTGACCGTTTTTCTAAAACTCAGAGGTGATTGGGGCTCCCAAGTGAGATCCCATTTGTCATTCAACATAATGTCTCCGTTCCCTCCATCAGCGAACAAGTGTTATGACAGTAATCAAGATGTTGTCACAACGAGCAAAAAAAAAAAAGGTTGACATGAAGCAGCTAAATCTCAAACTTCCGGGGAATCACTTGTATTAAAAAAAAAATCTGAACAGAGGAGAGTCTGCTGCAAAAAGAGAACACAACACAGCTCCTAATAAAATGAGAATCAACATTGGCTTGGCTTTTCAGAGATGGCAGGAACTGAGGGATTACAAATGTTGGAAAAGTGACGTGGAGATGCCGTTTTTACTACTCAACAGGTGAGTATGGTATTTTATTGAACAGATAAATTGCCATATGTAGCTTTCTAACAAAGTTTATTGTAAAGCATTATCTATTGTGAAGGATCATTTCATTATGGTAGTTGTAGCGCTGTGTTGGAATTTATTTTATCAAGGAAGTACTGTGTCTATTAATGGGTATAGCTACAGTACCGTCTTCAGCTAGTCAGCTTGAGATCCTTTCAATCTAAACTGGTTATATCTCTTAAGCCCATTAGTGAATGTTTTATGAGCAGTATGATAACCATATTCATCCACACAGTCACGCAGAAACAAAGCACAACCAAAACAATGTTCTTCCACAAAATGCATGCAGTTTTGTTTTTTAACTGCTAGAGGGCCAAAAGTTATATAGTGTACCCTTAAGTGAGAGCACATATGAAAAGTACTGTCTATCCTTAAGAGTTAACAATTTGAGGTATCATTCATGCTCTTAGCTAGTCTGGGTAAACCCAGCCTGATCTGCCGGCGATTTGATTTCGCTCGGCAACTCAGTCTGGAAACCCGTGCATTCATTCCTGCTGCGCTGTTACACTTTTGCGGGAACCAATCACAGACTGGCTTATCCACCTTGCTCGCTATTGGCGGGTATAACACGATGACGATAGAGAAGCGACGGCATGTAGCTTTCAAACTCTATCTGATCTACCCATCTCTCCAAAATAACAATGCACAATCACAGTGACGCCGATTGTGTTAAGCATTTACCTTGTAGCAGAGCGTTGATCCGACAGTCTCTTCATAGGAAGATTACAAACAGCGATTAATGACACACAATGATTCTCTGCTGTTATTTTGGTGGTTTGCTTCATGATGTGAGTACAGGACTCTTTTACTTCAATGCCCCTTGATGGTAGACAATATTTTTATTATTTGCTCTATATGTTTCGTATCCCTGCTTCTTGAATCTCGCGCCGCCTGAGCTGACTGGGATTCTTTTTGGTTGTCATGACAATGACGTAGTTTAGGGCGGCTATATTCCGCGTTCATTTACACTGAACCAGAACAGTTTCAGAGTCGCCTTTTAAACTCTCGATGATGTTGAATGACTTCTTTAGTTAGCAAACAAATTGCTCGAGTGGGTGTAAATACCAATCACTTTCATGTTTTTTTGCACAACCTGCAAAAATCGCTCGATGCCATTGCTGCTTCTGCAAACCGCGGATCAATGCTACAAACCAATACAAACTAAACCTGCGTCTCAATCAGCTCCCTATTTCCCTAGGTCGTGAATCAGTATATCATGCAAGTGAATGTGGCTGATTCCCTGATCAGTGCCCTGACTACTGAACTAGGGAGCTGATTGAGACACACGGTAAACCTGCCTGGAGTTTTCGCATCGCTCTGCAAAGTACGTCACCCGGATCGTTGATCTGATTGGTTGAAGGACTATCCAATTGCGTGACTAATGCTCGTTGATCACGCCTCTTGTGCAGTAGGAAATACATAGCAAACTCCCCAGACCAATGTTCAATTTTAAATTGAGCTTGGTCTGGTGATAGCGAGACTAGCTCTTAGCACAAACATTACACAATTATTGTTAGAAGTGTGACACTTCACATTTGAAGGCATTTTGTTTAAATTATTGTTTCTTAATAGTTTGATTCTTCATGTGGCTTCCTCCTGGCTACCAGCCTACCATCTGCATTATTATGGTGGTTGTCAATATATGTTAAAGCTACATAACAGATCTTAGTAGCAGTGTGTGTTGTTGGATTTACTGGATTCTTGTTTGTTTGTTTTTGTTTTTGTAAAAAAAATTTTTTACAGTGGAGAAGTGAATGGGGCCAATCCATAAACATTAAAATGCTAAATGTTTTATACAGCCACTAAGCAATATTAGCATTAACATGGTCTCAGTGTGGAAATGGGATGAGTCAAAATTATTTTATGTGCTAAAAAAATGCTGTCAATGAAGTTTAACTTAGAATATTCACTTAAATTAGGTAAGCCACTTTTATGAACAGTGATCTCAAACATGAAGCATGTGAGCAGCTAAATCCTGTAAAAATGTTTGAGTCTCATGGCAAGATCAAGGGAGGGCGAGAAACTTTAAGATAAATGTACCTCATCCTTCTAACATGGCCGCTGGCTATTCAGTTTTGGGTTGAACACCAAGAGAGGCCTGGTTCAAACCAATAAAGCCCTGAGGCTGGTTTCCACCCAGCATGAGGAGGACAGGTGGCAAAGTCTTGACTGATGATCTCTTGCAAGCTTTCCACTGGAGCACAGTATGAAGGCAAACAGGGACTGATTAGCATTTTAGCGGCCATCGGCATCTAGAGCAGCTATTAGGAAAACAGGTCGGAGGCCATCTGGAAGATATCGTTCCCTCTACAAGTCTAATGACATATGGCTATAAAAATTTTAAACACTAATTGTTGTGTTGAAATGGCTGATGTTGAAATTTAAGTTTTTAAAATATCTAAATACTGAATTATCATAATTTGCTGTGTGCCAATTGTTTTATTTGTAACACATTTGTTATACATCATGAATATGATCTCTTTAGCAAATAAATGACATTTGGAACAGACTGCAGTGCAGCCTGTCATTAAAATCTTAATTAGCCCCATCGGCTTCTCATCAGGGAAAGAGCAGTGCTCAGTGAACTGTGCTTGAAGTTAAGAGCTTCCCAAATGAAATATGAGAGAATATAATAAACGAAGCCAACAGACAATATGATTGTAATGAGAGACAAAGATGGGTTAAAGCTGAACTGTGTAATTTTGGAGCCACTGGCGTCACCAAAAGCAAAACAGTAACTGTTTTCAAATAGGTTTCCTAAACACTTCTCCTGTCTGCCATTGGTCACATAGTCTCACCTCAAGCTCTCGCCATTGGCTGAGACAAGGTTGCTATGCCAGGCCCAAACACACCACATGTGATAGCACCACAAAGTCACAGTGTTTACACTTTTTGAGGAAAAATAAACCTCCAAAAGGCTTACTTAAAGTTGTCTCTACAAGGAATGGGAGAACGTATTTTAGCATTGATTGTAAAATTATGTATTTCATTGCTTTCTATTGTGTATTGTATGTTTCTGTGATTGGAGTTATGTTTATTACAAATATTTCATTTCGTTTGTGTTTCAAACATCTACCAAATACAGGTGGTCACAAAGTCAGCCAGCCGTATCGGAAAAATCATCTGAAGACTTCTATTGTGTGGTTCTTTGTAATGTTTGAAGCTTTTTGAAAACATATTTCTACAGTTATATTAAGTCATCTTTATGTGTATAGAAACTTCTGACCTTTTGCATCACCACTACATCAAAATCCTACTGCTTGCTATGCAAGGGGCCTCTTTTGAGAAACCTTTCCCAGACTGAGAGTTAACCACACACTGCCTGCATGAAAACCTGGAAACTAAACTGACATAAAAAGGCTATTCAAAACTGAAGGCAGCATTTTTTTTTTTTTTTATTATTAAAGGAACAGTTCACCCAAAAATGAAAATTATCCCATAATTTGCTTTCCCTCAAGCCATCATATAGTGTATATGACTTTCTTTTTTTTTCAGCTGAACACAATCTGAGTTATTTTAAATAATGTCCTGGGTCTTCCCAGCTTTGTAATGACATTTAGAGGGATAGTTCACCCAAAAATGATCATTTTTCCATGATTTACTCACCCTCAAGCCATCCTAGGTTTATATTTATATCTTCTTTCAGACATACACAATCGGAGATATATTTAAAAATATCCTTATTTTCCAAGGTTTATTATGGTTGTGAATGGTACCCCAAATTCTGATGACAAAAATGCATCCATCCATAAAAAAATGAATCCATATGACTCCAGGGGGTTAATAAAGTCCTTCAGAAGTGAATTGATGGATTTGTGTAAGAAAAGTAGGCCTATCCTTATTTAACACGTTATAAAGTAAAATAACAAGCTTCTGGCGTGACAGCCATACACATTCGACGTACGTCCAAAAAGCATTAACTTCCGTGACGTAGTACCATGACGTTCTACACTACGGCATGACGGACTACGCTATGTCCTATGCTAAAAAGCGTAGTACGTCATGTCATTGTTTAGAACATCATGGCATTGTGTACTACGTTGCGGAAGTTAAAGTTTTTTGGACGTATATTGAATGCTGTTGCACCGGAAGCTCGTTATTTTACTTTATAAAGTTTTAAATAAGGATACTTGTCTTACACAAATCCATCAATATGCTTCAGAAGGCCTTTTTTAACCCCCTGGAGTCAAATGGATTAATTTCTTTATGGATGGATACATTTTTTTTTTTTTTTTTTTTGTCTTCAGAATTTGGGGTACCATTCACAACCAACTTTGGAGGACTAAGGATATTTTTAAATATATCTTTGATTGTGTTCATCTGAAAGAAGATAGTCACATACATCTACGATGGCTTGAGGATGAGTAAATCATGAAATAGGTTTCATTTTTGGGTGAACTATCCCTTTAATAGTGCCCGAGTTTTTGAAGCTCCAAAAGGCACATCCATCCATCATAAAAGATATCCATATGGCTCCAGTGGGTTAATAAATGCCTTCTGAAGTGATGCGATGGGGTTTTGTAAGAAAAATATCCATATTTAAAGCTGTATAAACTATAATCACTGGCTTCCGGCAACAGTCGTACAACGAGTTTTGGCAGAAGGGTGACCTCTGATCTGACTTAGTACGTAGCTCCTCTTACATCGAAATCCTCTGACATTTTTCTTTAAAACTTCTCATTTTAGACTTCTAATTCGTGACTGGCGTTTTGTCTTGCTCTATCCTCTGAGCTTCTGTGCTCGTCAATTGTCATTTAAAGGTTTAGTTCACCCAAAAATGTAAATTCTGTCATTTATTACTCACGCTCATGCCGTTCCACACCCGTAAGACCTTCGTTAATCTTCGGAACACAAATTAAGATATTTTAGTTGAAATCCGATGGCTCCGTGAGGCCTGCATAGCCAGCAATGACATTTCCTCTCTCAAGATCCATTAATGTACTAAAAACATATTTAAATCGGTTCATGTGAGTACAGTGGTTCAATATTAATATTATAAAGTGACGAGAATATTTTTGGTGCGCCAAAAAAACAAAATATCAACTTATTTAGTGATGGCTGATTTCAAAACACTTCAGGAAGCATCGGAGCATAATGAATCAGCGTGTTGAATCAGCTGTTCGGAGCGCCAAAGTCACGTGATTTCAGCAGTTTGACACGCGATCCGAATCATGATTCGATACGCTGATTCATTATGCTCCGAAGCTTCATGAAGCAGTGTTTTGAAATCGGAGCCATCGGATTTCAACAAAAATATCTTAAATTGTGTTCCGTATAGGGTATAGGGTATAGAACGGCATGAGGGTGAGTAATAAAAATGACATTATTTTCATTTTTGGGTGAACTAACCCTTTAAGCTTTCGCAACGCTTAACGTCATACGTCCTGTACATCATACATCAGATCAGAAGTCACCTTCCACCAGCACTCGACTATCTTGTGAACGAGCATATGGCCGTTGCCGGAATCCAGTGAAAGTACCTCCTAAGGAAACTTAGACAGGTTTCCAGGGCTTCATAATGTTGCCTCTAATGATCTAAAACAAATTCAACTACAATGATTATTTCTCTGTAGAAATTAAAATTAAAAATTACATTTTAAACTGCTCCAGATTCCATTTTTAGTTTTTTCAGCACCACAAAACAACACAAACAGGACTGTGGAATGTTATACGGGTAAATGAAGGATACATCTATGCTGCCTTCAAAACCTTCATTTACTCTCTGCTAAGGCAGTGTTTTTCAGCTGTCATGAAACAGACTCATCTTTGCATGTTGTGTTCGTAAAGTCAAAATGTGGTTAGCTATAGCCAGTTCAGTGATTTTTTGCTTGTCTAATTTTAAGAACATAAATAGGCAATTGCAAATGAAAATATCAAGACCAAACACATGGCAGCTTCTATACAGGTAAAATGCCATTACTTATTTCTTGCCTTGGCAATTTGTGTAAGACTTGAAGTAAACGCACAAAGTATTGGATAAAAAGACTGATTTGGGTAGAGCTTTCTGTATGAAACAATGGGATGAGATGGGTAAGTGCGCCTATAGAGTGTGCCTCCGTGACAAGACACGAGATGATGCTCTGCACTTGACATACAATGCATTGTCAATTTGAAGGAGGCTCCTGCACGTCACCATTTAATGATCGGTCAACGAGGTGGGATCTTGATGAAAATGAAGAGCCCTCCCCGTAGGGTCTGCTGGATTTCCCTGGGTGACCGTGACGAAATCAGCGAAATAAAAGAGCCCACCTGGACACGGTGCTTGGGTACGAGCGAAGAGTAAACAGAGCCGCGCACAGATACCGCTGCGAGTGCTGCTCTCCAGAATACTTCAACAACAATGATCGCCAACATCTCGATTTTCTGCGTGTCTTCACTTCTACTTTTAAACTTGGTCGGTGCCAAACCAGTTTCCAGTTTACAGGTGAGTCTTTCAGTCTTAGCTCACTGGTCTTTTACTGAACATTTATTAGACCCTCACGAATCATTTACTTTTAATGGCAGAGTCTTAAGCAGTTGTTAGATGAAGAAGTCAACACGCCGTTTGTGGAGTCAGATGAGTCGGTGTTGGAGCAGAAAGATGCGAGAGCGGAGAAGAGCGCACTGGACGAGCGAGCGGAGCAACTGTGGGAATCAGACGCGCGCAACTCGGCGCTGGCGGGAAAAGACGGAGCGTTCGAGCGTCTCCTAGGTGACTTACTGTCCACATCCAAGCGCTCGTGGAGTCGATTCAAGAAAGGCGGACTGAGGAGCTGCTTTGGGGTCAGACTCGAAAGAATCGGGTCTTTTAGCGGGCTCGGGTGTTAAGTAAAGGTATGTTAGGAGACGTTAGGTCATCTTGACGAGATTTAAACATGGGGAATTGTTCAAACGCGTATTAGAAATAAAATAAGTCATGTCTTATTACTACATGTCATGTCACTTCTTGCAGGTTGGGACTTCACTTGACACACTTGGGCACATATTCGATAAAAAAAAAAAGAAGAAAAGAAAAAGAAGTGCTGACTGCAAGTTTCCTGTAGATTTGTGTTCAAGTGATGCTGTATGTGTTGGTCATTATTTATTAAAGATTTAGACATGTAAATAGTTTTTATTTGAAGATTCCATGACTGCTGCTTTGTAGCCTACTGTTGCATCTGTTTGTTTGTTTATTTATTTATTTATTTATTTATTTATTTTTATTTTGTTATTTATGTCCTCTCTAAATCCACTCGTGTTAAAGATAATGTATATTGCTGCAAAATAAATATTTTGCATAACATGTGTGTCAATGTGGTCTAAAACTAAACAGTAAATTTGACAATGAGCTTAGAATGTAAATTAGGCTACTGCGTATGTTCATGTCTTAGTTGCTTCGTTTTTTGACAATCGATTTTGACATCGATTTTTGACAAAGAAATCTGTTTTATTTAGCTGTTGCATGACTAAAACATTTAGGTTACATGATAAACCTTTTTACAGTGTATGCTAGAACTAGTCTACTTTATTGTGATCACTTGGATCATTTATTGACAAAATCAATTAAATAAATATCTAGTAATAATTTAGGCATGACCAAACGTACCCAGAGAGACAAAATTAGACTAGCTAATACATAATTTGCTACTGACTAAAATACAAAGACTTTATTAAATTTGATCCACTTTTGTAATGAAACTTGACCTTATTATAATAATTATTATTATATTTTAAGTGTTGAAGCATATATAGGCTGTTTTTAAGTAACTGTTGTGAAACTCCACAATGGAAAACTTGATGATAAACAGACCACAGAACAAGCTGAACACTTAAAACAGACGATTTGAGCACAAAATAACTGAAATGTTTCCCTGAGAGAAGCAACTTCTGTAACTGGTAATAATTGGTGATTGGTAATTCCCACAACCAGTGCAAGCATTCATTCATATTCAGTAATAAACCTAACCATGTTTCTGTCGATCTGTTTTCCTTTATTTGTTATAAACTTCAAATAAAATGAAACATTTGGAAGTGAAGGCTGAGACCTTTAAATCAGCAGTGATATTAAATATATTGTAGGCATACAGGGGTTGGATGATGAAACTGAAACACTGACTATTGTTGGAGGTTTCACGCCTATATATGCACAGCCTGGTGGCAGTTCTTCACTAATTTTACATTCCATCAGATTCCATCAGAGTGTGAAGGCTGAATTTGCAGAGCAATAGCACAGCTGTAAATAAAATATTGCAATCCACACAACATAATGGGAGACATATCAGAATTCAAAAGAGGACAAATGTGAGCATCTCGCTGGCTTATCTGTGACCAGGACAGCAAGTGGTATATAGAGAGCCATGGCATCCAGGGTAATGTCGGCATACCACCGCTTAGGATGAACCGCATCCAACAGGAGTAACTGTCGACGCAAGGGAAGCTGGCTGAGAGGGATGTCCAGGTACTAACCCAGATTGTATCCAAAAAACATAAAATCACAGCTGCCCACCTCACTGCAGAATTAAATGCGTACCTCAATTTTCCCGTTTCCACAAAAAAACTGTTCCTCGGGAGCTCCACAGACTCAATATTCATGGTCAGGCTGCTATAGCCAAAACTTTGGCCACTTGTGCCAATTCCACATGTCAATTTCAATGGTGCCAGCAGTGCAAGTCATGGGCTATGGACAATGTGAAACATGTACTGTTCTCTGATGAGTACAGAGTGAAGCACAGGGGTGGATCACTGATGGTTTGGGCTGCAAAATCATGCTACTGTGAGCCATTCTGGAGGACCATGTGCACCTAATGGTTCAAACATTGTACCCTGAATGGGATGCCATGTATCAGCATGATAATGCACAAATACACACAGCAAAACTGTGTGTATTGGTTATGTGACAGAATGGCTTGAAGAACATGACCTGCACAGTCACCAGATCTAAATACTTTTGAGCCACTTTGTGGTATTTTGGTGGAGCAAGTCAGAAAACGTTTTCCTCCACTATCATTATGTGACCTGGCCACTGTTCCACTGAAGAGGAATGTCTTAAAATCCCTCTGGCCACTGTGAAGGATTTGTATCTGTCATTCCCAAGACGAACTAATGCTGTTTTGGCCGCAAAAGGAGGCCTTACACCATACTAATAAATTATTGAGGTCTAACACCAGGTGTTTCAGTTTCATTGTCAAATATATGCCTTTGCATATCGCTACATTAGCCTACACCTAGTAAATTCCTCACTAAACCATTACTGTATACTTATACAAGCACATCTGACCAACATATATTTTACTACTGACTTCATGATAGCTTTTATTGCTTGATACTGTATAAAACACATTACACCCAGCTGTCTTTTATAAACATTATTTAAGATATGCTTTCCTCCCCTATCTGAAATCCCACAGTCTTAATGAGATCTTTCTAGTAGACAATACTTCCACATAGCAATAGCTGGTCCAAATGTGCAGGTATCTAAAAATAATTATTAAAACAAAAATTAAAAAATAAATAAATAATAAAAAAAGGGTCCCACTTTATATTAGGTGGCCTTGAAGGATTTGTTCACTTTCAAATGAAAATGACCCCAACCTTTACTCACCCTCAAGCCAACCTATATGACTTTCTTCTTTCTGATGAACACAATCAGAGAAATATTAATAAATATCCTGATGCATCTGAGCTTTATAATGGCAGTAAGCATTACCAAAAGAGTATGAGCTGAAGAAAGTGTCTCCATCAATAACATATTCCTCACGGCTCCGGGGGGTTAATAAAGGCCTTCTGAAGCAAAGCGATGTGTTTGTAAAAAAAAAATTAACAAGTTATGAAGTAAAATATCTAGCTTCCGCCAGATCGCCTTCCGTATTCTACTTACAAAGAAAGTGTAAAACTTGCAGTTCAAAAAAGATTACGCTACGTCCTATGCCTTCCCTATTCAACTTACAGAAAAAGTGTAACTGACGCAAAGCCATTTTAAATTTTCTTCGTAATTTGAATAAGGAGGCAATCTGGCGGAAGCTATATATATTTTACTTCATAACTTGTTAAATATGGATTTTTTTTTACACACACGAATCGTTTCACTTCAGAAGGCCTTTATTAACCCACCAAGAGCCGTGCTGAATATGTTTATAATGGATGGATGTGGTTGGAGACACTTTCTTCAGCTCATACTCATTTGATAATGCTTACTGCGATTATAAAGCTTGGATGCGTCAGGATATTTATTAATATTTCTCTGATTGTGTGCATCAGAAAGAAGAAAGTCATATACACCTACACTGTAAAAAATGATTTTATGGTGGAGTAAATACTACATCAAAAAACAAATGTAATTTTTACATGAAAAAGTTAGTTCAGGCAAGAATTAAAAAATAAGTAAATTCTATATTAGTACTCAATTTAAGCTTGTAGAAATTAAAGCATAAATATCAACACAACAAAATTAAGTAAAACTACTCAACCTTTCTGATACTGGTGTTCCCATCATGCGCTGGGTCTTGAATAATTAATAAGTTAGATTTTTCGCTGTTTTCCAGCTGTTTTTACACTGTTTTATCATTGCTTTTGTGGTTTTATTTACTTAGATGTTTTTTTAAGTAAAGCATACACTTTCAAAGCATGGTTTAATTCAGTGTTATATTTTTTGAGTAAAATGTACTGCAAAAGAAACTTCAACAAGTCAAGTCAAGTCAAGTCAAGTCACCTTTATTTATATAACGCTTTTTACAATGTAGATTGTGTCAAAGCAGCTTTACATTGATAACTGGTACATAATTTTGGCTGCACAGCAGCTCTTAAAGAATAGTGTCAATGCAGGCAGATCAAAGCACTGTTGAATATCAAATGTCAAGTCAAATGTCAAGTTTCCCCAACTAAGCAAGCCAAAGGCGACAGCGGCAAGGAACCCAAACTCCAACAGGTGACATCAGGTGGCAAACAAGTGGCAAATAGGTGTTAAAATGGAGAAAAAAACCTTGGGAGAAACCAGGCTTAGTCGGGGGGCCAGTTCTCCTCTGGCCAACAGTGCTTTGTTACGAATAAGGTTGCTATCATAAGTCCGATAGGATCACAACATTCAAAGTATTTATTTCAGTTCCATCCAGTTGAGGATCGTATTCATCACGCCGGTATGGACGGTTGTTAAGGAGCTGCGCCACTGGTTGTCATGTTGATGAGGCCTTCACAGTTGACTCAATCTCTGCTGATACTTCAGGGCTGCGTTGTGGTCGTGTCAAGGCGCAGGTCCTCGATCTCACCTGGATACAGCCCGAATCCGGTTGACTACGGTAAACCTCGGGATAAACAGAAAGTTGCCATTCTTCTTCTGATGTAACGAGTACATCTGGTGTTATAGGAAGTGTTCCCGGTTCCGGCTGACCTAATTTATTCAACCTAATAATCCTTTAACGGATCTGAAAATATAAATTGATAATGTGTTATGTGTATGCCAGGTTAAAGAGATGCATTTTTAGTCTAGATTTAAACTGACAGATTATGTCTGCTTCCCGAACAATGCTAGGAAGATTATTCCAGAGTTGCCAAATAGGAGAAGGATCTACCGCATGCGGTTGTTTTTAATATTCTAGGTATTATCAGCTGGCCTGAATTCTGAGATCGCAATAGACGTGAAGGACTATAATGCATTAAGAGCTCGCTCAGGTACTGGGGAGCTAAACCATTCTATCAACCTTTTACTGGCCAAGTTAAAATTACTTATTTTCTTTGTTAATTTTACTTATCTTAGTTAAGTAGAGTTACTTAATTTGAAATTTACTTTAAAAATATGCGTGCAAAAACTTGCGAAAGAGAAATTAAGTACATTTTATTTATTGTTTTTTACAGTGTAGGATGGCTTAAGGTTGAGTAAAGCTTGGGGTAATTTTCATTTGAAAGTGAACTAATCCTTTAACTACAATCCTACTTACATTTAAATTAATCTTTGATACAATGCACTTATTGTGTACACACATGGTTTTACATTGTACTTATATTTAAAAAAAATATCTGTATGTAATTACATGTAATTAATTTATGTAATTACATTTACAAATACACTATTGACCCTTCCCTTACATCTTAACCCAGCCAAACCTACCCATAAACCTGGCTAAACCTAACCTTACCCGTATCCCACCTCAATAGCAGCAAAAGTGTTTTGGAATACAATATGAACACACTAATTAAATTGTACTTATTTTTGATCTAACATAGTAGTTAAGGCCACCTAATATAATGGGACCAAAAAAGTAATTTAAAAAGTTAACCCGTACGATACATAATCGTACGATAAGCTTCATATACCTAACCCTCGGTGCATGGAGCGCGAGCATATCACGAAACTTTGATTGAAATCGTATTGATTTGAGTGTATTGTTGCTTATTGTTCACAATGTACCTATTAGTTGCAACTTCTAATGTATTTTCACTTCTAATGTATTGTAGTTAAATGATTAAGGATCTACATTAACTGCTCATTGTAGCATAGGCGAATAGTGTTTGTTAGTGACATATTAATTAAGTTAAATAAAATGTTATCATAAAACCTTCATGTACTGTAACTTGCTTTATAGTGACATGCAAGACACTTGATGTAAATGATTTCAGGGAAGAGAGTATCATGTAATCATTAAAGAGTTTCCGTCACTGGTGTGGCCCATTTGGACTCGTCTATAGCCTAAGCTTTAAAGGACTCATTTCCGACAGCAGCCGTTATCAGACTGAGGTGTCGGAATGCAGCAGCCATTCTTCAAATTACTGTGTCAAACTTTTAGGTATAAAAGAGCTTGAGGCTCTACTGAGTGTATACAGACAACGACACAGAGAAGACAGAAGAACAGCAAAAAGATCAGGAAACATGAAATCGCTTGACATTCCTCTAGTCGGCCTTCTCTTACTCTTCAGCGTTCACTTCACGGGCGCATTCCCGCTGCAAAACACGGAGGACATGGATGTCTTAAAGGTAAGACCAAAATGAGAGGGGAAAAACTTGCTTATTAATGCTCGCACAATAGGGCAGTGAATAATGAGCCACGTGCGGCCCTTTCAGCTTCTTCTACAGCGACTGGAAGAGTCCATTCCTGCTTCTTCTCAAGACCAGATACTGTCGAAAGGAAAAGAAGGGGCGGCAAATCTTGAAGAAACCCTCGTTGAACCTCATCCTAAGACTGACATGAGAGACTATCTGTCTGCTCGGGACTTGAGAACAGTCCGACAAGACTCCAAGCGATACTCCGGGTGTTTCGGGAGCAAACTGGACAGAATCGGTTCCATGTCGTCCCTGGGATGTAACACTGTCAGGCGGTCAGGTAACGACGTCATTTCTATATAGCACAGCCAAAGTTAATAGGAATATAGCGTAGCCTACTTTATAATAAAAATTAAAGAGCTGCTTTTTCTCAACCCCTTAATATATTGAGTCAATTTGATGTACAGGCCTGTGGTTTACTAACTTACACATTTCTCTATTTTTCTCTCTCTCTCTTTCAGGTCCTAAGAAGTCTTAATGATCATAAACTTCTACACTGTAAACATTGAAACTGTGCAATTGTTATTTTACTTGATCTGACCTTACAATGACTTTTGTTGGCGTAACCTAATGTATTCAGGTTGATTCAGTCATACTAAATAATGATGTTGACTTGAACAAAAAACAAACAAAAAAAATGTTACCATTTGAAGCACATTTTTAGGTTACCCGACAAAATATTGTTTAATGTTATTATCTGCGACAGACTCCAACAATTGTTCTTAACTATATTTATTTCGATATTTATTAAATTATTTAAATAGTGGAGTTATATATTTATATGCATCTTTAATTTAATTGTCAGTTAAATCAGTTGTACATGCCCTCTTTAATATACAATAAATGTTTACACATGCCTTGGTTTTGGACATCTTTTATTCTCTTTTTTTTCTTTTCAAGTTTTAAATCATATGTGATGAGGTTATAATGAACTCTGGTCTGCTTCCTCTAATAGGCTGTAATTATAATAATAAATGTTATTTATAAAGTGCCTTTCCCAAACTCAAGGTCACTGTACAGGAAAATGTTTATAAGTACTATAGTTATACAAATAAAAAGGATAAATGATAATGTTCTTGCACTTTTTGCCTGATGACAACAACATGGTTCCAGTGATCAAACTGTCCACGGAGTCCATCCTCAGGGCATCATTATCAATGCAACCTGTTTCAGCACCACGGAGAGCAACATCACTTCACATTACTCAAGGGAACTCAAGGTCACAATCCTGACTATGACTATAAGTTAGGTCTATGTTGTCACAAGGTTTGGCAGTGGAATTTACAGCAATAGTCTTGCAGCTAAAGTTGTTAATAAACATGGGAAAACTGAACTATTTAATTGATCTAATTAAGTGAACTAAAATGCCGGGTCTGGGCAAGTGGTCATGTTTTATATATAGCAAATCATTAATTACAATTTCTGGTGGCCAAAACAGTTTGGTATTTTCTACATTGCATTTTTTTTTTCTTTTTTCCTGAATTGTTTGTGTTTCATAATTGTTTTAAATTTCAAATACAGATACATTATGGAAGATGGCTTGTTTTACTTTAGATAGTATTTACACTGTAAAAAATTTTTTCATGATTTATCATGAAAATAACATGAACATTTTTTCTTTTGTCAAATCAACTTAGATAATTAATGTGGTTCAGATAATATAATATTTTGAGTTTCTGTTGATTAAACCAATCGCCTTCATTAACTCAAAATTTTTAATTTCAGTGAACTCAAAATTTTAAGGCAACCAGGTAACTTACTTTTTACTTACTTTTTATTATATTATATTATATTATATTATATTATATTATATTATATATTTCCGGGTATTGCTTGTCACAGTAAAAACAGCCTCAGTTTCCTTTATCTGCCACTCCATATGATATCATAACCATTATGTTTATTCTGAAACATTTCAGATTACCTGTATGGCACTGAAAACACTATCACTCTAGGTTTTAGATTGTCATCTGTATTAAAATGTGTCTATTAACCAGTTTAGTTTAGTTCGCACAAACATGCACAGGGGTAAAAGTTCTGGTGCATTTTTATTTAGAGGAAAGCGGGGCACAACCTCACACTTTTTGACTTTTTTATTTTTTCCCCACATTAATTTCACACATGTCTAGTACAATTATGTGGTTTTGTTTCATTAATACAGTGTATACATTTTTCTTTATATACCCCAAAGGAATGGAAGTGAAATGTGACCATATGGCAGCTTAAAATGTTGCCTGATCTAATAAAAAAAATATATAAGACAAACTAAAATATTTTATTAAAAAAAAAAAATAAATAAAATGACTCACTTTTTTATATATAATATTGGTACCTTTTAATAATTAAAAATAGAATAACTTTTGAGTTTGACAACAAAGACCACAAAACACAGCTATACAGTTTAAAACATAACAATAATAATAATTAATTATTTCTGAACATTGATTTCTCTTTCTAACATCATAAAACAAAGCAGTGTTACAACAAGCCCCATCTGCGCAACTGGGATTTAAACCATACTAGTGTCTTCTGCTGGTTAGATAAGCATTAAAGAACTATCTAAACTGCCAGATTGGAGATTAAAATAATATCAGATTTGTCTCATTTTATATAAACGCTAAAAACTGAAATAAAAAAAATAATTTCAGAGAGAAATTTACTTTTAATATGGTCTAATGTTCAGGGATATCTTCCAAAGATTTTTGAATTTTGGTGCATTTTGTTCTGTTGATATGGCAACTAGTAAATACATTAAGTTTTGTCATGCTGGCATGTGTGGAAACTTTTAAACCATGTGAGTTACAGTTAGCCCCACGTTAGGTCATGCCCCACTCACCCCTACTCTTTTTCCATAAAGTCATCTTTTCAGTCAACATCATTGGGCTATATATAGACCATCATCTGCTTTAACCCCCTATGGTATACTTAGTTGTCTTTTGTATCAGTTCTGAGGTGATGCCGGAACCATGTGAGACACTCGTGTAGCGGATGCATTCCCGATGATGCCTGAGGTCACTGTTTGTGTCCAAGTTACCGGACCCACCGCAGATCAGGAGTTCTCCAGCAAGGCACCTCACACTGCACCAAACAGCCACTTAAAAGGAAATCTAGTCCAGGAGCGTTATCAGAGATGAGGTGTCGGAATGCACTTCACACAGTTTACAAAGGATGAGCGACTGACAGTCAACTGTCCATATATAACAGTGAAGCAGGCAGACGGCCAGTTCAGAGGGAAAGAAACAGCATCCAGAGGAACCCAGAGATGATCAGAGGACTAATTCTTACAGGACTGCTGGTCCTGGTTTGGCACCAGATGGATGTACAAGCGCATACGTTGAGCAGACACAGTTCTTCCACCAACATGGCCAAGCTGAAGGTATTTCTGCTTTGAATCCCTTTTCTTAAAAATCAAGAGTACTTGCTGTTAAAATCTGTTGGATCTGTTTACCTATCAAGGCCTTGAATTGAATGAGATTTATTGTGAGGCAAGAAACTCTTTATTGGTATCTATGGTTCCAAGAAGAACCTTTAACACCCATGGAACCTTTCCATTTCACAAAAAGTTCTTTAAAGTGAAAAAAGCCTCTTTAGATTATTAAAATGTTCTAAGAATGTTCTCTATTTAAATGGTCTACTTTAGACATTCTAACTACATGTCAGATAACTCTCATTAGAGTATTAGTAGACTGTTATAGGTTCGGGTTGGTAGATTAAGTTGACATGTAGTTGCAAAGTTACTCATAGTCAGTAGAATGTTGTTGTTGGGGAGCATCAAAATAAAGTGTTAGCAGATATTAAGAAGACCGTCTACTAATACTCTAATGAGATTTAGTTGACATGTAGTTATAGTTAGTAAAATGTCTGAAGTGGACCATCGAAATAAAGTGCTACCAAGAACTGTTCACTTAAAGGTTCTTTGAGGAACCCAAAATGGTTATTTGGCATCATTGCAAAAACCACCTTTTGGGACCTTTATTTTTTAAGAGTGTATATTATCAGCTTAAGCATGCAAAGAAGAATAAAGTTATACAGATTTCAAGAAAAAGAAAATATTTCAACGAAAAGGCTATTACTCAATTCATTTTACACTTTGCTGCTCTACCAGAGCTTGTTGCAGCAGTTTGAGGAGGCCCTGACCGAAGAAGAAGCTTCCGAGAGAGCCGTAGATTATGAAGACAGCAAAACCGTGCTGGAGCAGAGCCCCGCTTCCACATTCTGGGACAGAGACAGAGACGAAGAAGCACCTCCAGCGGAGGACACCAACCCCCCAGATGGATTTGAGACACAGAGAAATCGTCTTATTGATCTTCTCATGTCAACCCGGAGCAAAAGCCTTTCTGGGTGTTTTGGGGGAAGGCTGGATCGCATAGGGTCATCCAGCTCCCTTGGGTGCAACTCTAAAAAAGGTTAGCTACGATGAGTGAATACAGTGACATTAAAATTACAGTATATTTTTATGGTATATAAATTATTTTACATGTGGATAGTTGTCCATGAACTTTTTTCATAAAAAATTAGGATTTTAGATTAAAATTTACATATATTTAAAAAGGGGAAGTACTTCTAAATCTAAGGTCGTGTAACTGTCACTTATCACCTTAGATAATTAATGTGGTTCAGATGTGGTACATAATATTTTGAGTTTCTGTTGATTAAACCAATCGCATTCATTGTATTAACTCAAATGTTTAATTTCAATGAACTCAAAATTTTAAGGCAACCAGGTAACTTACTTTTTTAAGTTAAACCAACAGTTCTTTTTAACAGTGTTACTTGTAATTTTCTGCCAGAACATTTTATGGACATTTCCTTTAACCCTAAAACACAACACAATTCAATGTGCAATTCAAAATATGGGTAACACCTGTGAAAAATTAAAACGGAAAAGTTCATATTAACACAGTGACCTTCTGACCTTTCTTAGAGTGCAGTCTCTCATATAAATATGAGCTCATAAAACTGCATTAGTAATTATAGTAAACATCTGTAGAAGGAGTAGAAAACAGGGAAATGAAAGCAAAATGTTACAAAATGTATGGTAAACTGAAACTGTATGAAAAATGTTTAAATCTTAAGTTGTTTAAACATGAAAACTAATGTAAAATGTGGAAATTAAACAAGATTTTGTAACAAAACCCTTCCATATTTTGCAATCCCTGTTTTGTCATCTGCTTTACATTATCTCATGGTTCATATTTGTTTGATATATTTATTATTATGTACAAGTAATTGAGTGCTAATAGGAATGTTAAAATACATACAGTATATGACATAATTATGTGCATTATTAATGCTTTACTTGATCTGCATTCATTTATGAGGTTTATGAGATTTTAATACTCCTGCTGGTGTTCAGTTCTGCTGGGCTTTATCAAAATAGCACTTCTGTTATTCTTTTTGTGTGTCACGTATTTCTACAGCTGAAACTGTACTTAGAAATAAAATGTAAAACTCCTGACGTTTTTCTTTCAAGAACAGTATGTTTGGATGCCGGGCTTTGAGGTCTTTGAGCTGTAGTGTTGAATGATAATAAAGTCCTGGTTTAAAATCATTGTTTAATGGTGATCTTGAGAGAGCTCAATAACTCAACATAGAAACATAGAAACTCACCATCTACCCCTTTCTCCCATTCATAAGGAATCTAGGTTGTGATACATTTAACACCCACACCAACTCTTCTAATGGTCTCATTACAGCACACATCAGTAGTACACTATAATGAGTCGAACAGCTGCAGGTGGTTATTACTCCTGAGCTTATCAACACCTGCCCTAAGCCCTAAAAAACTACAGCCATGTCAGCCTTAATCCTATTACACAAGCTCGGCGGGGTCTCTCCTGATTGCATGAATAATGCCTCCGTTTCAGACTGCTGCTGCAGTGGACGGCTCTCATTAGAAACTTCAGATATCCACGCCGGTCCAAGGCGATGAGTGCGTCACATACTAACAGACTGTCAGAGATGGATTTCTCTGCTGTGAATCCACTTAGATAGCACTGACAAGAGAATGAGCGAGACCTTCATATCCTCCAATTAGACGAGCAGTCTGCAAGAGCGCTCCTCTGGGAACTCTCGTGTCAAACCTGAAGGTGAGGATTGGTGTTAGCCAGCAGGTTAATCCACTACACTGAGAGATAAAGTGGCAGATATGATGTATGACCATAGGCAAAATGTACTCCAGGTGGCGGAAAATCCTTTTTATACTTTCATATGCACTTACTGGGTAGTCCAAGACAGGATTTTTCACCCACTGAGAGAGTATATATATGGTCAGTTCAGGTAAATTGAGATGACTGTCAAAAAGTGACTCAGTGTACCTGAATTTCACCATATAGGGGAGAGTGGGGTGATTTGTGCCAGGGGGGAAGTAGTTCCAACTGGAAATTGGTCATGTGACCACATAATTTTGAAAAGCCATCCATTTTACTCATCCTCCAAAAAAGAGAGACACATGGCATGAGAGGAAAGCACATTTTAGCTAAAAAAAACTGTTTTTTCCCTTTCAAAGTAAAATTTCTAGGATCAAGGTTTTTTGATTGTAGTGTCTGAACAATTATAGATAAGTTTGTAAACATTTCACACATGTTTTAGTGCTTTAGCAGGCTACACAATGAGTCTATACAGTTAGCATGATGTTAGCTCTTAACTGCTGGATCATGCTAGTTTTTCAAACTTGTGGGTCTAGGGTGATTTGTGCCAGAGGGCCTGGGTTAAGTTTTGGCAGTGGCACAATTCACCCCCACGTATGATTATTTTCAACATATTATTAATTTGTAATTGTACATTGTACTCTTACATTTGAGCAGTTAAACTATGTGACATTCTTGATTTTAGACCAAAACCCATCATGCCACGCACTTATAAAACGCACTTTCTGAAGATGAAAAGCATTAAATGGTCCAGTGTTGTGCAAAAGGCATGAAAACAATGAATATTGTGTGAAAACTGAATGGAGATTATCGAATTATCATAAGATTTGTGACTGATTTAGAGCACAGCAGAACTCGGTCAGATAAAGTCTTATTAATGAAAGTTCCTGTCAAAAAAAATTAATTGTATTAAAAGGGCAGCTATAAAAAAAGCCAGTGTTTAGCAGCAAACAGGTATTTTCATCTTCAGAAAGATCTTTCTTCCTCCCCATTTTGCATGAAAACTGTGACTTGCTTAATAATGTGGAACAATCTCTAAGTAGGGTTTCCATAGACCTGGCAAATTATTTTGTCTGAGATTGATACCAGTTATAAGACATGGATAAATAAACAAACAAACATTTTCTTAGGAAAAACTAAAATCTGAATGTTTATTCTACTGAAATCTTACTGATATGTCACTTGCATAATAATTTGTAACATGGCGCATTCTTATGTTATTCTTATAATTGACAGACAGCGTTCTATGTATGTCAACAGGCATCTATTGCCAAAGCCTTTTTGCCTGAAATGATTCACAAATATCATATATTGTGTATTTAAAGGGCACCTATTATGCAAAATTCACTTTTACATGGTGTTTGACCATAAATGTGTGTTGGCAGTGTGTGAGCAAAACCACCCTAGAATGAGAAAAATCCACCCAGTATTTTTTTTACAATCTCAATAATTCATAAGCACTGTCTCAGAACGCACTGTTCTAAGATTGCTCTCACTGTGACGTAGAATTGCGCTAAGCCCCACCCACGTGGTTTGATTGACAATCTGGTTTTGGCATAGACCCCGACCTCGGTGATCGGTCAACCATCCTCCATTGTTTCAACGACAGCCGGTAATGTCTCCTAAGAAACATAAGTGTTCTGTTGTGGGATGTAATAATGAACATAGTAGTTTTCACTTACTTCCGACATCAGAGCCACTGAAAACGCAGTGGATGGATTTTATTTACGAAAGAAAGGCGCCACTCAAAATTCCAAAATACGTTTATGTTTGCGTGAATCATTTTTTGACTGACTGTTTTGAGAACGAGGGTCAATTCAAAGCAGGTCTTGCTTCAAAGTTAATCCTCAAGTGTGGATCGTTGCCTACTGTTCGCGATCCAACGTCACCTCCAGAAGAAGTAAGTGTATTTAATGTTTTTTGAGCAAATAGTCATTTCAGTCGATGTCAGCCAATTCAATAACAAATGCGTCTAAAGTTGTTGTCGTCGTCGTAGAATGTCTGTGTATATAATTTAAACCTTGTTTGTATAGTGTGTATCCACACGTGTATATATATATATATATATATTTTTTTTAAAGATATTGTATTAAAAACTGTGTATGTTTACTTAGCAAACGTTATCACAGTATTTGTGTTTGTAGTTTCAAAAAATTGCGCGAACGTTATCACAGTGTGTGTGTGTGTGTTGCACATCCATAATTGCAAAGGGGGCGCGATTAAAACTCTATAAGTACATAAATGTATCAAATAACCATTCAGAGACGTCCTGCTCCATTCTCAATTGTGTTTCTTCTGCCGGAGTCTCTTCATTAGTGATGTGTCGTTCTTGAACGATTCGTTCATTTTGAACGAATCTTTAATGTGACTCGGGAAGAACGAGTCGTCTCGGGGGGTGATTCGTTCAGTCGCGCATGTGCAATATTCTACAGGTTCTGTACTGCTAGAAGTAGTTCACCTGATGATTCAATTGATTAGTTCATTTCATGAGTCTTTCGGGTTTTGAGTCGTTCCTTAATCACGTGACAGACCCATAGGCTACCAATGCATTCTGAGCCGGAAAGAGAATTGATTAGTTCTTTTTATGAGTCTTTCGGGTTTTTGAGTCGTTCCTTAATCACGTGACAGACCCATACACTAAGCCAATGCATTCTGAGCCGGAAAGAGAATTGATTAGTTCTCTTCATGAGTCTTTCGGGTTTTGAGTCGTTCCTTAATCACGTGACATACCCATACACTATGCTGTGTGACCCAAGCACATTATATTTATTAGTAAATAACGTTAACTCTCCAGTTTTGTTTGAGTTTGTGTTACAACTGTTAAAGCTGAAGTTATCATAACCTTGATGTTTTAAACTAACATTAATAACTCAAATTCAAAATGTTATTTGCTTTTAATTTATGTCATTATGTCCTTTTTGAGCAATCTTCTTATATTAGACCAACATGTCAAGTCTGCCTAGGAAAAGCAATTATTATAACAGCAAACTCAAAATTGGAGTAAAAATGAACAAACTAGGCTATAAATACTTTGTATTGTAGGCTTGGATTATTATATTATTATATAGCCTAGTGTTTATTTACAGATAGACAGTCAAAAAGATAAATTAATCAATATTTTATTTATAACAGGGCTTTATTTATTTATAATAACACACCACAGATCCTCATAACAAAAACAGTGACATAAATGTCAGAAATAGCGTATGGGTCTGTCACGTGATTAAGGAACGACTCAAAACCCGAAAGACTCATGAAGAGAACTAATCAATTCTCTTTCCGGCTCAGAATGCATTGGCTTAGTGTATGGGTCTGTCACGTGTTTAAGGAACGACTCAAAAACCCGAAAGTGAAATGAACTAATCAATTCTCTTATCGGCTCAGACTGCATTGGTTTAGCATGGGACTGCCTGTCACGTCATTAAGGAATGACTTAAACCCGAAGACTTGTCAGACAAGAGGTGAGGTGAGCTTAATCAGCTTGTCATAAACTGAAGACTCAGGTAAAGAATTAATCATTTCTGAATCTTATAGCATTGTAGTTTTGTATTGTTTGTAGTGGGATCAACGTTTGCATAAGTAGTAGATGTGTTGGGGAAGTAACACGTAACATTTTAATTACATTTTGCTAAAATGAACGAAATGAACGAAATGACTCGAAAAAAGATTCGTTCATTTTGTTGAACGAGACTCAAAAGTCCGAGTCAGTAAAATGATCCGAACTTCCCATCACTACTCTTCATCATCTGGGTCTGATTCCGGTTCAAACATGTACGGCTGAATGCCATACAAAACAGTGGGCCTCTCACTCTCAGCCATTCTGCTTCTACCAACTGTTTATTGCCATAGGTATGCAAGTTACGCCCTCATCCAAAGGCAGGGCGGGAATATGCAGCTCATTTATATTTAAGGTGGTACACACCAAAACAGCTCTTTTTAAAACAGGCCCCAAAAATGACATTTTCAAATGGTTATAATAAATTAACTGTGGGGTATTTTGTGCTGAAACTTCACAAATACATTCTGGGGACACCCAAGACCAATATTACATCTTGTAAAAAGGGGCATAATAGGTGCCCTTTAAGTTTTTTGTGTTTTCCCAAAAACTACAAAATATGTCTTAGCCTATTCCAACAGTTTAACCCTCAGGGGTCTGAGGTTTTTTGGGGCCCTGGAGAAGGTTTGACATGCCCTGACATTTGTGCTTTTTTCAGTTGTTCATAAACATATTAATGGAAAAAGTGTCATTGCACTGTATTCAGCACAAACTAGGCTACAATAATATGTGAGGAACATGTATGTACATGTTTGTGTTTTTGAAGGAATAATGTTTATGCGTGGTTATTGAAAAAACAAAAAACTTAAGTCACTGAAATAAAGCCAAAAAATATATATTAAATTTGTGTTCACAAGACTTCTGGGTATTGGAGGTTGTAGACTAGAGTTTTTGCTTCAAAATTAGGTAAAAATTATGCTGCCTGCTTGTTCATATAAAACAATAGAGAGATTTAAATTTTCTAAAACATCAAGAAACACAGTATGCGTGGAGGCGTGAATCATCCTGAATAATGGGTGATTCTCAAAAGAATCACATAAAGAGCTCTAATGTCCTGCATAAATAATGAGCTCTTTCAGTCAGGTAGGCTGTGAAAAAAATCATGTCTCAGCTCATCATGGTGTAAATCAAACATACAGAAAAAACTGCAATACTGTGAAATATTATTACAATTTAAAACAATGGTATTCTATTATATTCTTTAAAATGTAATGCATTTCTGTGATGCAAAGTGTCTGAACAGTTATGTTACCTCTATGGCATTTCATATAGGCTTTTAGCTTAAAAGCATGCACATTTGGAGAAATATTGATGGATTCTCATATGTTTGTCAATTTTCTATACAGAGGAGTAATATTTATTCAATATTTATTGTCTTCACTATGAACGCTGGATACTGTTTTCAATTCATACTTGCAGCCGGAGGGCGCTCTGTACACCTTTAGTCCACAAATCCATATAAAGAAGAAGAAGAACCAGGAACTAATTGCATGTCTTCTAGAGCTCGCTAACCATGGTTTTAACATCCAGATAAACACTTTTCAAGACAATAAATACACGATTGAGACGATGAATGCATGCATTGCCTCTGAATTTGCCTCTGAATAGCGCTGACTCCGTGGGCGTGGCCGCATTAGCGGATAATGAGCTGAATTACTGGCATCTGACATGGCTCACTTTTCATACAGATTACATAAACACAGAATTTTTGTTTTCGATTTGACTTATATGATTTAAAACCTGACATTTCAACGTTTTTTTAGACATAAGTCACATTTTTTTTGTGATTATTATTCACTAAGTTACAGTTAATTTTCTAAGAACTATCAGATTGGATTTGTTTTGTGATTATTATTCACTAAGTTACAGTTAATTTTCTAAGAACTATCAGATTTCGTTCAGAGGCAGACGAGAGATCACGCATCATGTTAGTTTTCTTTATTTTGCAAAAAGCACAACATTTTGTTTTTACTCTGAGTGTACACAAATAAAAGAAGATATTCCACAGATTAAAATGGTGTATAGCTCTTAATTGTATGTGCAACATTGACAAAGTATTTTGAGTCTCTTTAACACTGGTTAGAAAAAAAACGCGGTGGTCACGCCGGCGTGACCGCCAACCCCAGAGTGTTAACAATATCTAAATAAACCTTAAATGAGTAATTTTGTATTGAATTTGTCTTGATTTCATATAGCATTACAGTTCATAACATTAAAATGTTCTGTTTTACTTCAGAAATGACTGGCACAAATTACCCCTACGTATTCTCCCCAAAGGCACAACTTTCCCCGCACCAGGGGCAAGTTGTGCCACGAGACCACTTCTTTTCCCAAAAGCTATATTTCTGAAACAATTTATTTCAGATCCAAAGTTATTGTTCTCAGGGATGCACCACATCCTGAAATATATGTACATTCTTAAGTTGAAGGCATTACTGCCATGGCCTCACTTTAAAGTCACTTTGAGTAAAAACTGGCACAACTCACCCCACTTTCCCCTACTGTAGTTTCTGTAGTATACTGTAGTTCTGTTGACTTTTCTATAAAACACTTCACTAGTTTATTGCATTTGTCCACTAACAATATCAATGGATACTAATACATAATGATCATGGATTCATCAAGTCATGAACATTATATATATATATATATATATATATATATATATATATATATATATATATATATATATATATATATATAACAATTATGTTAATGACAGTGATGGAAATGACAATATGTTTTATAATAAGGTTACATTAGTTAACTACTTAGTTAACATTAAATAAGAATGAAATTAAATAAGTATTGGAAGATACTTCTACAGCATTTTTTAATCTTAGTTAATGTTAATTTCAACATTTACTTTATTAAAATCAAAATTTGTATTTGTTAACATTAGTTAATGCACTGTGAACTAACATGAACAAACAATAAACGACTGTACACTAACTTTTGAAAAATGTTTTGTGGTAAAATTGTTGATGGAAATGATGCCACAAATGCAAGACAGTAATGCTTGAAAAATGTATTTTTAATGATAATATTTAAGGCTTTTTATTTAACTTTTTGTTTAGATCATAACTTATAATAGGCTAATTCATATTTTTAGAATGGTTTTCATAGTTTAAGACTAAAAGTCTGTCTGGTATGATAATAAAATCGATACATAGCAAAAATAAAGTCTTTGTGTGTGTGTGTGTGTGTGTGTGTGTGTGTGTGTGTGTGTGTGTGTGTGTATATATATATATATATATATATATATATATATATATATATATATATATATATATATATATATATATATATATATATATAAACAGTGCCCTCCACAATTATTGGCACCCTTAGTAATTATGAGTAAAGGCGGCTGTGAAAATAAATCTACATTGTTTATCCTTTTGATCTTTCATTCAAAAAATTCACAAAATTCTAACCATTTATTGAAGGAAAACTGTTGAAAGTGGGGGGAAACTCAAATTATGAAATAAATGTTTTTCTTCAATACATGTTGGCCACAATTATAGGCACCCCTAGAAATTCTTATGAGTAAAATATCTCTGAAGTATATTCCCATTCATATTTACATTTTTTAGCACACCAGGGTGATCATGAACATGAAATTGTCCAGCCATGACTTCCTGTTCCACAGGAGTACAAACATGAGGAAACACAGAGGCCAAATTTCCTTAATCATTCATCACAATGTGTAAAACCAAAGAATATAGTTCTGATGTGCAGCAAAAGCTTGTTGAGCTTTACAAAATAGAAAGTGGTTGTAAGAAAACAGCTAAAGCATTGAAAATCCCCATTTCCACCATCAGGGCAATAATTAAGGAGTTCCAATCAATTAAAGATGTTACAAATCTGCCTGGAAGAGGACATGTGTCTAAATCTTCCTAATGTGGAGTGAGGAGGAGAGTTTGAGTGGCCAAAGACTCTCCAAGGATCACAGCTGGAGAATTGCAGAGATTAGTTGAGTCTTGAGTCTCAGAAAGCCTAAAAAAATGATCAAACAGCACCTACATCCCCACAAGTTGTTCAGGAGGGTTTCAAGAAAAATCCTCTACTCTCATCCAGAAACATTCTCCAGCATGTTCAGTTGTCAGACACGACTGGAACTTCAAACTGGACCGGCTTCTATGGTCAGATGAAACTAAAAAAAAAAGAGCTTTTTGGCAGCAAACCCACCAGATGGGTTTGGTGCACACATGGATAAAAAGTACCCCCTGCCCACGGTTAAATATACTGCTGGATCTTTAATGTTGTGGGCCTATTTTTCTGCTGGAGGTCCTGGACATGTTGTTCAGATACATGGTATCATGGATTCTATCAAATACCAACAGATAAAAAATCAAAACCTGCTGCTTCTGCTAGAAATCCAATAATGGGCCATGGTTGGATCTTCCATTAGGACAATGATCCAAAACAAACATCAAATCCAACACAAAAATGTGTCACTGAGCACAAAATGAAGCTTCTACCATGGCCATCTCAGTCCCCTGACCTGAACCCTATAGAAAATGAGTGGAGTGAACTGAAGAGAAGAAGCACCATCATGGAGCTGGAATCTGAAGGATCTGGAGAGATTCTGTATGAAGGAATGGTCTCTGATCTCTTGTCAGGTGTTCTCCAAACTCATCAGGCATTATAGGTGAAGACTCAGAGCTGTTATCTTGGCAAAAGGAGGTTGCAAAAATTTTGAATAAAAGGGTGCCAATAATTGTGGCCAATGTGTTTTGGAGAAAAATTTCATTACACACACACACACACACACACACACACACACACACACACACACACACACTTTATTTAACTAACTAACTAAATATATATATATATATATATATATATAGTTAGCTAGTTAGTTAATTGACTTAAAAAAACTTTTTTTTATTATTTTATTATTATTATTTATACATGTGTTTCAAAGGATAGTGAAGGGGAAGAGCCAAGAAGTGCAGCATACAGGAACTTCTTCGATACTGTTTACTGTTTGCAAGCATTTCTTGAGAGAATTTTTAATTTAGACAGAAGCTGCTATATTATAAGATTATGATTTAGTGATTTCAGCACTTATGAACTAAAATGACATCACAGATAGTGTCTGAGTCTTGTCAAGAAAAGTCTGTGTCAGTGACATATCAAAAACCATCTTTGTTAAAGATTGGAAACCTGTAATACTTTCGAAAATGTACACTGGTGCATGGACATGTTGCCTTCCTCCTTCACTATGCATCCTTAGTTCAAAGCCACAGATGTGAACTGGAATGAAAACAAAATGACAACATCCTAATTTGCCATTGAGGAAAGCCACAATTAGCTCTCAACATTTTATGAGCCTTGTTTCCTTGGTGGAAATTGGATCTGTACTGAAATAGTCCATGTCCGACACATCAGCCTACATTAGGAGGTTTGATGCATGTGTCAGAGCGTGTTTAACTCCACGCACTCGGCCGTGAAGAACTTAATGAATCAGGCACTGAGCTCTACTGTGAATATGACTGATGGAGAAGCAGGTGCAGGGACTCTTTATTGATGCCAAAGTGCTCATTCCTGTATTCCATGTAGGTTACTCATCATATAGCCTACAGTGCCTTCCACAAATATTGGCACCCTTAGTAAATATAAGCAAAGCCGGCTGTGAAAATAAATCTGCATTGTTTATCCTTTTGATCTTTCATTAAAAAAATTCATAAAATTCTAACCTTTCATTTAAGTAAACAAATGAAAGTGGGGGGAAACTCACATTATGAAATAAATGTTTTTCTCCAATATACGTTGGCCACAATTATTGGCACACCTAGAATTTTTTATGAGTAAAATATTTCTGAAGTATATTCCCATTCATATTTACAATTTTTAGCACACTAGCGTGATCATGAACATGAAATTGTCCAGCCATGACTTTCTGTTCCACATGAGTATAAATTGGAAACACAAAGGCCAAATTCCCATAATCATTCATCACAATGAGTAAAACCAAAGAATATAGTTCTGATGTGCAGCAAAAGATTGTTGAGCTTCACAAAATAGAAAGTGGCTGTAAGAAAATAGTTAGAGCATTGAAAATCCCCATTTCCACCATCAGGGCAATAATTAAGAAGCTCCAATCAACTAAAGATGTTACAAATCTGCCTGAAAGAGGACATGTATTTAAATCGCCCTAATGCATGGTGAGGAGGAAAGTTTGAGTGGCCAAAGACTCTCCAAGGAGCACAGCTGGAGAATAGCAGAGATTAGTTGAGTCTTGAGTCTCAGAAAGCCTAAAAAAAAAAAAAAAAAAAGATCAAACAGCACCTACATCACCACTACATCAAGTTGTTCGGGAGGATTTCAAGAAAAATCCTCTGCTGTATCCTCTGCAGTCTGGCTATATGTTTGGTTCTCAAACTGTGATAAATACTTAGATATGATGCTGTTTCTCTTGTGAAGCACTTTGGTCAGTCTTGTGGCTGTTTTAAATGTTCTATATAAATAAAGTAAACTTGAAACTTGCTCTCATCCAGAAACAATCTCCAGCATATTCAGTTGTCAGACAAGACTGGAACTTCAAACAGGACCGGCTTCTATGATCAGATGAAACTAAAAAAAGTGCTTTTTGGCAGCAAACCCACCAGATGGGTTTGGTGCACACATGGATAAAAAGTACCCCATGCCCACGGTTAAATATACTGCTGGATCTTTAATTTTTCTGCTGGAGGTCTTGGACATCTTGTTCAGATATATGGTATCATAGATTCTATCAAATACCAACAGATAAAAAATCAAAACCTGACCGCTTCTGCTAGAAATCTTATAATGGGCCGTGTTTGGATCTTCCATCAGGACAATGATCCAAAACAAACATCAAAATCAACACAAAAATGTGTCACTGAGAACAAAATGAAGCTTCTGCAATGACCATCCCAATCCAACAACCTGAACACCTAAAGAAAATGAGTGGATTGAACTGAAGAGAAGAAGCACCAACATGGAGCTGGGAATCTGAAGGATCTGGAGAGATTCTGTATGAAAGAATGGTCTCTGATCTCTTGTCAGGTGTTCTCCAAACTCATCAGGCATTATAGAAGAAGACTCAGAGCTGTTATCTTGGCAAAAGGACGTTGCAATAATTGGGTGCCAATAATTGTGGCCAACGTGAACAAGAGAAAAACATTTATCTCATAATGAGCTTTTCACCCCATTTTCAATTGTTTTACTTTAATGAAAGGTTAGAATTTTGTGATTTTTTTTTAAATGAAAGATCAAAAGGATAAATGCAGGTTTATTTTCACAGCTGCCTTTGCTCATATTTACCAAGGGTGCCAATATTAGTGGAGGGCACTGTATATCTTCATACTGGATAAAACAAAACCCACAATGTATATAGATGGAAATCATATGATGTATTGCTATATCACAATGAAGTGAATTTTAAATCATTTCAATATGTTGCTTTGAGCAGATGTTGACATGTCCATATGTTTCTTCAATTTTATCTCTAATGGAAATATTTTAAAGAAATATGCATACTTTTTACTAATAGTTAATTTATAGTCAAGTTTTACCTTTGTCACTCCTCAATATCACTTTCATAGTATTATTCATTAAACTAAAAAAAGTAATTTCCTTAATGCCATCATCCTCCAGAAAGTAACAGTGTTGCATTAGTGGTCAATTGAAAATATATTAAAATAGAAAAGTTATTTTATATTGCAATATTTCACAATATTACATTTTTTTTTTTACTGTATTTTTGATTAAATGCAGCCTTGGTGAGAATAAGAGACATGCTTACATAAACATTAAAAAAATCCGTAACACTTTACAATAACTACTTTAGTTAACATGAACTAACAATGAACAATACTTCTACAGCATTTATTCATCTTAATGTTAATTTCAACATTTACTAGTACATTATTAAAATCAAATGTTGTATCATTAACATTAGTTAATGCACCGTGAACTAACATGAACAAACAACGAACAGCTGGATTTTTATAACTAACATTAACAAAGATGAATAAATACTGTAATAAATGTATTGGTCATTGTTAGTTCATGTTACATAGTATTAAATACATATTTCTGTCATGAAGCTTTAGATGGCACAGGATGATGGTTCTTAACGCAAGCTGATGATAATTACAGTGTTAACTGCTGGCACAAGCTAATTGGTCCATGTCACATCTGCAGCCAATGAGCTTGTTGCTCACACATTTAAATGGCTGGATACAAGTTTGCAGCGTGCTTCAGAGTTCCTCTAAAACCCTCCACCTTCCCCAGCTCCACCTGTATATATATGCTATTTGTGCAGCAGCACTATGTCTTAGTCGCAGCAGCGTATCGGTGTATGTATTGGCATTAGCAAGTTCCTGTACTTGCTCTGCAGCAGCAGCAATAATCTACAACAACAGCTATAATCTACAGCAGCAGCAGCATAGCTAATCTATTCGGCCAAGACCAAATACATTAAAGGATTAGTCCACTTTCAAATAAAAATTTCCAAATAATTTACTCACCCCCATGTCATCCAAGATGTCCATGTCCTTCTTTCTTCAGTCGAAAAGAAATTAAGGTTTTTGATGAAAACATTCCAGGATTATTTGCCTTACAGTGGACTTCAATGGCCTCCAAACGGTTGAAGGTCAAAATTACAGTTTCAGTGCAGCTTCAAAGGGCTTTAAACAATACCAGACGAGGAATAAGGGTCTTATCTAACAAAACGAACAGTCATTTTCTAAAAAAAATTTTTTTAATTATATACGTTTTAACCATAGACGCATCTTGAACTAGCTCTCTTCTTCTTCTCTATTAGAATTTCGGCAGTGTAGACACTGCTAAGTGTATTACTGCCCTCCACAGGTCAAAGTTTGAACTAATTGTTATATACTATTGTATATGACAATTTAGTTCAAACTTTGACCTGGAATGTAATGTAATAATCCTGGAATAATCCTGGAATGTCAAGATAAGACCCTTATTCCTTGTCTGGTATCGTTTAAGCCCTTTGAAGCTGCACTGAAGCTGGGAGTCCATTGAAGTCCACTATAAGGAGAATAATCTTGGAATGTTTTCATCAAAAGCCTTAATTTCTTTTCAACTGAAGAAAGAAAGACATGGACATCTTGGATGACATGGGGGTGAGTAAATTATAAGGAAATTTTTATTTGAAAATGGACTAATCCTTTAACATTGTCATATCCATTACCATACTAACAGAGAGTTCAACAGAGTTGTCATGATGATAACAAATGAGACCTTAATGTGCGTCACCATAAATCTTACCGACCAAATGGTAGTGTGTATATGCCATTTAAGAAACAAAAAATAAAATATATTTTTGTGTATTTAAAAGTAAACCCAGTTAATTTTAATGCCATGGCATAATTAAGCTGAAATGTCTGGGTTTAAAGTGAGCATGAAATGGAAGCGGTGACCGTCCTTTTTATCCTATTGTGACGTGTATCCGAGTGAAACGTCTTTTCATGCAAGAAAAAAAATGTAGGACAGGACTTGATTTAGTCCATCTGGAATACTTCTAGCGGAAGTATGCCATTTAACAAATATTAAATGAATAAAATTAGTTTCCTTAACCATTTTAGGATATATAAAAAGTTTTATAAATGCTATTAGGCATGCTGTACAAATTCTGACCAAAACTGAACACATTTTCACACAAGTTTACAAGGGAATACATTTTATTTTAACTATACTGCATTGAATCCATCACCTGAAAAACCATAATGATAGAGTACATGACACTACAATCGAGTATTGAGATTACAGATGATTTTCACATAACATTTGCATGTCACTTTATGAAGCTCTAATAACAGACGGATGGTGTTCAGTCAACTCTCCATACCTGCAGCACATATTCAGTCAACAAAGAAAACTCAAATAAACCGTATGTTATAAAACATACATTTGAAAAGACACTTCAAATAAAACTGTGATTGTTTCACATCATAATAAAAAAACTGCAATCGATAAATTACATTTTAAAGCATAAATTAAACATTATTTGCAGCATGTGACAAAATCTCCTCAGTGGAATTCATCTTAAATAAATCAAATAAAAAAAAATTACAATAAACGAAAAAAGAAGGAATGTGTAGTGTACAAATGTGCCACCATTTCCTATAATACTATTTAGTCTGCTCTTATAAGTCCCTTGAAATCAAACCCCAGTCGTATAATGATACCGATATCATGACTGTACGTTACAGTGGATGTTAGATTACAAAAAGAAGAATATTACATAAATCCCTGTAATTTAGTGACTTTATGGTGGTTTGATTGGTTTATTATTACAAACACACCCTGAGAACTTTCTTTCCTGACAAAGCAATGTTAAGAATGTCAGGACATTTCAATGGAATGGGCAAAAACGATTATTTGATGATAACTGTAAAAATACTGTTAATGCCACAATTACAGTTGGAATATTTTCCACTTATAAATGCCAAAAGACTGGAATTGAATAACTATAAATTGCTTTTCAAAGTAGAGCAAACGTGTCACTAGAAAAAGGCATTATAGAAATAATGGCATGACTTAATGAATCATCAATCAGAACTGTATGCATATATTTTATGGATGACTCCTAGCAAGAGGTCTTCTAATATTTATTTAACGCCACATTTTCAATGATTTCCTTATTGAACCTTATTTAAGCCTTATTTAACAAATGTATTTTGTTGCATTTTAACGTTAATTGCAAAATTTCAGATTACTGCTATGTACCAATTGCATTCCAATTATTTATGTATTGATGACTCTCTACATTAATACAATAATTTTTAAAACAAATATTTAAAAGTAAAATATTTGTATTATTGCAATACAATGATTTTATTGAAATCAGAATAAATGATGGCAATAGAATTTAAATATTACTCTGGCAGTACAGTAATCATTTGGAGCCTTCATTACCAGTGCCACAATTCTTTATAAACGAACAAATCTTTCTTTTGATTCTGGGGTGAATAATGACGCAGACATGTTCTTGGTTTCATGATATTTACCCTTTAAGTAAAAAGATTTTGACCAGGGACTGTGGTCAGTGGTTTATCTCACTCTTTGTGCAAAAGCAAACATTCATAAATGCACAGAAATGGTAAGCACAATTTAAAAC
The DNA here is from genome assembly GCF_018812025.1 of Megalobrama amblycephala. Classification (NCBI taxonomy): domain Eukaryota; kingdom Metazoa; phylum Chordata; class Actinopteri; order Cypriniformes; family Xenocyprididae; genus Megalobrama; species Megalobrama amblycephala. The sequence continues at coordinate 33,373,360 of NC_063055.1, forward strand.
ATTCAGAACTCAAAAGAGACAAAATTAAAAGTGCTACAGTGAGGTTGGTAAAGCACAGGCAGCGAACATCGTCAGTACAAGGAAATCAGGATGCTTTCCTGAAATGTGTTGATTAACGGTACCTCACCTGCATTAGTGCTAGCATGATGTGTGTTTGTGTGTGTTTGTGCCTGGACGGGTCAGATACCGAACTCTAGTGGTCCACGCAGGAACTAGGAATGGCTTAAGGGTGCGACCTGAAGCGGGGGTTCAGGTCCGGAGGCGATCTGGTCTCAGGTCCCTGGAGCGTTCGGCTCATCTCATCTCGAGCGAGCCACTACTCAAGTTTGGCTGATTGATCGCAGATGGCGCCAGTGGAGTCTTAGATTGTGATGTAATGCTGTCGAAGTTTAGCAACTAAAAACTCGTGGGTAAGATTATGTCTGGTGATTATTCCCACAATCTGCAAGAGACACAAACATCAAAACATAAATTTATGAAACCATTCTTGCATAATTAACTAAGCTTCATCCAAGGAAATATATTCTGAGAAAAAAAATAAAGAAAAAGTTTATCCAAAAATAAAAATTCTGTTGTCATATACTCACCCTTAAGTCATATGGTTTGTTTTTATTTTTTGCTTTTTTTGTTCATTTTGGAGCTTTACAGCTCCTGGTCACTATATACTTTCACTGAATGGGAAAAAAGCAGCATGAACACTGTACAAAATATCTCTTTGTGTGTTCCACCCAACAAAGAAAGGTTTGGAATGACATAAAGGGAAATTTTAATTTTTTGGTGAACTATTCCCTTAAAAGGACAAAATGAATGAAGACAAATCTGAAGACAGAGAAAGTTACTTCTATATTCCTTTGTCACTTTGTTTCCATCAACGTGTTTCGAAGTTTGTGTTATTTAGGATACATGTTTACACAACAACTTAAAACAGAAATGTTTTTCTTTTGTATTTTTGAAAAGTTTTGCATTCAGACAACTTTGTCAATATGATCCCCATTCACACGGGTCTGCGAAAACAACTAAAAACTTTATATTATTCTGCCAGGCCAGTAGTTGGCGATGTCACTTTGTAAAGAAACACTACACTACAGACGTAATATTCATGTGCATGACATCACCATTTTCACAAATTCACATTTTTGTAGTTTACACGGAGGCGATAACTGTCTTGTTTTCAAAAACGTGCACTTTGAAACCTTTTTTCAAAAGTTTGTTTTCAGGCCCCCAAAACACATTATGTAAATGAACAGCCTAAATGAAATGCATAAAACAGTTTTTAGTTGAAAACAGTGTAGTGTAAACACCCCCTCAGTTTAAGACCTACCTCTCCCACTGCATTGACTACAGGTAAGTGTCGAAGCCCCATGGTCCTGAACAGATTGAATACTTGGGAGACGCGCGTGTTTGGAGAGACTGTATACGGACTGGGGTTCATGTAAGGAGTCACATCCTGTAAAAAAAAAAGTTTATGCTGAGATAAATTAGGTTAATTATGTCTGAGAGAGACCACTGAACAAACTGTCATCACTACATGGCTCACTTTACAACAAGAGCTCTTCAACACTTCCAATTAACACCAATTAATAGTCATTATGTACACCAACACACATCACGAATAACTGACATATACAGCAGTTTATGAACTGCTGTGAGAGTCACGACATTCCGTGATGAGTTTTATAGGTCAGAGGACTTTACCACAATCATGCGTGGGTTGAGAAGGGCCAGGTCGAGATCGTGGATGTCAGGGAATCGTGGGTAGTCCTCAGTCATCTCTGAATGAGAGAGCCGTGGCTGTGAGGCGCTCTACAGATGGGGGAAGAGAGAGATAGGCTGGTCTCAAACGGTTGGTTGACACATGTATTTGGTTGCAACTGATAGTGCTGTGTACACTTCAAACAAGGGCAAATTAAAGCATAAAAACTCCTAACTCTGATTACCACTAATTTCACTAAAGGAATTAAGCATTTTTTTCTTGTAAATAAAAAAAAAAAAAAAAAAAAAAAAAAAAAAAGTACTTATTATGGAAATATACTTTAAAAGAATATACTTAAAGGGGCTCTATATAAGTTTTTGACTGTACCAAAGCATAAAAATACCATAATATGTTTGCAGATATTTATTAAACATGCTTAATTCACATACTTGTTTCTCTGAAAACCATAGCTACAGCCAGTTATTTTACTTTGAAATTTGTGTTCTGTGTCGGAATTTCTGTTTTTGTTTCCGTCTGTGCAAGACTGCACGTTGATAATTTACCCAATAGTATTTCTCCACCCCGGGTTGCCAGTTGTCAAAAAACACATGCAGCGAATTGCAGCCATCTGAAGCCAGTGAACAAACTGGGTCAGAGATCGCAGATTCTACCCGACCTAAAGAGCCTCAGCATCTATCTAAAAATCTCTATAAACGGGAGCATATTAAAACGCGATATCATAAATCAGTAAATCAACTAATTATTTTACAGTGTGTAAGTCACCTCGCCTTCCAATGTCGCTCCCATCACATGTCTTCAAACTGGCAACCCACGAGAGCGTCGATCCTGAGGAGGAGGGGGCGGGGCGAACTGCAGTACCCATTTCAACCAATAGCTGTCATTCTTACATAGAGCCCCTTTAAGTGTGAACTGAATTTCGGACTCTTAACTGCATATTAATTGGAATGAAATGAAAATGTAATGAAATTTATATTAAATGCAATTAGCTTAAATGCAATTGTTTTTTTTAAGTTGGACTGAATTCTTATGTAGTGTAAGTGTAAGAAGTGTACTGCCAAATGTACTGAAAAGCATTTATGGTAAAATAAAATACATTTCTAAAATACATACGATTTCTAGGGCGGAGCAAATCCGAGCAAACAGGAAGCGGAGTAAACCAATCAGAGAAGGGCGGATATGACGTTAGCAAAGCAACAAGAGAGTCAACAGCGAAAAGTAAATAATTAATGTGTTTTTGGTCATTTAAAACTGAATTCACGGCTGAATAGAACAAACTCTCAGGTCTCCCGTGCGCAATCTTTGTTGATATTGAAGGGACTTTCACCGCACTAGAGTGACCCTGTTTGCGTCACTGAAATAAACGGATCTGATTGCACGGTACGTTTTGGAGTTGACTCGAATCGCGACGGAGGGCAGACTGACCAGACTGATATATCTTGTAGAAGATCGTTATCGGCAAATCGTTTATGCCCTCTTTCAAAGTCCTGATTTTTTTTTTTTTTTTGGTTACTAGAAAGGGTTTTCATGCTGGAACTTTCAAAGAACACATTATTTTTGACATATTTCACATTGTTGCAGCACCTCTCTTCCCAGTCTGTCAGTAACACTCTGTTTAGTTCCGGTGTCTATAAAGTCACTCCTTCCTAAAAGCACAATGTGCTCTGATTGGTCAACTGGACCAAAGTGTTGTGATTGGTGAACCACATCGAGCATGTTTGGGAACTGTCACGCCCCTTACCATAACCACGAGTTTCAGCACACTTTCAATGCAACTCAACCAGGCCTCACCCCTTTATTTTACATATGCCCTGGGCATGAATTATTTGCATGAGGAGTATTGTGACTCAAGACTACAATCAAGCCGTTTCAGGGAGTTCAGAAACAGTGCTTACTGATATAGAGAATAACTCCCTTTGGAGTGGAATTTGAGCAAAATTACACACTAAAGAAGTTGAAAATGTATAACAAGCATAACAGGACCCCTTTAATGACAGTGGTTAATAATATTCTTTCCTGCTCATGCTGCCTTGATTAGCAAAATGGTGGAGAAAGCTATTAAGTTTTATTAAAAAAAACAAAACAGGAGCAGTTATTAATAAACTACATTAAATTCATTTTTAAGCCATGCACACTCAAGTAATTATAAGGCATAAACATAAGGGGACTACAGGGATGATTCGACCGCCTCAAAGAATGATGAGAGTAAGATAAAAAAAATTGAGCTGGGAAATGAAGGCAAGTGAAAAGGTGATGAGACAGGAAGAGAACAAACAAAAGGGAAGAAGAGAGAAGAATCAAGGAGAAGGGGAATAGGAGGAGGCGTTTGAATGACACTGACCGACTGGTTTTCAGCATAGCAGACGCCGCGGATGAGCAAGTTGACGAGCTGTGAACGCAAGATGAGTCCGTGAAAGGTGAGCGGGCGGAACCTCTCCTCCATGGTCCACTCCTCACTGGGCGACTGGTCTGGGTAAAGGTTTGGGTACGGCACATACCTGTCAACGTCAACAAAAGGGCTCATGTGAGAAAATAGATTTATCTTTTCATTTTAAATAAAAGGCACAATACTGTCACAACTCCTCCCCAGTGCACCAACACCATTTATTGAAAATAAACTGCAAAAATATTCATTGAAAAATGTCAGCATATTAACATATGATTTATTGAGCTTTAAATGCTCAAAAGAGGAGAAAATGGAGCAATTACATAATTGTGTGACAATATACACTGCATACAAACTGTCATACAAATTCATCTTGCCTCAATGCTCAGTGTTCTCATAATATAGATGCTTTTCAACCAGAACAGGGCGATAATAGTTATGGAGGTAAAAGGTCAAAGTTCATCTAACTGACCTCCTCTCCAGCATCTGCTGAAGCATGTCCTGCCCTTCCTCCGCTGGCTCCACAACAACCTGCTCATCACATACATTGCGTAGCTCACTTGACGGGTATGATTTCATTGACTGACACCTCCGTCTCTGCTCCCCCGCACGCGTCAACACGCTGGTTTTCTGAAGGAGCGGAAACATCAAAAGTGAAACGTGTTTTTGTTGGACATAGAAACAAAAAGAATTAGGAATCATAAACTAACACACTTTACAACTTTAAAATGTAACTAATGTTATTTACAATTTTATATATTGTAGGACTTTGTCTGCCCATCGGAATTAAGTTTTGAAAGTGGAGAATGGATACATTATTTTAGAAGTGGATAAAGTTATAATATATTAATGAGATAGTATAAAAACCAACCTTTTTTCTTTAGAATAACATATAGAATAATGAATTCTGAAACAAGTGAATTCTGAATTTTTCCCTTTGTGCTGTAAAATGGTTATGTATTTTTCTCGTTTCTCTATTTTTCTCTGTATCGCGATGACATTGTGCTGTAATTTGTTGACAGACCAACAGTAAAGTGAAATGTGAAACCTGTCCAGTTTCTTGCAATCAAAATTCCACATACAGCAATGTGTACATTTTGCATTGTTGAAATTTATACATGCAATGCTATACAAACTGCAGCCTTGTACATTTTCAATCACTGTCATCAAAAGCATAGCCATAGTTTACATCAGGAAATACTGATGGAGTACACTGTTATATTGACAACATGGGCATTCTTGTTTGTGAACAGTGACTTATCACTTTGATGGCACTGATATGTTTATTGACATAAATATTTACTTTTGAGAGATGAACTAAGGATTTTAAGAAAGTTACAGACTTTTTGCAGGTAATTCAATGTGTTTGTATGAATTGTTTTGAGTAATGCACTTACTGGTTTGCAAATGTTAAGGATGTTTTAAAAAATGTGCCCAAGCAACTGAGAAAAACTGTATTAGTTCAAGTCAAAAGAATCACCCCATAGTCTCTATGATAATCTGATCCTTAATTATGGCTCAGAACCTTCAGTATAGTCCATTTTATCATCCGCCAGGCAAAAATCACAAGTCGAATCACTCAGAAGAAATACTACGCCTCTCCTCTAAAAAGTACATGATCTGAGTATCAAATAAAGCTCATTTCTGTGCTACTGAGCGAGTAGGACAGTAGACCATTTGCACCATCTTGTGGTCAAAACACTGGTATAATGTTGTACCTTGAATTTTATATTGTTGCTTATGAGGATATTTCCTTTCATAAACTCCTTCTCATTATCTCTGTTCTCTGTGACGACAGGGAAGGCGTGATAGACTGTGGTCCTCAGGATGCTGACCAGAGACTGAATACGGGTGTGAGGATACACATATGTCAGGTTGGGCTCCATGATGTCACTGGCTGTCAATCTAACAGGAAGATAAAGAGACATTAAAACAAATCATGCATTCATGCATTCATTAAAAGGTGCTCTAAGTGATGTCACACATTTTTAGGCCAAAACATTTTTTGTCACATACAGCAAACATCTCCTCACTATCCGCTAGCTGCCTGTCCCCTGAACACACAGTAAAAAAACGCGGTCTCTGTAGTCGCCACAAGCTCCGAAAACGGCAATAAAAACAAACTGGTGCAGCCTGGACCACGAATCATAATAAACATGCTCCAGCCAATAACCGACAAGAATGATTTTAAATGCGCGTTCATGACTGTTTCAGGAAGAATGGGGGGGGGGGGGGGGTCTAGCTAGCCTCTGTTTTGTTTGACAACACTTCAACACTTCGAACGTCAACAGGAAGTTACTCCACCCAGGATCACTTAGAGCACCTTTAATGGACAAATGAATTTTGAGAGACAAGCTAAGGATCTGAGTGAAAATTTGAGAGATTCTAAGAACTAATGATTTTAAGCAATGAATGAATGAATGAACGAATGAACAGAGATGAACATTTGAATGACATTTGAGAAATTAACTAAAGATTTAAATTATTTTCAGATGGATGGATGGATGGATGGATGGATGGATGGATGGATGGATGCATGGATGGATGGATGGATGGATGGATGGATGGATGGATGGATGGATGGATGGATGGGGAACAAATTGGCTCCAAAAGTATTTAGACACATCATGTATGAACATCACTGCATTACAAATTATATTTTCTTAGAATTTGGATTATTTGACAAATAATGCTATGAAATGCAGAGATTTTAAAGTGTATCTTAAAAGTCCAAATACTTGTGGGAGCCTCGGTAAGTCACAATAAAAACCACTGTGACCCGTGCAATACAAAAGTCTCACTTGTCCATCTCGACTTCTGTTTCCCACTCCAGCAGCGGGACTCCTTTCAGGTGAATGTGAATATCATATATTCCCTTATTAAAGAAATCTCCTGTCCATTTGGCCACCTGAGACAAATAATGGCAGTTAGAAGTGTATATTTCATTAAAGAGAAGAATGGAGACATTATTTGTAGATTTTTTTTTTTACTGTATTAAATTCTAATTATGCTCTACTGAGAAGACATTCATAAAGGGTGTAGTCTGATAGTTGAAAAGTCAACTTCACAACTTCACCTTCACAAACTGTCCAAAATAGTTGTATTTATTATCACAGAAACATCCTGGTTGATGATTTTCTATAAAACATAAAAACAGCAAATTCAGATATCAGTTTTATGATTTGTTTTCCTACCATTAGTGTTATCATAATAGGAAGTCCGTAGGTGATCTCATTGGTCGATTCAATTAAGATGACTGTCAGGCTGATGGTCATTCTAACCACACCTCCTAGGAAAGCAGCTGCTCCAATCAAGGCAAAGGTCCCCGAATAGATTTGCATGTGGAAGTTACTGCAATTACACATATTGAAACAACATTTTACATTCATGCCAAAAGATTATGATGAAAAAAAATGTGTTAAATACATGTGTCCTGTTCCAAAAGGTGACTTTGGTAGTTCTTAAGGCACTATACACAGGAATAAATCTCACATTTTGAGGATATTAGCCACCAGGCGTCCAAGTGAAGCTCCACAGAGAAGAGACGGGACAAACAGACCACTGGGGACGGACACACCATATGTCCAACAGCTCAGAAAAAAATACAGCACAAAGAACAGCGAGAGGGTGACCGGACTAAAGGTAGCTGTGAACAAAACCAGACCAAGTAGGGAGAAAGAGAGGCAGAGGGGGTTAGAAAATAGAGTGGTACAGTCAAACTTCAACTTGATTTCTACAGAGCATAACATAGAGGTGAGGGCTGGATGTTTAATTACATTTTGGATTCTGACAATTATGAAAACAAGATAAAACGATTACTGTGCCACATTCAGTTTCACAATGAAGCTCTCTGTTATTTTTTCTTTACAGCAGTGTGATTTCACCCTTGCTAAGGGAACAAGGGACTCATGAACAACCATCACAAAACAAAAAACCAGGTAAGAATAAATGGTTCCTAAAGTTTTGAACCGGGCAATTTTTTTTATATATATATATATATATATATATATATATATATATATATATATATATATATATATATATATATATATATATATATATATATATATATATATATATATGGACCACACATCTTTTATGTAAAATATCTTACTCAAGACAGTACTAAATAAAAATTAATTAAAATTATTCACAATTTCTGCAAGTGGTTCACATACTTTTTCTTGCAACTAATATACAGTGGGTACGGAAAGTATTCAGACCCCCCTAAATTTTTAACTCTTTGTTATATTGCAGCCATTTGCTAAAATCATTTAAAGTTCTTTTTTTTTTTTCTCATTAATGTACACACAGCACCCCATATTGACAGAAAAACACAGAATTGTTGACATTTTTGCAGATTTATTAAAAAAGAAAAACTGAAATATCACATGGTCCTAAGTATTCAGACCCTTTGCTCAGTATTTAGTAGAAGCACCCTTTTGATCTAATACAGCCATGAGTCTTTTTGGGAAAGATGCAACAAGTTTTTCACACCAGGATTTGGTGATCCTCTGCTATTCCTCCTTGCAGATCCTCTCCAGTTCTGTCAGGTTGGATGGTAAACGTTGGTGGACAGCCATTTTTAGCTCTCTCCAGAGATGCTCAATTGGGTTTAAGTCAGGGCTCTGGCTGGGCCATTCAAGAACAGTCACAGAATTGTGAAGCCACTCCTTCGTTATTTTAGCTGTGTGCTTAGGGTCATTGTCTTGTTGGAAGGTAAACCTTCGGCCCAGTCTGAGGTCCTGAGCACTCTGGCGAAGATTTTCATCCAGGATATCCCTGTACTTGGCCGCATTCATCTTTCCCTCGATTGCAACCAGTCGTCCTGTCCCTGCAGCTGAAAAACACCCCCACAGCATGATGCTGCCACCACCATGCTTCACTGTTTGGGACTGTATTGGACAGGTGATGAGCAGTGCCTGGTTTTCTCCACACATACCGCTTAGAAAGTTCTATCTTGGTCTCATCAGACCAGAAAATCTTATTTCTCACCATCTTGGAGTCCTTCAGGTGTTTTTTAGCAAACTCCATGCGGGCTTTCATGTGTCTTGCACTGAGGAGAGGCTTCCGTCGGGCCACTCTGCCATAAAGCCCCGACTGGTGGAGGGCTGCAGTGATGGTTGACTTTCTACAACTTTCTCCCATCTCCCGACTGCATCTCTGGAGCTCAGCCACAGTGATCTTTGGGTTCTTCTTTACCTCTCTCACCAAGGCTCTTCTCCCCCGATAGCTCAGTTTGGCCGGACGGCCAGCTCTAGGAAGGGTTCTGGTCGTCCCAAACATCTTCCATTAAAGGATTATGGAGGCCACTGTGTTCTTAGGAACTTTAAGTGCAGCAGAAATTTTTTTGTAACCTTGGCCAGATCTGTGCCTTCCCACAATTCTGTCTCTGAGCTCTTCAGGCAGTTCCTTTGACCTCATGATTCTCATTTGCTCTGACATGCACTGTGAGCTGTAAGGTCTTATATAGACAGGTGTGTGGCTTTCCTAATCAAGTCCAATCAGTATAATCAAACACAGCTGGACTCAAATGAAGGTGTAGAACCATCTCAAGGATGATCAGAAGAAATGGACAGCACCTGAGTTAAATATAGGAGTGTCACAGCAAAGGGTCTGAATACTTAGGACCATGTGATATTTCAGTTTTTCTTTTTTAATAAATCTGCAAAAATGTCAACAATTCTGTGTTTTATATATTTTACTATGTATATATATTTTATATATATACTATGTATATATATTTTATAATGATTTCCAGAAAATCATGTGACACTAAAGATGGGGTAATGGCTGCTGAATATTCAGCTTTGCATCACATGAGTAGATTACATTTGAAAATACACTAAAATAGAAAACAGTTCTTTTGAATTGTAATAATATTTCACAATATTACTGTTTTTGTTATCAAATAAATGTAACCTTGGTGAACAAAAGAGGCTTATATAACATTTGTTTAAAAAACTAAAACAACATATTATTGTAGTGTATTATTATTTTTAAGTCATTGAGTAATAGTGATCTTAATATTAATAAAAAAAAAAAAAAAACATTTTTTGCCATAATTGAGCAGTCCTAAAACAGGTTGATGTGGAGTAAATGACAGACATTTTATATTTTCGGTAAAGGTCTTTAAGGCTTAAAAATCCTTTTGGTAAAAATTTCTGAAAAGCCTTTGGAAAATATAGGTTGCTGGGAAAAAAAGTGGTGGCACATTCAAAATAGCAAAATATGCTGTGAATTAACAAAATCTGCTCATAAACAGTATATTGCCGCATCTAACTTTCTTACCATTCTGGTGGAAGAGCTGGTGGATTGCCACCTCTTGAGGGTTGAAGAACAGAGTCGCCATGTCATTATATGTGTTGTTGTAGCAGAAGAATCGCCGTATGGTTGAGTTCACCTCCTCATTTACAGACCCCTACAAAACACAAACCATTACTGTACTGACTGTCTGATTCATACTGCACACGAAAAAGGACAGCTTTCTAGAAATTAGAAGTTATAATCTGCTAAAAATAAACTGAAGTGTGGACCTGGAATGTGTTTCCCAAACGCACTGTTAGCCAACTATGGTCGCACTCGCAAGTTCCATCATTACCAACATGGTTCAACAATTTGGAGTTTCCTGAAACCAGGAAACATTCAACGAACCAACGAACATTCGCAAACAGTGTCACAAGCTTGCGTGGTTGGAACTACTGCTCTCAAGCTGTGGTTAGAAGCATAGTTTCTTGTTAAAATGGCATGTGGACTTAAATAGATTATGCTCTTGGGCACAATAAGCAAACTAATATTCAGTACATTCTAGGGCTGGGCGATATATCGCATGCGATTCTCACGCGCATTTCGTCAGTAAAGCCGGTTCCCTGATTACCTCTAAATCGCCATCACCTGCTTTAAAATGGAGCGCCTTTTAATAGACAAAGCCGTAGTTCACGGATAAGCCACGCAAAATCGCGTTCAGTATCGAAGACGAATCGACTTCGATAATGAACCCGATTTTGCGTGGCTTATCAGTGAACTACGGCTCTGTCTATTAAAAGGCGCTCCATTTTAAAGCAGGTGATGGCGATTTAGAGGTTATCAGGGAACCGGCTTTACTGACGAAATGCGCGTGAGAATCGCATGCAATATATGGCCCAGCCCTAGTACATTCTAGATCTTTCATCCCATTTAAATATATACACATTTGAATCTATATATTTTAGCGTGTCAACTATCAGCGCCGTTTTTGAGGAGTGTGTATATGCATAAATGCCCAGGAAATAAAAGAACTGGTTACACTTTATATTAGGTGTCTTAGTAAAAAAAAAAAAAAAAAAGAATGTTTGGTATATTGTTCATGTTATATTGCAAAACACAAACTGAGGAGGGATACGGGTAAGTGTAGGGACAAGTTTGGTGGTGTGGTTAGATTTCAGGGTAGGTTGTAAGGGTGTAAGGGAAGGGTCATTGGTGTAATTATAAATTTAATCACAGAAATTAAATTACAGATGTAATTACATGAAGGGATTTTTAAATATTAGTACAATATAAAAAAACTGCATATACTAGGGGTGTGATTATACACTTAGCTCACGAGACAATACATGATATTGGGTTCATGAGAACGAGAAAAGGCGATATTTTAAAGAAACACTATATGAAATTTTCAAGGACAAAGTATGACTGGAAAAAAAAAGTGTCTTTTATTTGAATGAAAGTCACAAAATGCAAAAGAATGCAGGTGCATTTAACCTATTATTTAACTAATTAAGGGCTGTCACCAGCCATGGGGAGCATCGGGACTTTCCCGGTGGGCCAATCACTGAAGCGAGGGAGACCTTCCCCATATTACATTTTTAAATTACAGCACATGCAAAATTGAAAAAAGCAAATATTCCAAAAGTGTGACAAAGTGGCGCTACCCAATGCAAAGGTAAATTGGAAAATTGGAAAAAGCCAATACCCACAATTACAGCCTTATTTGTTTTTATAGTTTCTACATGTTTAAGGTATTTTTATTACAAATTCCATAGTTTATTATTACTTTATTTAATTTGAAAAACCATATAACCATGGTAAGGACTAGTCTACAGTTAAACTCTGGATTCTATGCAAGAACTATTGTAAATTTCATTAGGGCAACTAAAAAGGATAATTTAACAAAATAGCTTTAAAGCCTGGATCCTATGAATTAAGGACAAAGCTTTCTTTTTAAATATGTTTACTTCTAATGAATTTTAACTGAAGTAATGTTAATTCAATAAGAGCCCAATTAAAGATAATTATCAGTGTCTTATATAAATTAGGTGGTAACTATTTACAAATGGTATAGTTCTTAAAGGGATAGTTTACCCAAAGGTGAAAATTGTCATCATTTACTCATCATCATGTCATTCCGAACCTGTTTGAATTTCTTTCTTCTGTGGAACATAAAAGAAGATAATTTGATAAATGTCTTTTTTCCCCCTCTTCAACATTCTTTAAAATATCTTCTTTTGTGTTTCACAGAAGAGAGAAAGTCATACTGCTTTGGAATGACATGAGGGAGAGTAAATGATGACAGAATTTAATAGCAGTAAATTGGTAACACTTTACAATAAGGTTCATTAGTTAACATGAACTAATAATGAACTGCACTTATACAGCATTTATTAATCTTTGTTAATTTCAACATTTACTAATACATTATTAAAATCTTGTTAACATTAGTTAATGCACTGTGAACGAACATGAACAAACAATGAACAAATGTATTTTCATTAACTAACATTAACAAAGCTTAGAAAATACAGTAACAAACGTATTGCTCATGGTTAGTTCACGTTAGTTAATACATTTTACTAATGTTTAACTAATGAACCTTGTTGTAAAGTGTTACCAGTAAATTTACTTTACTGCATCCTAGCTCAAAATCAAAAAGTGTTTTCCTCTCAAGTGTATTTCTAGGTGACAAAATGCATTATTAAGTTAAATGCATCTGCTGTGTATTCAATTATATCCATCATAATATGATTATTTTGGTAATCGAGTAATTATTTTTACAGTTAATTGAGCAATCTGATTTTTTTTTTTTTTTTTGTGGTGATACAAATAGACCTAAGTGAATACCCTTAAAAATGACTTAAAATACATATGTAGTAACAATGAGGCAATAATAATTGGTTTACATAAAGTACATAAAGCAAGTAATTTTATGGTTTTATTGAACGACACTTAAAAAAAAAATGTAATATGCATAATATATTATACATCATATTATATATATATATATATATATATATATATATATATTATAACAAATGCCAGCAGAGGGTGCTGGTTATTATTGTTGCTACACTTTAGCATGATTAAATCCTTGTTTAATATTGGCCAAACAACATTTAATTTAAGTGTCCATTTAATCTGTAAAATTTGGCCACATCTTTACAAAAGCAATGCTACAGCCACTATAATTTCTTGAACAAGAATGTGTGGACATCAAAACACGCAAACTCAGAGCGAGGGTTTAAACTTATTTGATAATCGCGATAAACAACAGTTTGCAAATTCAGAAACATACTGATGTATTCTCCTGTGTTAGTGTAGGTTTATAAATGATAACGCTATGCTATATTATGATTTTTAAATTGTTTTAATACATCGTGTAGCCTTAGAAAATGATCTAATAATGGGGCTCATGGGTTTTTATCCATGGAATAACACCACTTCTGGTATTTCATTTAACTCTAATTTATACGCCCTACACTATTCATCGTCTAATGAATGTTACTTCAGTTCTACTTTCTGAGTGTTAATTATCATATGCAGTAAAAGACAGAACAATTGAATGCAAGCACTGTAAAAGGTTTTGCCACAAACTCAACTCAGTCATGCTAATGTCGCGAGACAGCTTTTCACCTGAGAAAAATTGTCAAGTTTTAATATCACGATATTAATTTAAATGTTATTATTATTAATTATCTTTAACACAGTAGTTAAAGATAATTAATATAAAGTGGGACCGAAGAAGCTAAGAAAAAGATAGATTTGAATTAGAAGAGAGAATGAAAGAAATGAAGTTAAAAGAGAGATAGGAAGCTGGTCTCAGACTGACCTGTGTTGATGTGGTGTTATTTGTGGTGGAGACTAAATCGCGGCACTCCCCCAGAGTCACTGAAGCCATGAAGATCACTAATGAAGTCACCATACATACCAACAGACTCTCCAACACCCTGCCAATAAAAGAAATATAAAATATTGCCATATGTACAAGTCAGAAAGCTACTCTCTTCATATCTGGGTAGTTAAATTTTAAAAGTTGTTATGAATAGTTTCATTCAATATTAAATCCATATAATTGAGACATCTCTGGCACCTGACGAATCTTGCTTTGGGATGAACGTTTCTCATGCGGTATTTTGCGAGCCGTTTGTTGATGCAGTTGAACAGCGCGCCAAGCAGACCTCCTGCCACCCCCATTAATACAAAAAATGCCAAATCTACTGCCGTCCACAAATGACATGACTTATCTCCATCTGTGCACTGCAGATAGCAAAGAAAAACAAATAAGGCATCACCACAAACCTGCTTCAGTTTGTTTTTCATTGATCATTTTTTTAAAGTCAACAGGAAACTGCATTTCTCAAGTGATCAGGATGTGGAAGCTTAAGGTTCACCCTCAAGAGCATCTTAGCTAGCATTTATGACAGTAACATTAAATTACTACATTAACTATTATTTATTTATCTTTTAATTTTTAAAAAAGCTGCATTACCTACAGTATAATGTTAGGTTAAATCAAAAAGCATTCTGGCTTTGGTTAACTTTTTTTTTTTTCTTTTCTTTTTTTCCCCACCCAATGGGCCTGGGTGACATCAGGTGAAAAGGATATTACAATTTGATAAAATATTATAACTACATGTTTTTTTAGAATACTGTGCGCCAATAATTAATTTTTCACAGTAAGAATGTGCATTAACCCTTAAATGTATACCTCGGTTAGACATCAACCTTCTTAGAATTCCTCAATCTATTTATTCTAAAAAAATAATAAGAAAAAATATAAAAGAATATCTATTTTCAAATTCATTTTTTTGTAAAAACAAAAACAAAAATTATTTTATTCTTTGGTAACTGTTATTAAAATTTTAGTAGAGTTTTATGTTACTGTGGCAGTAAGAAATCCATCCCTGTTAGATGGATTTCTTAGATCCGGGTCGCTTAAGACCTGAATATGTAATAATGATTGGCGAAACATTCATGCATTTAAGGATTAAGAAAGTAATAGGCCAATTAAATATTTAAATGTAGAGTAGAACACGAAAGAATTTGGTTCATTTAAAATGTGTCATGTTACTACCATATTATCACCTAATTTACATCAGCACAATAAAAACGCATATAATAAAGGGAAAATAATGTTTTCATTCTGTAGTTCTTCACCTTAAATTCCCCAAAGTTGAGCAGGCCAGGGAGCTGGAATGATCCCCATTTATTGAAGTTGATCCCAGAACGAAAGAAATTGAGTGTGAAAGTGGCAGACATGGAGCAGAACAACTAAAAGACAGAAAAGAGACAGAGAGAAAGGGAATTATAGTGGATGAAGGTAAAGTAGCACCAGGGCCGGCGCTACCTATAGGCAGAGCAGGCAGTTGCCTAGGGCCTCGGCATGGAGGAGGGGCCTCCTGCCTCCACTACCGTAACATCCCCCTAGCAAAATACTAGGCTCGTTTTCCATTGGATATAAATTAATTCACAGTGACTCTCACCTATAATGAAACCAACTGTCACCGTATCAAAGTGGGTCCCACCTTCTAAATAGGCCTACATGAAAAAAAAGTTACGAAAATGCAACTTTTCTGCTGCTGACTTGCTTTAAGTAACTGAATTATGATTGCGCCGAGACGAACATCCTTCGTGGGATGCAAAGCGAAAGGCTAAACAGGCATGCAAAGAAGTTCGTAATGTAGGTGTGCGAGCTGTCATCATCTCTTTTGGACTGATTGTAATGTATTCTAAAAATAAACTTGTTCTGTCGATCGGCGTTATTTTTGGATATATCATTTGCCGGTTTATGAGTTTAAAAGAGCGCGAGCATGAGCGCTATCGATGTGTCCAGACTGTTAGACACTTTAAATTTGTGCGTAATGAGTGACATCGCGTCGGGAGCGGACTACCAATACTGAAGTAAAAGCAAAGTTCGTATTCAAAGTCAAAAAGCTAGAGTATGCTATTACAGCACTAGAGTACTTTTTTAATGTTTCAAAAACAGTATCTCAACTGTCTGTATCTTTTAAATTCTGCTGTTTACATTATTGTTCTACCGCAATACTTACTTTCAGTTTTCAAAACATAAATAGGCTATTGTTGTTATATTTTTTTGAAAAATCAGCGTACAATTTTATAAAATAATTAAGTATTTATGCTTAGAAGTTTGTCACTTTCACTTTTACTATATAGTAGTTGATTTGTGTAGCCTACACTACACTCTTCTGTGGTTACATGAAGAACCTTTAAAATCCACAGAACGTTTCCATAACACAAAAGGATCTTTACTGTGGAAAAAAAGTTCCATTACATTGTTTTAGAATGTTCTTCACACTAAATAAAAAAAAAAAAAAAAAAAAAAAAAAAATGGCTCCACACTCTAAAAAATGCTGGGTTGAAAATGGACAAACCCAGTGGTTGGGTTAAATGTTTGCCCAACGTGCTGGGTAGTTTTATTTAACCCAACTGTTTAAAAATGACTATATGGCTGTCTTAAAATGAACCAAAAATAGGTCTGAAATTAAAAATCAGACACATAATTACTAGAAGCAACAATAATAATCAAAAGGTGAACATTTATTAATAAGCAACTTAAATGTTTATTGTTTAATTGTTATTCATTAAACTTGTTGATAAATGTTCATTTATTAAACATATTAATACATGTTAATTTCCAGGATACTTTGGGTTAATTTTAAGCAAGCAATACAGTCATTTTTAAACAATAGTTGAGTTAAAAAAAAAAATTCACCCAATTGCTGGGTTTGTCCCTTTTCAACCCAACTTGGTTTTTTTTAACCCATCATTTTTTAGAGTGCAGTAAAATGTTTACTGAAAGGTTCTTTGGGGAACCAAAAGTGGTTCTTTTATGGCATCAGTGTGTAAAAACTCCCTTTTGGAACCTTTATTTTTAAGAGTGTATAGTGCATATTTGAAGTATTGCATAGCAATACATATGATAATATAGTTTAAATTGGTTCAACAGGAGGGGAAAATCCTGTCCAAAAATGATTAAGGCATGATGTTCATTTACTTAAGTGATTTTCCTTTTCTTTCATTTTACTGTAGGCCTAAACAGTTTGTTATTCCAAATAGTGGGTAGGTGTGTTAGGCTACTGTAAATAAATTACTGAACAAATTACTACCAAAAAAAAAAAAAAAGAAAGAAAAAAAAAAAAAGATAGCATCCTCAACAAACAAATAAGAGATTACCTTAAGTTTGATTAATATGGACATATAAAAATAAAACAAATATATACATAAATGTGTAGCTATATAAAAATATAAAAATTGTAATAACAGATGTTAAATAAAAAGGTAAGGAAAAGGTATTTGTTTTAAGTGCTTTTTATTAGGAGGGGTGTGGAGCAGGGGGCCTCCAACATAAAGTTTGCCTAGGGCCTCCAAATGTCTAGAACCGGCCCTGAGTAGCACTTTCTGAGCACACACCAAATATACAACAAAGCCTAAACAAAAAACAACAAACATCAACATACCACTTTCCATGTGAGAGCCTGGTTCCAGAAGGATGACCCTTCCTCCAGACTAAAGAGTGTGCCCCCTATGGGTGCCCCGAAGGCAGCTGCAACTCCGGCCGCTGCACCCGCTGAGACAAAATCCCTTTTGTCCCTGAACACAACATAAAATAAATCACTGAGAAATCAAAATTTCCCCATTCACTTGATTAATACAAATTCAGTCTTATGGCATGTTACAGCAGAGCACATTATTCTAAAGATGAATAAATATTTTTTAAAATAATCTTTTTATAAAATTATTATATAATAATGAACTAATGAAAAATAAAATGGCATCGTACAATAATAATATTGTAAATATTCATCTTTTATTAAAGCTGCAGTCTGTGATTTTTCCTCTGTCTCCATCTCTTGTTTAAAACCTGCAATTGCAGTCATATGCGGAACAGTTATCTGTACGTGCGTTGTCGTCAGCGGGGATGAATCTAATGCTTGCTGTCAGTCACCGCACCGGTGTGGACACTGTACTCCAGAATCACAGATTCTACATCTTGAAAGTATGACCAATATAAGAATTTTCACTGGAAAATATAATCTGAACAAGTAAGTAACATTTCTGCCACTTTTGTTCTGACCAACTGAGGGGAAAAGCATTAGGCCTACAATAAATCGCGCTGCCAATGATGATTAAATCTATCGATCGCTTAGCTCTGATCACGCCAAACCGTGCAAATTTTTATTACGGTTATATTTTTCTCAAATTGTTAATGTTAACAACATCAGCATTGTGTGATTGTGTGACTATGTGTATATTGCGTGACTATGTGTATCTTATCCTCTCTATTGTAGCTTATGATACTCTGAGCACTGCCTATAACTTTTATTGTGAGCACTTCTTGTCTATTTGCCTCATCATGACGACTCGCTTGTTGTATTCCTCACTTGTAAGTCGCTTTGGATAAAAGCATCTGCCAGATGAATAAATGTAAATGTAAATATTAGCGTTACCTGTAGATTTCAATTTCTGTAGCCACTCAACAGTCCAAAGTCTTTTGCTTTTTGACTACGGCTGAATTTCCAGTTGTCACTGATGATTGTCATTTGGATCTTTCTGGATTACAATCCGCCATCAAAATGATAAGTTTAATTATTTAAGCTGCTGTTTGAAAAGGCTATAAATGATTCGCTACAAGCAGCGTCCTCACGTGATAAAACTGACTAGCCTGAACGGGACTCCTTCCTTTCTGTTTACGTACGTGACGTAATGACGCACAGAGGAACTGCTGCAGGCTCAAATTTCCCGCGGAAATCCGCCATGTCGCTCTTATTATAAAACATTATTACAAGCTAACCGTTGTGAATCAAGCTAAGATAATGAGATAGTTTTGAACACTGGCTGGTTATGTACTTGCTCAAAAATTGATTTTGGATAATTTTTAACCAAAAAAAGTTGCGGACTGCAGCTTTAAAATGAAATAAAATGTAATATCTTGATCTGCCTGACCAAAGCTACACATGCTATTGGATCATGTTAATCAATAAACAATTTCTTTAAACAAGCTTTAAGCATTTACATTTCCCATTTTTGATCCGAACAATTATCAATGGATATAATGTTCGGTACTGCATTTTTTTCACATGGAAATATAACATTACAGAAGTAAAGGGTTGCAGACAGTGGAGGTAAACGCTGTTTTACATTCATTTTACACTATGATATTGGGCACTATTTTAATGATCTAAGTGCATGGTCTAAAGCGCACGGCACAAGTGCACTTAGGATGTGTCCGAATCCACTTTTGCTAGTTGAATGATGGCCGCACCAGGCGCATGGTCTAAAAGGGTCATCCCTATTCTCTTAATGAGTCATGGGTGTGTTTTGGGTGTAACGTGAAATAAACCAATTAGTCTCATCTCCCATTCTCTTTAAAAGCCAGTTGCACTCGTGCCATGGCGGCGCAAATTTGCTATTTACATGGCGGAATTTGCAAGCAGAAAAAATGAACTCTTCTCTAGCGAGGAAAGGGATCTGCTCGTGGGCAAGGTTAATGCACGCGAGCAGACCATCTACGGGACAAGCCGGATTCCATCAAAGCATTTTTATCTTTATGCACACCATAATAATCTTTTAATATTTGGCTTGTTTGTGTGCTGCTGTGTGTCTCTGTGTGTGTAATAAGCAGAGTGTATGCATGTTGTGCACCCACATACAGGCGCATATTACTAACGGGTTCTTTAAATAACAAAACAAATATTGTGCCATTGACTTCTGACCAGGATTCAGTTGGTCAATGGAGCATTCTGTTTCAGTTGCCTCAAAATAGTAACGTGCCAATAATGCGCCTGAACACACCACATTTTCAAACCAGCACGCCCATGGACGCACAAATGGGCACAAATGCTATTTGCTATTTAAACAATGCGGCGCAGGATGTGAAAATGATAACTGTGTCGGGCTAAAACTAGCAAAAAACACTTGCGTCGTGCCTGGTGCCGCACTGGGCCAGGTGTATGATAGGGCCCTTAGTATTTGGTGTGATGTATTGCTCACCTGTCACTGCGGAAATAGGGGAAGTGAAAAAGGATCTTCTTGAAGGTGATGCTCTGAAACTAACCAGACATACAAACATGCATTCAAAAGATTTAACTATGATTGTGACAAGAAAGATAAAGCATAAATTACATACCAAGTAACTTTCAGAGCACAAAATCATTAAACATCTAAAGCAGAGGTCCTGGAGGACCACTGTCCTGCAAAGTTTAGCTCTAACCCCAATTAAACACATCTGAACCAGCTAATCAAGGTCTTGCTGGGCATACAAGAAACTTTCAAGCAGGTGTGTTGGAGCTGTTTGGAACTAAACTCTGCAGGACAGCGGCCCTCCAGGACTGAGTTTGGAGACCTCTGATCTAAAGTATTGTCAGCCTTAACATCTTTCTATGGCAGAAGGGTTAAAGATTAGCGAAATCAGCATGTGTATTACTCAGCTCACATAGGAAACCTCAGCATATGGAGGAGTACCTGAGGAAGTCCTGCCCCTACTATCGCTCCACTGTGGATCATTGGTCCCTCTTTACCCACAAACAATCCTGAAACAACAACAGCAATACTGAGTCAGTCTGGAACAACTTTTAAAAGACATATCACTGTCATCGTTCTGCATGGCTCTGAACAAAACCACATAACTTTTCGACATATTAGCAGTATCAGGCCAGTATACAAATATATTTCTTAAAAATCTGAACCAAAAAGTGTTTTAAGTGGCAATCACCATTAAAAGTCAAATAGAGTACAGACCCAGGCTTCATTCTAATCACTGTACTGCTGATATAGGTTATTTTCCTCATAATTACCTCCAGCAACAGCAAACAGGACCCCAGTGACCTTACAAATGAAGGTCCGCAGCCGCACAATTCCTGGAATCTTTACTCCGTTAAGGTAACTTTTAATTTCTGGGATGCCAGACCCAGCTGCAACAGGCTATATATAGGGAAAAAAAAAAAAAAAAAGATTGATAATATTCTCCCCCACATACAAACTCTATACAATTATTAAATCTGCCTTTTTAATAATAGCATGCAATTTTGATTTTATGTTGACAGAGAGAGCAAAAATATCAAATAAATAAATGAGCAGTTTTTTGTTTTTTTCTTTTTGTTGTTTTTGAGAAGGGATTTAACATAAGGTTTGTTTCTATTGACTTTACTCTTTTTAACAAATATTTAGATGTTCTTACCTCAATGAGCACCAGAACACTGGAGATGAATATGAACATCATATTGAGAGCCAGCAGCTCCAGTAATGAGAGAGCTAAACAGCCATTCTCACTGCATTCCTCCACAGCTAAACAACACGTCAAGGACTCCACTCAGCAAATAGTGCAAAATGACACAAACCAAAATACAAAGCAGCATTGAGCAGAAAAGATACATTGTCCAACCAAGCTGAACTTCAGCTGAGTGAAGAGCCGCACAAAGAAATCCACAAACAGGCCAGTCTGAAAAATGAGAGAGAAATCATCATTTCTAATAACCATATAAACTATACAGAGATGAAATGTCAAATATTTCACCCCCCTTAAGACATTAAGAATCTTAAGGGTCCCAAAAGACCTCTTTATTGAAATGAATGTATTTTATTTATTTAATTTTGGGGTAAAATGTGACCTGGGCACATTTATCAGTTTAAATATATTTGTATGTACTAAATGTTTACAACATAAAATTACAGATAACCAATATTAATATTATCAACAAACTACTTACCACAACAAAGGCATTCGTTCTCATTTTATATTGTAGTTATCATTTTATATTAAATATCTCAGATATTCTATTCCCAATGACATTTGATTTTGAGCAATTCAAGTATTTGCAGAATCTATAATTCTCTATAAATGTCAAATTCTTTTGTAGAAATATAGTATATTGTATGCTATAAACCTTGATCAAAATTATTTAAGATAAATAAACCACCCCAAAACGTACCAGTCCTGTTGATACTCCAATCGCAAAGACCAAAATCCACTTTATGGCTTCATACTTTTTGGCTTTCTGTAAGAGAAATGAGATGATGTGCTTGGTAAACAGGGACTAGACATCACTGAATACGATAAATGATGACATCACACATTTTACCTTATTATCCAACCCCTCTAAAACCTCCAAGAATGGCTCATTAATACATCGGTCATAATCCAAACTCTGAAATGTCAAATATGAATAAAGACATTACATGCAGAATTCATACTGTTCAAACACTACAGTTAAAGACAAAAGATCATGTTTCAAGTCTTAGAATTACTTTATGTACATTATTCACTGACCTCATAGTCTTTTCTTGGCAATATTTCATCATCGTCTTCTCTGGTTTCACCCAGTATTGTCTAACAAGCAAAAGCCAGCAGTAAAATAATAAAATCAGATCAACACAATTATAAAAGAGACCAAATGCTTAAGAAAGTAAACCCCCAATCTGATGGTTTCCTTTAGGTGGTTCTTAGGTTTCCAAGAATGGGATCTCAGTCCTCAAAATGAACAGATGGCCTGTGATGACTCTAAACAATGGAGGGACTCTTTCTGTGCACATGTCTGACATTTCACTCTATTATACCTAGAATAATGGCTAATGCAAAATATTTCTCTACAATATCAACACTTTTTATTTTAATTTTTTACAATAATAAGGAACTCATTAACAGTATTATTAAATCATCACAATATCAAGAAATACAAGTTGTGTCTCATAACCTGATTTAGCTGCCTATCTAGACAATATTTTGGTGATATAACGACCAAATTACACGATGTCCTCCTAGTGACATAGGCTATTATACAAAACTGCTGCACTGGCTAAATATGCCCAACTATGTCGTCTAGATAGGGAGCACACTAGATTCAGAAACAGTTACATTTTCACTTTCAGTGATAATATTGCATATGAATTGAACAACTTGTTGAGTTGTACTGCTCTCAGCAGACTCAGTTTGATTGCTAAACCTATTGTTAGTGTACACTTGATTTACATGATGCTGTTTACAGTGAATTTGGGTGGAGAATAACAGATACAGCATCGTTTACCACGTCAGAAAACACGCGCATTTCATTCAACAAGGCGCTTTGCGTTAGGAAACAGATAATACACATATATTAACTCATACCAGCTCCTCTGGTGTTCTTGTTTCGCCTTCATTGCAGCAGCACTGACAACACAAACATCCTCCACAGCACGCCATCTTCAGCAACACACCGCTACTAGAGCGCACCGGATCACATGACCATCACACGAGAGTTGAGGTATTCAAGCGCGCACCAGCTGCGCAGATTTAACGCAGAAAAGCTGATTTTTTTTTTCAAGCACGCACCAGTTACGCATGTGTAACGTTCTAGGTCCGACACAGCAGGGACACAAGCTCATAATTGCTCAGAACCGGTTAATATGCATTACAAATATTTCAGGAAAAATAAACAAAAAGACTTCAAAGAATAAAGAACAGATTGGATAAATAGGTTGACTTTTCTTTTCTTTTATTTTTTCAGTGTGAACGTGGGCGTATCTGCCTGTACATACACATATAGCTCATTTAATTATTAATAAGTACATGTGGTGTGTTTACATCATAAGCGATAACAGACCCTGCAGCCAATGGAACGATCGTTTGGACTGAAATGGGCGTGACTTGTGTAAAATCGGCGTGGCCTACCATAACACCACCCTCTTTGTCTTCCATGCTGTCCGCACACGCTGTTTAGCCAGAGCACGGGTACAAGCGCCGCCCTGGATCTGTACTATCCTCTCATAACTCATAGGGGATCGGGAAAAGTTTGAAGGTAATGAAGCAAAGACTCCTTTAAATGATTACAGACTTTGCATGACTCGCTTTCGGCTATTTAAAGGGTGCAGTCGCGCGGACCCCCGTGTCCCAGTCTAGACCCTGTCGCACAATGGACAGTATCAAAAGATGCACAAATAATTTCTAAAATAAGTTATTTTGTCATATAAAACGCTGTTTGTTGCTTGCATTGATTGCTTTGCCTTAAATCATGCCTTTAAAAGCAACGTTTTTATATGAACGTTTCTTCCTTATAAGTCAAACGAGACTCGTTATAGACTGACTTAATGCATTTAGCTATTAGGATTATCATCATGAGCATGATATTGACTTTTATGCAAAAACATTGGAGTGATTGTAACAGTGGCTGGGGGACAATTGTAACACATATCACCTTCATTTGCTACTAAGTATTTTAGCTGTCAGTTACACATGTTTGAGTAGTAAACTTTAAATCAAATGTTTACATTATAATTGTAATGTGCTTTTTATCTATTCAACTACATATGTAACTGAAATACTGATGCATAATTTTACACAATTTAAAGATTAATATGTCATGTGCACACTGCACAATATAAGATACTGTATATCCCACAATACAGTAGGCCTGACTTTCCATTTGAACTGTGACAAATGGTCACAGTGTAATATTAAGTCATTACGTATGCAGTTTTTTTACATACCTCTCTCTGGACTCATGATCATACTGCCAACGTTAAGACTTTTTTTTACATAAAACTTAATTAAAAATATATTTTTAATTTTTATTTGCAGGATGATATATAATATTGTTTAAACATTTTTTTTTTGATTGTGATGTGTAAGATTGTGAATACCGTATAACTTAATATTTTTTTATAATTATCAGAATACAGTGATTTTGTGCAGTATTAAGTGATAAGCTAGTATTCCATTCTGAACATAGGCAGCATCATCAATGTAGTTTGTTTGCAATTAAAAAACTGCTCCTAGTCTAGTCTCCCATACAGACGGGTTTAGAGACGTTAAAAAAGTCAACCTAGCTCGAAGTGATCGTGTTATCTGTTTTGTTGGGTTGACTTTCTACACATGGTACAGGAAACATGGTGAACCAAAGAGCTGACATAGGTTGGCAGTCCTCTAAGAGCGACTCTAGTGGGGCCAGTAACAGTGGAGAGAGCTCCAAAGAGAGCTCCAGGTGCTCGACCCCTGTACTGGACGCCGACCGCACTGACCGGCTGCGGGACAAGATGAAACGGCGGATCGAGTCTGGGGACCACTGGTTCTCTCTAGAGTTCTTCCCACCTCGTACAACATCTGGAGCAGTCAATCTTATCTCTAGGTAGGAAAGCAAAACATTGCTGATTTACTTTACTTTTATGTTTTTGTAAATTGGTGAATCTCACCACCAGCAACAACAACAACAACAAAAAACATGTCCAGGTTATATTTTTTCCAATTTACAGGTGCATCCCAATAAATTAGAATGTCGTGGAAAATTTCATTTATTTCAGTAATTCAACTCAAATTGTGGAACTCTAAATTAAATAAATATTGTATTAAATAAATTCAGTGCACACAGACTGAAGTACTTTAAGTCTTTGGTTCTTTTAATTGTGATGATTTTGGCTCACATTTAACAAAAATCCACCAATTCACTATCTCAATAAATTAGAACAATTCATAAGATCAGTAAAAAAAAAGGATATTTTAAACAGAAATGTCAGGCTTCATTTCTATGCACTCAATACTTGGTTGGGGCTCCTTTTGCATGAATTACTGCATCAATGTGGCGTGGCATGGAGGCAATCAGCCTGTGGCACTGCTCAGGTGTAATGGAAGCCCAGGTTGCTTTGATAGTGGCCTTCAGGTCATCTGCATTGTTGGGTCTGGTGTATCTCATCTTCCTCTTGACAATACCCCATAGATTCTCTATGGGGTTCAGGTCTGATGAGTTTGATGGCCAGTCAAGCACAGTAACACCATGGTCATTGAATAGGCTTTTGGTACCTTTGGCAGTGTGGACAGGTGCCAAGTCCTGCTGGAAAATGAAATCAACATCTCCATAAAGCTTGTCAGCAGAAGGAAGCATGAAGTGCTCTAAAATTTCCTGGTAGATGGCTGCGTTGACTGTGGACTTCAGAAAACACAGTGGACCAACAACAGCAGATGACATGGCGGCCAAAATCATCACTGACTGTGGAAACTTCACACTGGACTTCAAGCAACATGGCAACATGTCTCTCCACTCTTCCTCCAGACTCTGTGACCTTGATTTTCAAATGAAATGCAAAAGAGGACTTTGGACCACTGAGCAACAGTCCAGTTCTTTTTCTCCTTAGCCCAGGTAAGACACTTCTGATGTTGTCTTTGTTTCAGAAGTGGCTTGGTATGTGGAATGTGACACTTGTAGCCCATTTCCTGAAGACTTCTGTGTGCGGTGGCTCTTGATGCACTGACTCCAGCTTCAGTCCACTCCTTTTGAAGCTCTCCTAAGTTCTTAAATCGGCTTCGCCTGACAATCTTCTCAAGCCTGCGGTCATTCCTTTCACTTGTACACCTTTTCCTACCACACTTTTTTTTTCCAGTCAATTTTCCATGAATATGCTTTGGCACAGCACTCTGCGAACAGCCAGCTCTTTCAGCAATGACCCTCTGTGGCTTACCCTCATTGTAGAGGGTCTTGATGATCATCTTCTGGACAACTGTCAAGTCAGCAGACTTCCCCATGACTGCTGTTGGGATTACTGACCTAAACCCAGTATTTATACCCTGAGAATGGTAATTTAATAGAACTTGAAATTAAATATTCTAATAATTTGAGATACTGATTTTTTTTATTATTATTATTTTGATGAGCAGCAAGCTGTAATCATCAAAATGAAAACAAAAAAGTCTGTAAATATTTTACTTTGTCTAGTAAATCTAGAATATATTTTTGAATTTAATTACAGAAAAAAAAAAACCTTTTTCATGATATTCTAATTTATTGAGATGCACCTGTATATTGTGACATATTTGAAAATCCATCCTATTTTCCTTCCAAATTCTTATTACCTTGAAGGGTTAGTTCACCCAAAAATTACCCTCATGACGTTCCACACCCGTAAGACCTTCGTTCATCTGTATGACCACTGTAGTCACATGAACAGTTTTAAATATGTCTTTAGTAGCTTTCTGGGCATTGAAAGTTGATTATCTTGCTGTCAATGGAGGCCTCACTGAGCCATCGGATTTTATCAAAAAATATCTTGATTTGTGTTCTGAAGATGAACAAAGGTCTTATGGGTGTGGAATGACATGAGGGTGAGTAATTAATGACAGAATTTTAATTTTTGGGTGAACTAACCCTTTAATGCAAAAAATAATGGTATTTGTTTAAAAAAAAATATTATTTTTGTTCTTTGTGTGTTAGATTTGACCGGATGGGTTCGGGAGGTCCTCTCTTCATTGACATCACTTGGCATCCCGCTGGAGATCCAGGCTCAGATAAAGAAACATCTTCCATGATGATAGCAAGCACAGCAGTCAATTATTGCGGCCTGGAGAGTGTCCTGCATTTGACATGCTGCAATCAGACGAAGGAGAAAATAACAGCCCATTTAAATAAAGCCAAGCGGCTAGGCCTAAAGAATATCATGGCCCTGAGAGGAGGTATGAACACAGACTCATTTGAAATCTGTAAGAGTTACTTATAGGTTCAAACAACACATTTTTACGTGCCATTTCCCCCCAAAAAAGCTAGGTTTCAAAACCTAGTAAACCGTCATGATGTCTACACATTCAACTGCCTTCTAAAACAGCATCCTTTACTGTTACGGATCCTCATAAGTGACTGACTTGAATCACTTTTGAATGGCAGCAGCAGTTTTACTGTAATGTATGTAAGATATTTGGTAACTTCTATGTTTGAACTTCTGAACACTTCAGTTCTGAGATTTAGGTATATAGCTTATAATCAACATTTCTCTCTAGTCCATCTGCCATCTTGGATTTTTTTTTTCACTGTGGTTGTCTTTGATTCTGAGTTTGCCTTCCCGATGAAGGATACATTGCATGCAGTATTACTGTAGAATTTGGCCAAAATTAGGTGTTTTAGAAAGCAGCATACTGTGGCTATTTAGTCTTTGGAGCAGTCATAATCTCAAGAGCAAACTCAATTTGACCCAAATTGTCTTTTTTTGCAGATCCTATTGGGGAAGATTGGGTGGAGGAAGATGGAGGTTTCAACTATGCTACAGACCTGGTCAAGCACATTCGCTGTGAATTTGATGACTATTTTGATATCTGTGTTGCAGGTGAGCTTTAGACAGACAAACAATTAATGGTGTTTGCTAAGGCAAATTAACATTGTTCATTGATCAAGACATTGGGTCCAGAGCCAGTAAGCACCTAGCAACCACTCAGAATACTTTACAACCACATAGCAACACCCAGTATTTTGGCAGCAAGTTGTTTTTCCAGACGTTCTAGATTTCTGGATCTAGTTGTGTGCATTTGTTTGTTGTGATTTCCACATGGAACTCAATTCACCAGCTCAAACCCCTCACAAATGTAATGACAGGTTACCCCACGGGTCACCCAGAGGCTGAGAGCTATGAAGATGACCTCAGGCACCTGAAGGAGAAGGTTGATGCTGGTGCACACTTCATCGTCACCCAGCTGTTTTTCAGGGCAGAAACATTTCTTAAATTTGTAAAAGACTGTCGGGCCATTGGCATCACCTGCCCCATTCTCCCAGGAATCTTCCCCATCCAGGTACATAAACACATAAACAAACCAATCACTGCACCTTGATGATGTGGAAGTCATCCAGTTCTCTTATCAGCCAAATACGGCAGCATAAACTGCCATATGATGTCATACCATTGGAAAAGATCAATTAAGGTCTACTACTAATGCAGCATATCAAATACTATAATAGTTAAACAGTTATTTTGTAATTTTTCTGTTTAATAATTCCTGTAAGTGACTCTTGTTAATTGTTAACTTTTAAGAATAATCTGAAAATAAATGAGACATAAAATACAGTTTAATGCAACTAGCAAAGAGTTAAACAACTATCTAATGTCCCTCTAAATAAACTCTAACCCCTGGTTTCACAGATAAGGCTTAAGGGATAGTTCACCCAAAAATAAAAATGTGATGTTTATCTGCTTACCCCCAGGGCATCCAAGATGTAGGTGACTTTGTTTCTTCAGTATGTTTGTTTCTAACACAAATGATGATTTTTAACTCCAACTGTTGCAGTCTGTCAGTCAAATAATGCATTGAAACGGTAACACCATCTATAAGAGTGAAAAAAAAACACGCACAGACAAATCCAAATTAAACCCTGTGGCTCGTGACGATACATTGAAGACACGAAACGATCGGTTTGTGCAAGAAACCGAACAGTATTTATATCATTTTTTACCTCTAAAACACCACTATGTGCAACTGTGTTCAGCATCCGGTTAGTGAGGTCAAAAAACGCGTTCTGATGACGGAAGTGATGTCTTGCGCTTTGCTTCAATGCGTGCGAGACATCACTTGCATTGTGTCAGAGTGTGTTCAGACCTCACTAACCGGATGCGCAGGGCAGCTGGACATAGTGGTGTATTAGAGGTAAAAAATGATATAAATACTGTTCGATTTCTCACACAAACCGATCGCTTCGTGTCTTAGGACATCAATGTGTCGTCACGAGCCACAGGGTTTAATTTGGATTTGTCTGTGCTTGTTTTTTTCACTCTTATAGATGGAGTTACCATTTGCATTATACCAATGCATTATACGACTGACAGACCACAACGGTTGGAGTTAAAAATCATCATTTGTGTTCTACTGAAGAAACAAAGTCACCTACATCTTGGATGCCCTGGGGGTAAGCAGATAAACATCAAATTTTCATTTTTGGGTGAACTATCCCTTTAAGCTAGTCCTAGACTAAAATGATACATTGATATTATGTGAAATTTAGGTGACTCCTGCCCTGGGCCATCAGTGCCCATCCAAAGCGCAAGGAAGAATCATTTTGTCACCAGATTTGATGTCACAATTTTATATTCTATAAAATATTGTGGAGGGTACAACATTTTAGATTTCAGTGTATTTCTCACACAAAACTATCATAAGCCTTCAGACTTTTATTGTGATTTTTGTGCATCTTAAAAACTGTAATTTCCGTTGTTTGCACAGGGGTATCACTCACTCCGTCAGCTGGTCAAACTATCCAAACTTGAAGTGCCAGAGGAGATCAAGCAGGTGATTGAGCCCATTAAAGATAACGACGCCGCCATTCGTAACTATGGCATCCAGCAGGCGGTGGAGATGTGTAAGGTTCTACTGGCCAGTGGAGAGGTCCCGGGCTTGCACTTTTACACGCTCAACAGAGAGGTGGCCACCATGGAAGTGCTCAGACAGCTGGGCTTATGGGCAGAGGATCCACGGTGAGTGGCTTTGAAATGTAACTTGATTCTAAGAAGATTCTCCTTTTTTCTTTTTCTTTTTTCCCCAAAAAGAAATTTCTATTATAGTACAGAAAATGCTGCTGGCGTTCATGGCTCAGAATCTGAATAAAAATGAGCTTTATATATGTTAATAGTTGTGTGGCGAGACGGTCAGGGGTGCGTTTCCCAAAAGCATCGTTAGCCAACTAACATCGCAAGTTCCGTCATTACTTACATAGTTCAACGATTTGGTGCACAGTTCAAACGAACATTCGCAAACTGCATCGCAAACTTGTGTGGTTGGAACGACAGCTCTCGACCTGTGGTTAGAAGCATAGTTTCTTGTTTTTATGACATGTGGACTTAATCGTTATCATGAGCAAAATAAGCAAGCTGACATTAAGTACAATGTATATCTTTTATTTCGAATATATACAAATGTCATTTATATATTTTAGTTTGTCAAGAGATTTAAAGCACCGTTTTTGGAGAGTGCGCATGTGCGTACGTGCTCTAGTCTGTAAGAACATGCATTTGATTGAATCTGGAAAAAAAGCAAAATAACTGAGGAAAATGAGAATTAGTCCTCAGATGCCATGCCTATAATTTATAGCAAAAAATCAATCATTAATTCGATCTGAAGCAGATTCATTTAAAGAAGTTATTACTCCACCATTTGCATGACCTCATTCACCAACGTGGTTGAACGACAAGTTTGTGACAAAAACAGTTTAGGGAAACAGTCCTGACTAGCTAGTTGATTTGTTCAACGATGCATCGTACTATGGTAGTGAAGTAACGAGTTACATCGTTGTATGGGAAACGCACCCCAGAGCGGGTGTGGGGTGTGAGACTGGGCTTTTCAAACATGCGGTAAAGCACATTCAGGTCTTCAGCTAGTTGTTGAATTGCCACAGTGCTGGGGGATGGTGCTTTGTAGCTGGTGATGGCTTTCAGGCCTTTCCACTCTGATGCAGGGTTGTTGGCTAAAAAACAGTTTTTTCATCTCTTTAGTATAGCTTCTCTTAGCAACTCCTATGCTCTCAGGTGATTATGGATTGTGATGGCCCTGAGTGCTGTATTGATTTTATATATCAGCAGCAGGTGTAATCAGGGTCCAGTTTAATCAAATTCAAGGCCAAAAAAAATCTTAAACATCTTAAATGGTAAAAAAAAGGTCTCATATTTCAGGTCTTATATTTGGGGATGGAAAAACAGGAATTGCGATAAGGCCTAATGGGATTATTAAACTTCAAAAGGCATGATTTAAGTAAATGTGAGTGCTGCATGTTCAGTAGCACTGTTTCGCGTTTTACAGGCTGGCAGTTTTAAAGCAGTTCTCAATCAGTGATTATAGCGATCGCTTATGATCTACTGTTGATGAAATATGACAATGTTTACTTTAAGGTGTTAAAGGGATAGTACACTAAAAAATGAAAATTTGATGTTTATCTGCTTACCCTTAGGGCATCCAGGATGTAGGTGACTTTGTTTCTTTAGTAGAACACAAATGATGATTTTTAACTCCAACTGTTGCGGTCTGTCAGTCTTATAATACATGTCAATGGGAACTCAATATATAAGATTAAAAAAAACATGCACAGACGAGTCCAAATTAAACCCTGCGGCTCGTGACAACACATTGATGTCCTAAGACACGAAATGATCTGTTTGTGCGAGAAAACGAACAGTATTTATATAATATTTTACCTCTAAAACAACACTATGTCCAGCTGCCTTGCACATTCGGTGTGTGAGGTCTAAATGCACTCTGATGCCGGAAGTGATGTCTCGCACTCATTGACATACACGCGAGAGATCACTTCCGTCATCAGAACAAGTTTTCAGACCTTACCAACCGGATGCGCAAAGCAGTTGGACCTAGTGGTGTATTAGAGGTAAAAAATGATATAAATACTTTACTTGTTTGTTTTCTCGCACAAACCGATTGTTTCATGCCTTAGGACATCAATGTGTTGTCACGAGCCGCAAGAGTTTATTTGGATTTGTCTGTGCATGTTTTTTTTTACTCTTATAGATGGAATTCCCATTGACATGCATTACACGACTGACAGACGGCAACGGTTGGAGTTAAAAATCATCATTTGTGTTCTACTGAAGAAACAAAGTCACCTACATCTTGGATACCCTGGGGGTAAGCAGATAAACATCACATTTTCATTTTTGGGTGAACTATCCCTTTAATATTGTAATTGTTGATTGTTGTAAGACTTCATATTTTATCTCAATCTTTTTGAATGAGCAACTAAAAGTAGTAAAGAACAGACATTTCAAAATAAGAGTCCTAGTGTATTTTAGTTTTTTTATCATTAAAAGTCCCACATTATGCATAAAGTCATTTTTTTCCTTATTCTATTCTTTTAATTTGGGGGGGAAAATATGGACATGTTTCTGACAGTTTTTACGATATTCACCTATTTACATTGATATTATGTGAAATTTAGGCGACCCCTGCCCTGGGCCATCAGCGCCCATCCAAAGCGTAAGGAAGAAGATGTCAGGCCAATATTCTGGGCTTCTCGACCCAAAAGCTACATCTACAGAACACAGGACTGGGATGATTTCCCCAACGGAAGATGGTACACAACATGTTTTCTCCCTCTTTTCTGGGCTTTATGTGGCTTGTTCAAGATGTAGAGAACAAAAATGTTAATTAACATGTCCGCCATTTCTTCAGGGGTAACTCCTCCTCACCAGCCTTTGGTGAGCTGACAGACTACTACCTATTCTACTTGAAGAGTAAGTCTCCTAAAGAGGCCCTGCTGCAGATGTGGGGTGAGGAACTAATGAGCGAGGAGAGTGTTTATGAAGTCTTTACCAACTACATCACGGGGGAAACCAATCGCAATGGACACAAGGTAGAGTGGTACGGCCAGTATCAGTATACAGCCATGTAGATATTCTTGTGTGGGCATGACTGATTTGTGAAGGAACACATAGTACACAAAAGCAGAGCACAGCATATTCTAAACCTGTCAAGATGGGCAAGAACTTGTTATTAAGGGTGTGTTTATTAATTGGAACGACACAAGGGAAAGTTTTTTTTTTTTTTGTGGTTGCCGAACAATGTCACAACTCATGAATATAGAATTCAACAGGTGTTTATCAGAAAACATGAATCATCCAATCTGAATTTACAGACAGAACATCTGTTTTATAATAATGGTTTTACTGTTTTGAGTCCTTTGTTTAACAATGTTAAGCAGTGGTTTTTGCACTAACCAGACTTTGGTTTGTAACATTTAATTCACTAGATAATCCAAAAAAGGGCATTTCCATATAGTTACTTAATATATAAACTACTTTTTTGGTTGAATTACCAATGAAAATGGCTGAACTGACAGTTTCCATTATGAAATTTTGATCATCCTGCCCACTCATGTCATCAGTTGAGTTATGTATGTGTATGTGCTGCAAGTTATATATAAATACTACAATTTTGCATGCATGATTGATATCTTTATGCTTTGTGTAGGTCATGTGTCTGCCATGGAACGATGACCCTCTGGCTCCAGAGACCAACCTGCTGAAGGATGAGTTGGAGAAGGTGAACCGCAGGGGTGTTCTTACCATTAACTCTCAACCCAACATTAACGGCAAAGCCTCATCCGACCCCATTGTGGGCTGGGGCCCTGCAGGGGGATACGTCTTTCAAAAGGTCAGCAAAACACTATTTAACGGTGTGGACAATGTAAAATAAGATATTTTCAAGAATGAGCGAGTTGCACTTTTCCATACAGTGAAAGTGGAACAGGGACTGGATTTGTTGAGCTCCAAAACAACTACCATAAATCTGTAATCTGTATGACTTGTGTGTAACATTCCAAGTCTTTTGATAGTTTTGTCTGAGGAACAAACTGACATTTAAGTCATTATGCTGAAAATCTTCCCTTCCACTCTAAAATTTAAAATCTCATTTGCTTTTAGTTTAATTCAAAACATTAAACCATGTTTCATTGCAATCACACTTTTAAGGTTATTGTCATTAACTAAAACTGAAACCATAAAAAAAAAAATTTGTTACTGGAAATAAAGTAAATGTGAACTGAAGTAAAATAGAATATATATAAAAAACATGTTTTATTTTGGTTATTTGCCAAGGTAACTTTTACAATACTAAAGTAACATTGTCATTCATGTGACGTGAAATAACCAGAGATGATGATGTAAATGATATCACCCCTTGTGCAGTGTACCATGTTTTAATGTGCAGATATTTATTTGGTTCCTTGCACAAAGCTATCATATGACTTCAGAGTATATTTTTGAATATAGCACACAAAAAAATCATGTGGACTACTTTTTGGACTCTGATAATCTTTTGTGATTTCTAACAGAAAGAAAGTCATAAGAGGTTTAGAAAGATTATCTCACAATTGCATGTTTTAAAGTCAGAATTGCAAGATATAAACTCACAATTTTGGAAAAAAAAAAAGTCAGAATTGCGAGTTTATATCTTGCCATTTTGACTATATTTCTCAGAATTGCAAGTTTTTATATTCTGCAATTGTGATTTTATAACACGCAATTGCGAGTTCATATGCAATTCTGAGAATTGCAAGATGTAAACTCGCAATTGTGAGGGAAAAAAAGTCAGAATTGTGAGATTTTTTTTATTCAGTGGTGGAAACAAGCTTTCATAATTATCGTTATCTAACACTAAATCCATACAGGTTTTTTATCAGGTCTAGTTATGCTTGTGAAACTGTGGGAACTGTACACTCGGTGATTTGTGGGTTTATTTTTGGGGTTTGTTTTATTTTAGGTGCTTTTGGAATTGGCTGACTTTTTTGGAAATAGTTCTTTCAGCATGTTTATTTTTACCTCTTGAAATCAACAGGCATATTTGGAGTTTTTCACATCAAGTGAAAATGTTACTGCACTTTTGCAAGTGCTGAAGAAATATGAACCTCGTGTGAACTACCATATAGTCAACGTTCAGGTAAATCACTTGTACCCCTACATGATCCATATTACATTATGTAATCTCCAATTTTTAATATTGACATTTTGTAGTATTTTCTATTCTTTTTAGGGTAGGAATATCACAAATGCCCCTGACATGCAGCCCAACGCTGTGACATGGGGAATTTTCCCAGGCAGAGAGATCGTTCAGCCCACCGTGGTGGATCCAGTCAGCTTTATGTACTGGAAGGTGATGATTCGTCCACCTAGTAACCATCTTTTAACACCCTAGAACCACCTTGCAATGCAAATTTCACATTGCTTTTAAACAGATTTGATCCTAAATAAGGTGTTTAAATGGCTTGCTTATCCATGTGTGACACTTCCAAAACCCTCATTGACCTCACATATTCACACTGCCCCAGTTTAGACAACCTTAGCACTCTTACAGACACACTCACCATTATTGTCTCAGTGATAAGAGCGATTCTGTGCTATAGTAAAAGATAAAATAGACTAGAAACTGAGCTCAGTTCTGTCTGTTCCCGCAGGACGAGGCTTTCGCACTGTGGATTGAACAATGGGCAAAGCTGTATGAGGACGAATCGCCCTCACGCATGATCATTCAGTACATCCACGACAACTACTTCCTCGTCAATCTTGTGGACAACGACTTCCCGCTGGACAGCTGCCTGTGGCAAGTGATTGAAGACATGTTTGTGCTCCTGGACTCTCCTCAAGTAACTCAGGATGAGGGAAGTGAATTGTAGCATCACAGAACTCAAAAAGTCTGCATGCGCTGCTATTTGATCCAGAGACCTCTCAACGCACACACAGAGTACTTTACTGTAATGACACAGTATTTTTAGTCATTTTCAGCGTTGAATTTGTCATCACAGTCAATATATAGGGAAAATTATGCCAAATGTAGCACTACACAAGATGATTTGCCTTAATCTTTAAATGGACTTGAGTTGGCTGTTTTGAGTGCCATTTTCTTATATTTTTAACCTAGGTTTTTAACTATTTATAGATGGTGTTTTGGATACTGCATATGGTCAATATATGATTGTAAAAGCAAGGAACTCTTGTAAGTCAGGTCAAATGTGTGGACACAAATACAGTATTTGGCTACTGTATTTCACTTATAGGAAATAGGTGGATCCTATGTCAAAAAGGTTATTTTCCTGCTAAATTCAAGAGAAAATAACAAGTAATTTTTGTTTGAAGGGTTTGTTCACCCAAAAATTCCAACCATAAGACTTGTGTTCATCTTTAAAATGCAAATTAAAATATTTTTAATATTCTCTCATCATTTTTGCCCATCCATTAAAAGTCCAAGCAACCAAAATCTTCAAGCTTTCAAGTAATTCATAAGGATCTAGTTGTGTAATCCAAGACTTCTGAAGAAATACAATCACTTCACATTACAGATCTGATCAACACGCATACACTGAGCACATCAAATATGGTCAACAGAAGCTCAAATGTGCATGTTTAATGCATGAGAACCAGTGAAGTTTGTTCTCACGTGTCAAGCAAGCACATTTGATCTTCAGCAAAACAATGAGGTTTGTTCTTGTGCATCAAGCAAGTATGGCCATCGACCAGATGTGCTATATGTATATGCGTTGATCAATGTTTTTATCTGAATAAAAGATAAATCTGTTCATCATATAAAAGCGATCAAGCCTCTTCATAAGACTCATTAAAATTTTGATGTCAATGTAGAGTACTTTTTAAAGTTTGAAAATTGTGGTTGCATAAACATCCAATTGATGGAAAAAAAGTGATGAGAGTATATTAAAAAAATTGTTGATAAATGAAAGTCATGGGTTTGAAATGACATGACATAAATGCTGATCATTCATTTTTTGGGTGAACTATCCCTTTAAAGATTTAAGAGTTTTTTTTCCATGACAATTAAGAACATTTTCACTCTAGATACTCATTACCATATTGCAACTGGATGTTATACTTTTGATGTTCATTACTGTAGTAAAAAAAAAAAAAACTACTACCATGATATATAAATAATTTACAATTGAATTTGTATAGAATTTTTGCCATATTACGGCAATGAGAATTGGGAGTGAACATGTTAAATTGTACAAAGCTCTGCACATGACAAGCGGACAAAAATATATATTATGCCCATTAATTAACAATTCGTTCCCACGACTTACTAATGCATCAGCATGTTTTACTAATTCATTCCCTCATTTTAAGTAAACTGTCTGCACGCTATAATAATTTGTTTCCTTGTTTTATTAAAGTTTTTGAAATGAGGGAACGAATTAGTACAATGCGGCCTCAATTTACTAAAATGAGAGAACAAGTTATTATATCAGGTGCTCATTGTAGTAAAACGAGGGAACAAATTATATTGTACGCACAATTTACTTAAAACGAGGGAACAAATTAGTAAATTGTGGCCATGTTTTACTAAAATGAGAGAATGAATTCTTAATTCATGGCCACGATATATAAGGCCTATATTTTTGTCTGCATGTCATGTGCGGGGATCCTTATAATTGTAATGAAAATAATGGGAATTTTTTTTTTAAATAAGACCTGCCTGGATTTAGATTATTTGTGAGATTCCCTCATAGTCTTCTACTGTCGTGTGTGAAGTAATACTAGTGGAGTTATTGGTTTGTGACAGTAGTGATCTGTGAATCACTTTTGAATCTTTGTTTTCCCTATTTGGCCTCTTTTTTTTTTTTTAACCATTTGAGAAGTATGATCATTTCTGTGCTGCCAAAAGAAAACTCAATAAACTTGTGCTCCTCCCCCTGTGCAAACTTGTCCAAGTTTGACATTATCACTGATAATGATTTGTTTGCCTGTGATTCACGTTTTATATTTGGAGTTCACCTATATCTCAAAGTCCATGCCACTGTTGGAAGCTTTGTTGATAATGGTGAAGATTTGGAAGAGGATGAAGGATTCGGTGCGCTGCCATCAGCAGATGTTATGTTAAACATGAAGGCATGCACACATTTCAATTCATGTGCGTTGTCTTATCTCATAGTAAGATAAAACATGACACCTGTTGGAACGAAGCCAACAGCACGAGCTTGACCAGGCCTGAGCAAATGTCATTGCTTAAACATAGTTATTAGACATGTTCATTTTTATGTGCATTTGTTTTTCAGCATTTCTCATTGGTGCCGTTTGTGTTTTGAATGTCTCTTTTTCCCTGTATATGGGTAAATCAATTAAATTTCTGGGTATTTTTTTTAAGCTAGTATGCATATTCAAACATTTTTAAGTTTTTAGTTTATTTAGCTATTACACTCATATTCCGCAACAAATATTTCCAGTAAAGATTTCTTCTCAAAACTTAATATTTTAAAATGAACAAACAAGCATGAGTAATGAGTCATGACTAATTACAATCAGTTATTTTTTGCAACGGGTTTCCCACTTTTATAGAAAACCTGCAAACATCAGGTTATTTTTAAACTGTGATTTGCAGGCCTGTAAATAGGCTATCGTGGAAAATAAAGTAAATAAAATCATGGAAAATTCTACAGCAAATACTGGCTACACTTTATTTTAAGGTGTCCTTGTTACATTGTAATTATACAATTAAATACTGGGTAATATTAATGAACAATATGTTCTTACTATAGGGTTAGGTTTTGATTTAGGGTTAGTTTCTTGTAATTATGCACAATTCACTGTTAATACTATAGTAATGTAACATGTATAACAAAAAGACTAAAATAGTGTTACCCAAATACATTTTTTTTTTACTAGTTATACTTTGCTCTGAAATATTTCAATGGCTAGTTCACCGAGAAATAAAAATTCTGTCATCATTTACTCGCCCTCAAGTTGTTTTAAAATTGTATGAGTTTCTTTGTTCTGCTCAACACAGAAGACATTTTGAAGAATGTGGTAACCATTGCTGATCCCCATTGACTTCCATAATATGGAGAAAAAAAAAGAAAAAAAAAAATACTATGGAAGTCTATGGGGACCAGAAACTGTTTAGTTAACCACATTCTTCAAAATATTTTGAGTTCAAGATGAACAAAGAAACTCATACAGGTTTAGAGCAACTTGAGGGTGAGTAAATGTTTTTGGGTGAACTATCCCTTTAAAAGGTTTGAATATAAAATGAATTAAAAAAAATGATCTAGTAATCATAGAAACTGAAAAGGTTTTCATTAATCAAAAGGCGTCAAAACCCAAAAACTCCTATTAAGTTTTATTGGACAAAAAAGGCATGAAAATGTTCTACACTGATACTTGATTTAAATACATAGAGTATATAAAAGTGGTTTAGTACCTTGGGAACCTAAGTGCCATTTTCCAAAAACCACTGAGAAATTGAAACACTCTTGGTTCTTCCACTGAGTACTCATTCCACATGAGGAGAGGAGGAGGAGTCAGTAACCTGACACACTCATTCTATACTCACTATAGGGTTGTTACATAAGTGAACCCTCTGAACCGCTGGCATTTCTCGTGGAAGTTCTGGGAATTCTTTTTCTTCTGGAACTATCAATCTACACCTGCGCACAAATATCAGCATGAAGGCGGACTGACTGGGCAGAATGTCAAAGTACTTTAAACCATTTTATCTAGTGGAAAATGAGACCGTTTAGCGAACTGTTTCACAATTAGTTAGCATTAATCAGCACCTGCTGCTCATTCACAGCACCGAACGAGTTAAAGACTTAAGACAGACAATTAGAATTTATTTAGAATGTTTTAAAAGTAACGGTAACTGAAAAAGTTATACTAATATGCTATAAGGGTTCTTGCAGTCACTAACAAAATGGTTTGAATATTTTTGGTTTGTGCTACAGCTACATAGATGAATGATATCTCAAATCATGCAGCTTTTTAAGGAGAGGTGTCATGTTACTTTTACATGCTGTGGACTTGGTGGATAATGCAATAGGTTGAAAACACCTGTTGTTTGGCTTACTCTTGGTAAACTCTTTAACAGGGCTTAAAATGAACACTCGCCAAGCGCCAAATGCAAGTAAAAATTGGTGTTGGCGAATATATGAAACGTTGTCAATCGGCAGTTGGCCGGTAACATTTTTCTGAATACTAAAAATGCCATGTTGTGAGAACATGAACATGAACAAACATGAACAACGCTCTGGACAGTTGATGGGCCAGTGCTGCATCGTCACGAAAGTTTAAGCCTTGCCAATTTAAATATTCAAGTGCAAGAAAACATGAAAGGGAACTCTATTCATTGCTCGCACCCCGTGGAAAGTTTTGTGTGCGCACAGATCTGGAGGGCGCACCCAGAAAGCTGTGTCTCAGGCAGCATGCGAATACAAAATTGAGCTCTTTTTCACATCATCTTGTGCTTGAACGGACAAATTCACACAAAATGATGTCAAAAATGCCAGTCTCAGCGCGTATCCTAGTATCGAAATTTGAATAGAAAATTGTGATTTTTCACTGGTGTCACTGGTGTTATAACTGGTGTTTCATGGCCGGTAAAAAAAATATATGGCCGGTATATTTTCTATATTTTCACCGACCATTGGCAGGTGTGGCAAAAAGTTTGTTTTAGGCCCTGCTCTTTAACCTTACACATTTGACCAATACAATAAAATCTTTTTTGATTCAAATGTGGATGGGGGTGGTAATAAATATTTATGAGAATTTTACATCACATAATGAAATGTAGAAATGTGTAGATGTGTTCTTAAACTGTTACTGAATACTCCAGGTGAACTGTCATTATTTTGCAGATGTCGTAGTGATGACTGAAGTTACTGCAGTCTGGTATGATCTGATCTGCCCTGGCTGGTTTCCATCTGTTAACACTCTGCTTGTAAACAGAACTTGTTAGGGCTCAAAGTCTGATCCGTGGGCTCGCTGCCACCACACTTGCAACACCTGTCAATTAAAACAGCAGAATAAAAACAAAACAAAAAATTATCTATTTGTACAGAGTTGTTTGTTATAATCTTATGGAATGGTGCCATTTTTGTGCCATGTGTTCCCTTCACTGATATATTTAACAGAATACTGAACATATTCACATTATTATCCAAGTCTTACTTGTTTGTTTTTCATCACCCAATTTGCATACCTCCATTCATCACATTATATTTTAATGGATTAAATAGAATAATAAAAAAATAAATAAATAAAAAAAACATAAATGTTGCTTTAGTTAAAAATATCATACTTTTACTATGTAGATTTAGCATAGTATGCCTTAAAGAAATAATATAGGCCTACTTTAAAAGAATATACTTAAGTGTGATCTGAATGTAATGTTTTTGGATACTTAATTGCATGTTATTTGCCATTTTAATTTATATTAAATGCAACTAGTGCTTTGATCCACTTAAGTAGGACTTAAGTACATCTTTGGAATTTGGTTAAAGTGTGCTGTAGATTGTACTGACAAGCATTTATTGTAACTTAAATATACTTGAATATTTAATATAATATTGAATATTGAACATATTGAAACTTGTATGCCACTTGTATTTAAATGTGTTTGTAATTACAACTGCAATTTATTACATTTAAAATATATGAACTTTAAATTTGATTTTGAATAGCACACTATGGTTAATTATAATCAAATTATAATCAAATCCTTATGCTTTAGTATGTTAGTCAACACATCAAAATAAGTGTACTTCTTTAAAGCATGACAAAAAGATTATTAAAACATAATGCTTTAAAATGTACTATGGTAAAACCTTTCATTTGACATTATTACAAAGTGAACTTTTTAAAAGTGTGCTTATGTGTGTTACGAAACTGTCATGAAAGTGCACTCTCTTTAAGTACACTTCAATGGTCTTTTATTTCAGTAATAATATTAAATTATATGTTCTTTAAAAAATTCTTAAAAGTTTGAAGTCACTACACGTATTCAATACAATTAAGCACACTTTTTCTCAAGGGAGCCTTAGATGATAAGCTTTCTAGGACTCATTTCTCCATGTAAAATCAAAAATTTTGCAAAACATTCTTAAAGACTGATAAGACAGTGTGAACGATAAGGGTGAAAGTCAATGTTTATGAGTGTATTCATAGGCACACTGGGTTGATTAAGCACAGACCAGATTACAGTGACCTAATAGCTATTAGAGATACTATACGTGCATGGTGACCCTGTTTATCTTGTGCAAATATGGTGAG
Source organism: Megalobrama amblycephala (assembly GCF_018812025.1). Taxonomy (NCBI): domain Eukaryota; kingdom Metazoa; phylum Chordata; class Actinopteri; order Cypriniformes; family Xenocyprididae; genus Megalobrama; species Megalobrama amblycephala. The sequence continues at coordinate 33,415,986 of NC_063055.1, forward strand.
ATTTCAAAGAGTTGTGGACTGTGTCTGCTTCACCTGGGCCAATAGCATGTTGTTAAAGTTGGATGAGTAATCAGCAGACACTCTGTTCCTGATGTTTCTCTTTCTCCAGGTAAGCCAGGCTCTTTGCAGCACAGAACGCTCATACTGCACCAGAAAGATAAGGATAAAGTTAAAGGTGCCCTAGAGTTAAAAATTGAATTTACCTTGGCATAGTTGAATAACAAGAGTTCAGTACATGGAAATGACATACAGTGAGTCTCAAACACCATTGTTTCCTCCTTCTTATATAAATCTCATTTGTTTAAAAGACCTCCGAAGAACAGGCGAATCTCAACATAACACCGACTGTTACGTAACAGTCGGGATCATTAATATGTACACCCCCAATATTTGCATATGCCAGCCCATGTTCAAGCATTACACAAGGGCAGGACGTCTGGATGTGCACAGCTGAATCATCAGACTAGGTAAGCAAGCAAGGACAATAGCGAAAAATGGCAGATGGAGCAATAATAACTGACATGATCCATGATATCATGATATTTTTAGTGATATTTGTAAATTGTCTTTCTAAATGTTTCGTTAGCATGTTGCTAATGTACTGTTAAATGTGGTTAAAGTCACCATTGTTTATTACTGTATTCATGGAGACAAGACTGTCATTATTTTCATTTTTTAAACACTCGCAGTCTGTATAATTCATAAACACAACAATCTCTCCAACAGTGTGTAATGTTAGCTTTAGCCACGGAGCACCATCAAACTCATTCAGAATCAAATGTAAACATCCAAATAAATAACATACTTACGTGATTAGACATGCTGCATGACGAACACTTTGTAAAGATCCATTTTGAGGGTTACAGTATATTAGCTGTGTGAACTTTGTTTATGCTGTTTAAGGCAAGCGCGAGCTCCGGGGGCGGGGAGCACTAGAATTTATAGGGGCCGCAGCCTGAATCGGTGCATAGTTAATGATGCCCCAAAATAGACAGTTAAAAAAAATGAATAAAAAAAATCTATGGGGTATTTTGAGCTGAAACTTCACAGACATATTCAGGGGACACCTTAGACTTATATTACATCTTTTGAAAACACGTTCTACGGCACCTTTATATAATTATTTGTCATGGTAATATTCTCAAATTATTGTAAAAACAAGGATATTTTGGTTGTTAGTGGCTTGTGTTCTTGCTGGTTGCTTGCAGGGTCTTGTGGGCCCTGGGCAAGAAAATGGGACTCACCGATACTGACAATATTAGAACTACAGTATATAGCCTCTACAAACGTAACAGTTACACTGAAAAAGAAATCACTAAAACTAAGCACAACTGTACATAGTTTGTTGACAAAATAACATTTTCAGAGATGGGTAAGTTACTTCCAAAATGTAATACATTAGGATATATATTACTAGTTACTGCAACTTGAAAGTAATTAGTTACATTACAATATTACTGTCTCTGAAATGTAATGTGTTACACTACTTTTGAGTTACTTTTCAGTTACTTTCACCAAAATAACCACAAAAGTGTGACTACGCATTCTAAAATGCTAAAATGTAGTTTATTGCTGCTCATTATACATCCAGTGGAGGGCGATGAGGTATAGCATAATGTCTGTGTTGGCCCCTAAGCCTACTAGTGTAGACGATGTGTGACGCAGAAGGAATGCTAAAGAATTACTTTAATAAATACAGACAATAACACTACTACCATACTTTAACGCGATACAATGAACAGAAGGAACAGAGGGCTTAAACACACAAGGAAAGACCATTAATGGAACAGGGAACAGGTGTGGACTAATCAGGAACCATGACAACTAATGAATGAATAAGAAGGCAATAAAACTAAACAGAACATGACTGTGACAACTAAGACATTATTGGAAGATATAGAGTGATATTTATATGGATTTTATGTAAGCAGTCTAAAAAGCAGTCTTTTTGGCATCGTTATGTTGACAGTTTTAGAATTTGTTGCACAGAATATTCTTGAGAAAACATGACAAGACTTTGGCAACAGAAGTGCCGTTTCTGCCATCCAGTTGTGCTTGACACAAAAAACAATCTCAAATAGCTGCAAAGCGATCCTTTTTGTGACCTATTTTGTAAATTTTCAATAACTTGAGCATTTTTGCATTTTTAATAATACAATTAATAATACAATTTAATGTACCAGAGATGCTATGCAACATGAATAAACTACTTTTTTTTGTTTCACTGTTTTCTGCATCTATTTATACTGTTGCTGTATTGATTGTCACTTGGATTTAAGTTATTTGTCAGTTATTTGTCATTTGGTGATTAAAAGTTGGGGCCATCTGTGTTGCCTGTAGAACGGGATGGCCCTAGTTACTTGGCAGTTCATAGACTGATTTTGTCAATCATAATAATAAATGTTCATTCATGTTGATTACTTACTTGTTGTGTGTACAGCAATGATGCTTCAGTTTGGTTTTTCCAACAGGTCCAATACAGATGGGTCAGTCCATGCACTCTTCCCTTCACAGCTCTGAAATGGCTCATAAAAATATCACTAATTATTAGCCAATATTAGCCAAATCTTTATAACCAATGTTCAAAAACAGTCACAGCTCATTTCTAAAATCTACAAACATAAAAATTTTTTCATATGGTGTTGTACATTTTTTACAATCTAGCTCTAAATGTATCAGTACTGTGGCAATTCTTGAGTTTTAAGAATTTTGTGTAGTCTATGTGAACTTGTTATTGTTGTGTCTGTTAGTATGAGTCTGTTTTATTTATCTTTTACTTAAAACCAGTATAGTTACCTGTGTGAAAACTGTGTCTGTCTGTGTTGGGAAGCTTTCTGGTATTGTTGGTACACTCTGACCCAATGATGGAAAGTTCTAGATACTCCTCTGCCCTCCAGCCAGAGACTCACAGCCTCCCCCATCTGCCTCTGGGCTTTATGTTCTGGTGAAGAAAAAAAGCATTTGGACACTTAAGCCACACTTACAATGTGTAAATGTTACTGCATTAAATATAAAATATCAAACAAGAGCTGCAGGAACTTTTACTTTCTGTACCATTTTTACAATGACTTTGCTGTTTTGGTGATTTTTAGTGGCTATATGAAGTCAGTTTCAGTTTCCCTGAAGTTCACACAGATGTCATATCAGAGAAACCACTGGTGAAGTTCATCACATTAACATCTTCCACTAACATTTGTCAACCACAAAGTGTCACAATACTTTTGTTCAGTGCGTCTTATTTAAATATTATCTTATCCTCATTGTTTTATTATTTCAAATTTATCAATTTTTTTATTTAAAACTAATGTCACATTGACATTGTGTTATCTAATGCAATGACATTTGGACCTATTTAAGTGTAGCTTAAAGAGTTGGTTCAGCCAAAAATGAAAATTCTATCATTAATTATTCACCCTCATGTCGTTCCAAACCCGTAAGACCTTTGTTCATTTTCAGAATGCAAATTAAGATATTTTGAAGAAATCCAAGAGCTCTCTGACAATTTAACCACCACTGTCAAGGTCCATAAAGGTACTAAAGACATTGTTAAAATAGTCAGCGTGACAACTTCAAGGTTCAAACTTAATTTTATGAAGCAACGAGAATACTTGTGCACAAAAAACTAAAAAAAAAAAAAAAAAAAACGAATTTATTCAACAATCTCTTCTCTTCCCTGTCAGCCTCCTTACGCAGCTGACGCAGTAAGCACAGTGCAGGCTTCCGTGTACTACGTCAGAACGTAGACTCATTATTGGCCGGCTCCTGCGTCAGTATCACACGCATGTGTAGTGCTGCTCATGTGTACGGCTTTGGCCAATACTGAGCCGGTCTGTAATTAACTAATTCTCTAGGATCAAGGGGCATCATTAAATATGTGCCAATTCAGGCTGCGCGGCCCCTATAAACTCTAGTGCTCCCTGCCCTCGGAGCTCGCGCTTGCCTTAAACAGCATAAACAAACTTCACACAGCTAATATAACCCTCAAAATGGATCTTTACAAAGTGTTCGCTATGCAGCATGTCTAGTCGCGTAAGTATGGCATTTATTTGGATGTTTACATTTGATTCTGAATGAGTTTGATGGTGCTCCGTGGCTTAAGCTAACATTACACACTGTTGGAGAGATTTATAAAGAATAAAGTTGTGTTTATGAATTATACAGACTGCAAGTGTTTAAAAAATGAAAATAATGACAGTCTTGTCTCCGTGAATACAATAAGAAAAGATGGTAACTTTAACCACATTTAACAGTACATTAGCAACATGCTAACGAAACATTTAGAAAGACAATTTACAAATATCACTAAAAATATCATGATATCATGGATCATGTCAGTTATTATTGCTCCATCTGCCATTTTTCACTATTGTCCTTGCTTGCTTACCTAGTCTGATGATTCAGCTGTGCACAGATCCAGACGTTAATACTGGCTGCCCTTGTCTAATGCCTTGAACATGGGCTGGCATATGCAATTATTGGGGTGTACATATTAATGATCCCGACTGTTACGTAACAGTCGGTGTTATGTTGAGATTCGCCTGTTCTTCGGAGGTCTTTTAAACAAATGAGATTTATATAAGAAGGAGGAAACAATGGAGTTTGAGACTCACTGTATGTCATTTCCATGTACTGAACTCTTGTTATTCAACTATGCCAAGGTAAATTCAATTTTTAATTCTAGGGCACATTTAATAACAACAATGATGAAATTAATAATATAAGGAAGAGGATCTATGAATTCTGAAAGCATCTCTTTCAGTAGCATAGTCAGTATGGGGTCTAACTTTCATGTTGTTGATTTTGACAACTTCCTCCAGGGGTCTATAGCACGACATCTGATGCGATACTGTAGTAGACGGTTGCATGGTTATAATTTTCTCTCTAATAGTCAAACTTGGGTCTTCAGCTGACAAAGTTTAAATCCTGTCTGGCTAGCACGCTTCCATAATGTTTACACATTAGGTCAGTAGGCGAAGAGAGTAGGCGGTCTTTTGTGGTTGTTCAACATTCTTTTGAATAGACTCCAAAATTACGTTGGCATTAGAGGAATTGCATTGACATAGTTCAAATCATACTTATCAGTAAATTAAAAGGTGTCATATCGATTACAAATTCAGTATGGTGTACCGCAGCTCTCAGTACTAGGACCGTTGCTTTTCACTCTGTACATGCTACCCTTGGGAGATATCATTAGGAAGCATGGTGTTAATTTTCACTGTTATGCTGATGATACTCAGCTCCATATTTCTTCGCGTCCTGATGAAACATACCAATTCACAAAATTAACGGAATGCATAGTTGATATAGAAAATTGGATGACTAGTAATTTCCTACTACTTAATTCTGGGAAAAAAAAAAAAAAAAAAAAGATTTTAATTTTTGGACCAAATACCTCTGCACATAATAACCTACAATACTGTCTAGCACTTGATGGCTGCTCTGTCAAGTCTTCGTCGTCAGTTAGGAACCTGGGTGTGCTTTTTGAAACCAATCTTTAATTTAAAAGCCACATTTTTCCATCTTAAAAATATATCTAAATTACGACATATGCTCTCAACGACAAATGCAGAAAAGTTATGTGTTCATGACCTCAAGAGTAGATTATTTTAACGCTCTACTGGGTGGTTGCCCTGCTCGCTTGATAAATAAACTAAAGCTGTTCCAAAATGCAGCAGCTAGAGTTCTTACTAGAACCAGGAAGTATGACCATATTAGCCTAGTTCTGTCAACACTGCATTGGTTCCCTATTAAACATGGCATACATTTGAAAAATATTGCTAATTATTTACAAAGCACTGGTTTAGCTCCTCAGTAGTTGAACGAGCTCTTAACACATTATAGTCCTTCACGTCTATTGCAATCTCAAAATTCTGGGCAGTTGATAATACCTAGAATATCAAAATCAACTACAGGTGGTAGATCCTTTTTCTATTTATCACCCAAATTCTGGAATTGTCTTCCTAGCCTTGTTCGCGAAGTAGACACACCCTGTCAGTTTAAATCTAGACTAAAAACACATCTCTTTAACCTTGTATAAACATTACACATTATCATGTTCTATTATTCAGATCTGAATGCCAGCAGAGACTGCGTCTACTAGACAATCCCCTGTAAAGACCTCGTCAACATGACAGCCATCTGCACAGATCCTAGCAAAGACCACTAGAACCAGACAGGTCGCCCACACAGACCCTATGGCCAGCTTCAGCTTCATACCGGCGTGATGAATCTGATCTTCAAGCAAAAGAAACTGGATGAATGTTTGAATGCTACCTGTCCTAATCTGAATTCTGACTTGTGATACAGCCTGAATCAAAATCACACCATGTTCATTCGTTGGCCAGAGGAGAAGTGGCCCCCAGACTGAGCCTGGTTTCTCTCAAGGTTTTTTCTCCATTCTGTCACCTGATGGAGTTTGGGTTCCTTGCCACTGTCACCTCTGGCTTGCTTAGTTGAGGACACTTAATATTCAACAACACTACTGATCTGACTGTACTGATGCTGTGGTATGAGAACTAAGCATTTTTTGCAGAACTGCTTTTTAGATTAAATTAACTAATTTAATAATTGATTATCTTTACAACGGAACTGAATCAACACTGAACTGACTTCAGCTTAACAGCAGCTGAAATGCATAATTTTCCTGTTATCACTGTAAAGCTGCTTTGAAACAATCTGTATTGTATAAAGAACTATATAAATTAAGGTGACTTGATTGACTATATTGTAGTTCACATTATATTTGCATGAGGTATAGCAATTGAATAAGCAAACAGCTTCATATATAATTCCTAGTATCCACAAGGCAGCAGTGTAGAAATGCCAGTTTACCTTTGGCCCACAGTGACCACGTCATTAGAGCTAACTGGGCTTCACTTCTTTCCTTCTTAACACAAAACATGTCTGCTACTTTCAGCAAATCCCTGCTATGTGTCCAACGCTTGAACATCTGTAAAGAGAAGTAAATACACATTGGTAAATTAGATTAAATTAAAGCACTCAATATTCATTAATATTATTAACTTGATTGATTACAAGGACAATTTTGGATGAGAACTGAACTGAGCTGGATGATGACATCACTGTTTTCTCCATTGCTGCTTTATAGCCCTATTGAACTTATTCAGCTGATGAACTTTACACAGTTATTGAACCAAACTGAATCAACACTGAACTTTTTAAGAGCTGCTTCACAGCAGAATTGAATTCTGATGGCATCACTGAATCATTTTCCTGTTAACACTGCTGCTTTGAAAATCTGTATTGTAAAAAGTGTTGTAAAAAAGGTGACGACTCGATTCTTTTTTTAAATTTATTTAAAGGTGCCCTAGAATGCTTTTTCACAAGATGTAATATAAGTCTAAGGTGTAGACTGAATGTGTCTGTGAAGTTTCAGCTCAAAATACCCCATAGATTTTTCTTATTAATTTTTGTAACTGCCTATTTTGGGGCATCATTAAATATGCGCCGATTCAGGCTGCTTCCCTTTTAAATGCTTGCGCTCCCCGCCCCCGAGCTTGCGACTCTAATACATTGCATAAACAAAGTTCACACAGCTAATATAAACCTCAAAATTGATCTTCACAAAATGTTTGTCATGCATGCTGCATGCATGCATCAGATCATGTAAGTATAGTATTTATTTGGATGCTTACATTTGATTCTGAATGAGTTTGAGGCTATGATCCGTGGCTAATGGGCTTAAGCTAACATTACGCACTGTTGGAGAGATTTATAAAGAATGAAGTTGTGTTTATGAATTATACAGATTGCAAGTGTTTAAAAATGAAAATAGCGACGGCTCTTGTCTCCGTGAATACAGTAAGAAACGATGGTAACTTTAACCACATTTAACAGTACATTAGCAACATGCTAACGAAACATTTAGAAAGACAATTTATAAATATCACTAAAAATATCATGATATCATGGATCATGTCAGTTATTATTGCTCCATCTGCCATTTTTGCTATTGTCCTTGCTTGCTTACCTAGTCTGATGATTCAGCTGTGCACAGATCCAGACATTAATACTGGCTTGTTTAATGCCTTGAACATAGGCTGGCATATGCAAATATTGGGGGCGTACATATTAATGATCCCGACTGTTACGTAACAGTCGGTGTTATGTTGAGATTCTCCTGTTCTTCGGAGGTCTTTTAAACAAATCAAATTTACATAAGAAGGAGGAAACAATGGCGTTTGAGGCTCGCTGTATGTCATTTCCATGTACTGAACTCTTGTTATTCAACTATGCCAAGGTAAATTCAATTTTCAATTTTATGGCACCTTTAAATAAAAAAAAATAACTGTAACTTAATTTTTTTGTAATATAATTTATAAAAAACAATTTTTAATTAGATACCCTCATTTTTTTGTGTATTTGAATAAACATTTGTATTGACCAGTGGCATTTTAGTATCATTGATATACTATTGTTGTTACATTGGGGTTAAAGCAAAGGTGAAAAGGGCAGCAGGATCTAGTCGCAGCAGTATATATGACAGGTGATCTTGGAAACCGTGACCAGAACAATCACATGATAATGACAATAACGGACAAACTCAAGAATAAACTGAGGTCTAGATATATACACAAACTATTAAGGGGTAAAACAGGACAGGTGTGACAATGAACTAATGAGTAACCATTGAAAGTAACAAGTAACAAGAAGCAGGAACAAGGAACAAACGAAACAGGAATTCAATGTCAAATTCAAACACTAATCAAACGAGACCCTAACAATTAACCTTAATATTTTGAATTAGATTTTAATTTTATATTTTATGTTTGTTTTAATCATTTTGTTGTGTTTTGTCAACACAAACGTTTTTTTAAGTTTTAGTTTTTAGCTTTAGCTATTTTAGTAGGCCTATTTCATGTTATAGTAAATAAAAATGAGAAATGTTTCCTTTGCAAATAGCTGAAATAAAATATTATTAATAATTAAATTTAAAAAAATTATTTTATTTCAGTTAATATTAGCTTATTTCAAATAATGAAGATAGTACACGGAAATAATGAATAGTTTTAGTTAACAGTGAAGCCTGGTGTTGACTGGACATTTTTTTAAAAATAGATCAATGCACTGCAATCTACATCTAGACCTCATTTTTAAATTACATGAGATCAATCAGCCAAACAACTGATAAAATATAGCTAATTAATTAAAGAACTGAATCAAACCTTGTGAAGTAATCTGCTGTTAAATGTTTTAATCGCTCTACATTCCATGGCAGCAGTTCTCCAGCGATGAAAAGCTCGACCTCTAACTCTGCTCTGATAGATGATGAGCTGGCTCTCCATTGCACACTTCCTCTGTTGACCCTGGATGAGAGCTTTTCTCCACTCTATGAATACAGCAGCCAGCAGTCTCATCTCACTGCTGTACTGGAACCAGGCCTCTCTGTACCTCAGTCTCTGGGCTAATACTGTTTGTCTGTGCCATGCCAGCAGAACCCTACATAGAAAACAAGTCCTGATAAAGCCAAAAGCTTTAACGACAGCACAGAAATGCTAATCAGTATTTTTATTATTATTTTGAGGGGCTTTGCCAGTTTGTTGAGGCTAAGGTTGGTATCGCATGCATTATTAGCTAGCAGGAAAAAATCAGAGGTTTTGGAAAACAGTTTTACAAAAAGAATGATGTAACTGGGGTCTGTCAAACTTCAAAAAGTACATCACAAAAGACCATAAAATTTGGTTAAAAATTATTGTTCAATTTTGGACTGTTCCTAAAACAAATCTATCATTTGGTTTCCAAAGTTTTATAATATACAGTACACAAGTCACATTGACTGCTTTTTCGACACTTCATGCACTGGCTATTTTGAGATTTGGGGCTATTTTACTCTCATAACATACCTTCTTTCAGTGCCAGAAATCTCCACTTAAGTAGCGCTTATATACACCAAACTTTACAGTTTTATCCCTATCTATATTCTGAAGGTTTTTACAAAGGGGTTTGTTCATATATCATTCACCTGACTTATATAATATACCTAAAAATGTGGTGATTTTTTTTTTTCTGGCTGTTGACAATATTTTCTGATTCTCAAAGTGATTTCCAAAATCTCCTTTGTAAAAACTTTTACTTTAATTTGTCAACAAAATGAAACAAGAATTTTAAACCTGGCTTCATCCAATGTTCTGTATGCAAATGAGTGCATATTTATTTAGATAATGCCTCACTTGCATATTTAAACATAACATTTCAGAAAACCAATAAATTTTGCAATTCTATAAGAATTATAATTATTATAATCAACTGGCGGAAGTATGGTAATATCTAGATGAAGTTTTTTACTCTATTCACCTGTGGTGTCTTGCTTTAATACCCAGTCTCACCTCCTCTGCTGTCTCTGTGTACAGTGATCTCTGCTCCTGACCCTCTGTCTGAAAGCTGCTTTCCAGCACAGGAGCATGTTTTGCATCCTCCACATGTTGTTTCTCTGCTTTCTGGCCCGTGAGATGTGCTGTCTCCACTGATGCATTGCCAGTCGGGCCCTCTTCCTATCAACAAGTCTCTCCCTCCACACATACAGATAAAGACGGAGACGCCGAGTGTCTTCCCAGCGGTGGATGAGACTTGTGATGTGAAGTATGTGAGAATGTACATGGCTGAGTTCGAACTGCCAGAGACAGAAAGCACTACGCTGTAGTCTCTGCGTCCGGACCTCCTCCAGCTCTCTGCTTATACACAGCAGCTCTGACTGATGCCAGAACTCATGAAGCCACTGAGAGAAATATCTGTAGGTAGAATAGAACTGAATTTTATTGACCTCACCACAAAATGTTTTTTTATTTAAGTTAAAACAAGGTTTTTAGCAGCATTTAACTTTGTTTGCACTTATATTGGCATAATCAAGCTTGATGGTTCAAAAAAATTTCCCCAAAAATCCCCATCAAAATGACTTCTTTACTTATGTGCTTATTTACTTACTGACATTCAGCCCAAAAACATTTCGCAGTTATTATTGTTATTATAAATATAAACATACTGTCATGGTTTTTGGTTGTTTATGTTCACAGACTATTAGCTTGAAGATTATTTTGTTAAATTTTTCCTGGTTTACCTTTTCCTGTTTAGTTCCTGTTTCCTTGGTTGTCATGGTTTCTCATTTGTTCAATTAGTTACTGATTATGTTTATCACCTGTTTCTTGTTCAGTTCTCTTTGTCTTGTATATTTAGGTACATTTACCAGAAAACAGTTTACTCAAAAACAGAAAAGTTTTTCCTTTGCATTTTTCACGTTCAGACGACAACGTTGTCAAAATGATCCCCGTTCACACTGATCCGCGAAATCTATTAAAAATGCTGAAGATGCCTATAGACTGAAGATGTAATATGCTTGCTTATGACTTCACTGTTTTCACAAATTTGCGTTTTTGTAGTTACACTGAGACAAAAGTTTGTGTTTTCAGGTCCCCAAAACGCCATTGTTGTGTAAATGAATGGCCAAAACGCGTACAAAGTTTTCCGTTTTCAGTTGAAAACAGTGTCGTGTAAACGACCCCTTTGATTCTCTTTTTATTCAGTGTTGTCTTTGTTTTACAATGCTATCACATTCCTTGCGTTTGAATTATCTTCTTTGTTTTTGTGTAAAAGTAATATTGCTGCAAATAGATCCCCTGTTCTTCATCTTCAGTGTCACATGATCCTTCAGAAATCATTCTAATATGCTGATTTGCTGCTCAAGAACCATTTCTTATTGTTTTCAATGTTGAAAAGTTTCTTTATTTCACGATTCTTTGATGAATAGAGAGTTCAAAAGAACATAAAAATATTAATTCTCTCACATATAAGAATCAGCCAATGAAAAACACTTATTTGATGACCTCTCAGGCATCCCCCTTAGCACAAGCTGCTTTGGATAAGTGTCCACTAAATGACAACTTATAATACGCTGTGCTTTTTTTCATTTCCACACACACACACACACACACACACCTGTATTTTAAGGCTCTTTGGTGATGATGCTGAGATCTTCTGAAATATTCCACTGCCTGGCTCCAGATTCGAAATGTTCTTCTCTTCATGACAATCTTCCTCCTCTCATCATACTCACATAGAAGAGCCTGTCGATGAGCCTTATCTAAATCACAAGTCAAGAATACGCATTGGCTTATACTGTATTATTACTAGTTATTTGTTACGTTATAATGCATACACTCAATATACAGCAATATTGCATTGCAATGTGTATTATAAGGCAATGTATACTTTTTTGCATTATATATGTATATTAATCATATACATGCCTTTTAAGGGAAATGTTTAAACCTATTTTAAACTACAGTACAACAGAAAAGCAAGAAAAAAAAATCAATGATATAAATTTGGCTTAATTCAGTAATGATTTTGACTCACATTGTGCATGTTTTCTCCACTGCTGTAAGATGGCTTTGACTCTCAGGTGGAGTCTGTGTTGTACTTTGCTGTTGGCGAGCTGCTGCTGAGCACAGATCATTCTCCACTGACAGAAACAGACTCGCAGTCTGTAGTGTGAAAAGGACAGAGCTGATGCCTGCCTCTGCTTACAGGCCTGCACACAACTCAGCCATGCCAAAAACACTCTTAAACATGCAGACACAGACACACACCAACACACACTATCATTAACATGCACTTAACACTTAAATCAATTTACATGTTGCAGACAGATAAAACAAAGCAAAATATATCATCTAAGGTTAAAACAAGTGGTTACCCGTTTCAGTGACCAATGCTGATATAAACACACTCTATATAAACACACTCTATATATAATTTAAAGACAGCAAATGAGAAATGCAATGAACGCTTGTTTAGTATCATTAACATATTAATATAGTTTTTGCTTTCCTTTTTAAATTTTGTTTTAATTTTAATTTCAGTTAAAGTTTTAGTAATTTTGTTGTTTTAGTCCTTTTTTATTTATTTATTTATTATTATTATTATTATTATTATTATTATTAATAAATATCTCTATATAATTTTTACTAAGATTTAATTTACTTAGTTTTAGTTATTTTAGTACTTCAACTAAATGAAAATGGAAAATGTTGCCTTGAGCTGAAATAAAATAAGTTTCACGAGTTCACACTGTCACAAACGGAGAACAGGATAATAGAATAGAGGCTTAATTGAACATAAGAGTGCAAACAGACAGGTGAGAAGTACTGTATGTGGATGCAGACAAACATTAGCACTTAGCTCAAAGGTAAAAGTCCTTATCTTTGTCGTTTGCCGGACAGGGCAGACTGAGGATTCCTAGGCACTGGGAAGGAGGATGAGGAAGGCTGAAGAGGATGACCACAGCTGAATGGTGGGGTAATATAGGTATCAGGTAAGTCCATACACAATGTAGTGAATGATGAGACCAGATAGTGAGATTCATGAACTGGTGAGTATATATGGGAGACATTAATGAGTGTGGCCTGGTGACGGTGGTTAGAATTCGGGTAAAAGTGAATGAGTGGGTATAGTTGCAGGGTCTGGTGCTGATGGAGTCATTGAATCCGTGACACACATGTACACTTAATCAGTAAAGTATGCATATTCGGCATGCTGTCCGAGGGGAGGGATCTGAGCTCGGAATTTGGCCTGAACCCAGAGTACTCCCCCATCCTTGACTGGGATAGGAACCAGCCAAGAGTGAGGCAATGGGGTGGTGAAGGGATGCTGCAAAACTGTCATGGGACAGAGGTGAGGGATGGCTATATACAGCATACAGGCCTCTCTTGTGCTGATTGGTTGGATTACCTGAATGTGTAATAAACTTCATTTCACGAATTCACACGTAAATGTAATGGCATGCTGTCCAAGGGGAGAGCACACTTGTACATTCATTAAAGTTATTACAGACCTGTCTGCTGGATGAAATTTGAACAGCTATGCTATGATTCTGTCAAGAATTCATGGAATGTGCCCTGATGGTTGCGGGCTGCGGAACATAACTGGTGTATTTGATTTGGTTTTGTTTTGTTTTGATTTAGGGGACTGATTTGTGAGCAGAACATGGTGGAATTATTTGCAAACTACTCACAAGATATTGCAGCAACCTAGGAAGACCCTGTTATGAAGATGTGAAGATCAGTGCCTAGAGCACCCCAAAACAGACACTGGTTCCAGTGGATAACACGGACGGCGCATTTAGCTGAAAACAGCTTATGATACATATAAAAATGACTACTGCCATAAGCCAGCGAGAGCTCCATGATTATAGAGAAAATAATTCAGTTTGTGCTATCTATGAGGAAATGCAGAGCAAATTATCTCTCTGCAAAGACTGAAAGATCACTCATTAGTCAGAGAGAATTTGAAACAAGACTTTGAAACACAAAATACCAAACCCGCTAAATTTAAATAGTCAGTAACAGCCACTGCAGTATCATTTGTTCGTGAAACAACTTGCTTTAAATGACTGTCATATGCAACTTGAAAAAAATTCTGCACTGTGGTCAGTAAACGAGGTGCAGACTCGTTGGTAGACGAGGAGCGGATCCACGGCAGTAGAGGTGGCTCAACTGTACGATCAGACTAATCCCACCCGCTTTGAAGCGGTACTAAACTGCAGTGGAAAAGCAAACCGAAAGTAAAGCGAGCCGAGCCGAGCCGTGCCATACCGAGCTGAGCCGAGCAGTACCACGCAGTGGAAAAGCACCAATGTCCACACCTGAGAGAATTTGAAAATTTGAACATTCACAAAACGGGCAGTGGAAGAGAGAAAAGGGCGATCGAGCTTGGAGAAGATTATTAGGAGGGAAGGGGGCCGAGGCTGGGTGTGTGGAGGTAATCTTACACTAAAGTCGGCCACTCAGGGAGAAACAGAGAGAACTGCAGAGGCAAGAACAGGAAGGAGAAAAAGTGGCATCTGGGTCTGAGCCGCTAACGGAGGCAGAAAAGGAGAATGGGGTAGAGATGGTGGGAAGGTCTCTGTGTCTTGGCATGTGTGGAGCAGATCATGTGATCCAACACCCCCGAGATGAGGACGGGGGCTCGATAGGGTTGTTGGGTGGAGAGGGATCGCTCCTTGGGTCAGCAGATTGCGGCATGACAATACTTGAGTGGGCCAAATGCTACAAAACTGTCACCGGACAAATGTGAGAGACAGCTATATATACAGGCCTCTCTTTCGCTGATTGGTTGGATTACCTGAACATGCTTCAGAATTTTGTTAAGTAAACAATTTAAGTTAGGGATAAGTTCAGTTACTGTTTATTTATTTCAGGCAATGGGAATGTTTTTTTTATTGCTTTAGTTTTAGTTAATAATAACCCTGCTTGTTTTATACAACATTTACTGAAATTTCCCTATTAAATAATTTTTGTATTTTTATACTTTTTTATACAGACATGGTTGTTGATAATGTAAAAAATAAAATATTGGGTGATTAATCAGTCTGACTGATACAGTATATCGATGTATCATCAATATGTACAATATCTAGCAGCACCAACCAGAATTGCAAACATAATGACTTGTTTTGAATGACTTGCAGCTCTGTTTGATGCAGCTACGGTGCATAAATTAAACACGACATCTGATATCCAGTGTAAAACAGCTAAAAATACAGCCCAGTGCTATTTTCACAGACATGACATGTACCTGTTCTGTAGTGTGCGAATATAAACGGCTCTGGCAGTCTGCTGCTGGCTTACACATGTTACCCACGTGGAGAAGCTCAAGTTCAGTCTGTGTATCTCTGCTTTTCTCGCCATCCATTCAACAGCACACTTCTGCTGCTCACAGTAGGGCCCCACGGCCTATAAAACACATACAAAAACCAGGGGTCACAGATATAAGCTACATTTGTCCACAGTCAAAGCCTTAAATATATAAATATGATTTATCAACATCTTCTTAAAGTCAACATTAAACAACATTAAAGGTCCCGTTTTTCGTGTTTTTTTGAAGCTTTGAAAATAACAGCGTTTCGACGACATGGCGACAAACACACTCTACAAACGCAACTCTTGTGTATTCCTGTGGGCGGAGGTTAGTCAAAAAACTGTTTTAGTGACGTCATTAAAGAAGGAAGTAGAGGGATGTAGTCCAAACTGGCCGTTCGATGTAGGCGACTTCTGTTAAATAAAATATCTCGCTTGGCATTGAACTTTGAGCTTTAACATTTTACAGATTTTATTTATACTCTAACAACAACATTACACACTAACTAAAGTTTGAAACATGGGATCACATGGGACCTTTAACTCCTTTTGCTTATTTTTTATTTACGCTGAAGAAACAAAAATGATCATATATTTTTTTGCCAAATTTTGTTTGTAATTTGAGAAATATTTGTTTAGATGTAATCTTAACAAAAAAAAAAAAAAAAAGATTTAGGTAATAATGTAATGTGCTTGTTTGGCTGTACCTATAGAGAAAATAACCTGGACCTATTTACCATGATGGCCATCAAGTGAACTGACTTGCCTCAAAGGGACTTAATTACTGATGAATAAGAACATGTACTAATGCTGCCTTCATGTGCTATCTGAATTATCGTAAATACGAGTTTCCTAGTTAAAAATTGGACATAAATACCCTCTCAAGTCATATTTACCACTGGGAAGCTCGGGGATAATTTTGATACCCAAGTTCCCGAGTTGGGCATGCCATACACTTGGCGAAGGGGAGAACAAATCCTGAAATCCAGTGAAAATAGGCTGTATTTGACCGAAATTCTAAAATTGTCAGCAAGCTGACTATCTTGATAGCGCGGTGGATGTATATATAGTTGTCAGTTAATGGGATGCCAAATATAATTTTGGCTTTAATAAGATTTCCCCAATAAATAGGCAAGAAAAAACCTGCTGTCCTCCATGATTCCTGTTCTTTCCAACAACAAAGCAAGAAAAAACCTGCTGTCCTCCATGATTCCTGTTCTTTCCAACAACAAAGCTCTTGAATACGACAAACTCATAATCACAACTTCAGAAGCGAGAAGTAGGAATTTTCCAATAGCATGTGAAGGCAGCATAAGGAAGTCAAAAGGGTCCATTATGAGATCATGTGGACTCTCAAACTCTCAAACAGTGGTTCTCAACCAGGGGGTCAGGTTGGAGGGGAGTGGTTTCAGCATTTTCAACTCAAGCCGTCAAACTGACATCATCTGAGAAGGAACGCCATTCCAGACCGGAAGTAACTTTTCAGATTACCAGATTACCACGACAAACAATTTTTTTCTGTGTATTAACCTGTACGGAATAATTGTTCACCACAAGACTAGTAATATGCACTAACAATCGTAAATAGTGTTAATTTTGATTTCATGACGACTTTAAATCTACAATATGTAAGATTTTTGCAGTAAAATATCCAAAAACCACTTGGCCAGTGTTATATATTTTGTTCAGCTGTGTACTTTGTAAAATGTTCCCAACTATTTGTAAATCGTGAGAAAATTGCAATTTTAACCAAGGATACGGGACGTGTATGGAGTCGCCTGTCAATGGCGTCATATCCGCGTTACCCTCGGTTTCCGTTTTTATTTTGTAGAAACCATGGAAACACTAAAGATGCTTTAATATATTACATGTTTTATTAGACAAGTTAACAACTGTTTGGTTACATTTATAGAAAGAAAACGATTTATTGCTATATAGCTCAACACGTTTAGTCTTATTGTTTAAATCTAGTTTTCTTGATTTTCCGAGAGTACCATGCTTTTACCATGCCTTCGAGAAAAACACTATTTTGTCAAGTAGCTAAGTAATACAGCATTTTTTTTCTCCATCATACAGTACGTTTTGTGAAGACAACATTTCCCAAGATTCCACGCTCAAACTCGGCATCGTCAAGCTACGCCTTTGTTTAGGCGACCTCTAACGGTGAAAAATTTACATATTGTAGCTTTAAATGATCTCAATCTTTACAATTCAGTAAATCACAAACAACTAGAAGAGTTATGTAAGTTCATTGGTTTAAAAAGAGTGGGAACGCTGAAGAACATTCAGCATTCAACTTCTGTAATCCTGAAATGTAATTATTTTAGTTTCCTTTTTCTTACTTTTTTCTTTTTACAGAAACTACAAGTGCCCATATGTGGGTAAAAAAGTTGAGAACCACAGCTTTAAATACAAAAGGAAATAAAATAACAAGACTCCCCAGTACTGATGGGAGTTTTTCTGACCATATTGACATTTAGAGTAACTAGGGCAAATTCATAACATCTGCTTTTTATATTATTTTACCAGTCTGGTCCATGTACAGAAGCAGTGTCTGAGTAGACTGGTGTCATGGGTAAGTGCTGCATGCTGTTCCAACATATGCTTCCTGCATCTCTGCCAAACCATTAGTTCCCACTGAAGGACAGAGTGAATGAGCACCCTCCTCTCCTGTAAATTAAAAAAATAAATTAATTAATTAAACAACTTTGTCCCAAAGTCCCTCAAACTACCTAACATAGTTTATTAGCAGTTCACCCAAAGTTAAAATTTTGTTAATTTTTGCTAATTTTGTTCCAGACCCAAATTATTTTGCAAAAAGTGTTTTTGTATGATACAGTCATGGGCATAATTTGCGGGAGGGACATTTCCCCACCACTTTTTGAAACATTTCGCTGCATGGATGTACTTAATATAAAAGAAACATCTCCGTCTGATTAGCAGTTCATTTGTGTTAAATAAGTGGTGATCTGTCGCTGGAGTGTGTTTTTGAAATCATGCTGAGTGCTCGTTGCCACAAATGCTTCAATTTATTGCTTAAGGCTATTGCGGAAGCTATTTGTTCTGGTAAAAATCAAAAAACAAAATGACTACTGAAATTACTACTGAAGCAGTACATAATGAGGGCAACTGAATTAACATGAGATCACATCATCTCACCAAGCAGTTACCCTCAGTAACGTAATCCTCCCGGCCTGTCCATGGACCGGATCAGATCATGGGTCAGTATAATACTGAAGACACACACTTCATCATTAGTCCAAGACAGAGCCAGATATCAGTGCTCACAGGAGCTCATGCGGCCCATAAAAAGAGCTCTACGTAGGGGTCATGGGTGGGGGGAGGGAGGGTGATATTACAATCACTGATCAGCTGCTCTTTCAGAGCACTTCTCAGTAATAACCTCCCTGAGGTCCTGCCTCCTCCATTTCGTAGCCCAGCGCTTCCGCCCCCTGCTCCTCAGAGTGGGGGCACAAGCAGCCACACTTGACTTCTGATCCTGTCTCCAAGAATCCCCTGGAGACTGGTCAGAAGGCTTAGAGGAATCCCACAAGGCAAAGACAACTGTGTCCCTCTCCCCTTGAAAAGACTGACAAACGTGAATGGAGCTTTTTTAGCGTGAACTTGTCACAGTGCACATCCAGCATTTTTCAAAGTTGGCATAGTTACTATAGAGCAGCATTTCTGCCAGAGGACCAATATAAATGATTTTGTTGATTAAGAATATCATATACCCAGTGCTGGACAGCCCTGCAGTGCATTTGAGTATGAGCTCTCCACACCCTGAAAACCACAGTCAGTTCTTTACGTCTCCTGCTTTTTCTACAGAGATCCGCCTGTAGTCTCATATCTCTGTTAGTGTGCACTAGACTCCTCCACTGGGAAAAAGCCAGACTCAAATCAGGATGCATCATCCTGCCGAGGGCTCTTAGCAGCACAACCTGAGGAAGAATGAAAAAGTGGAAGATTTATATGAATAGAACTGACTGCTGAATTGCCACAGTTTGGTCCACTACTATTAATAATATAACAGTAGAAGCCAAGCTGACTCTGGATCAGAACTGTTACACTATGAAGTTTTAAATTATTTAATGCCAGAATGATCCAAAAACAGGATTCCTATTATGGGTTGATTAACAATTTGGTGGAAAGAATCCATACTTAAGTTATAACAAACAATAAAAAGCAATAAAAATCTAAAATCCTAATATCAAAATGCAAATGTAAATGTTTCGATTTTGATAGGATGTTAGTTACTGTTACTGGGGAAAAAAGCTAAACTGCTAAATAAATAAATATTACTAGATTTAACAGAAAGTGCATGTTAGATATCAGGGACATATTATAAACAAAAGGTTTATGTATAAACAATATAAATTGCAACTGATTGATTGGTTGACCAATACCACCTTTGATCTGCAAAGTCTGCAGTGATCATAGGAGCCCCAGAAACAACTATAAACCATTCTCTCATCTCCTGGGCCTTTGTGTTCCTCAGAAATTGTACTGCAGGAGAAAAAACAAAGTAGGATGGTCTTTAAACTTTATATTAAAATTATTGTACGATTAAAATAAAATTTTGTCTTATGTAGCTAACCTGATAACTGACGGCAGAGATCTGTGTTCCTCTGATACAGTCCATGACATGTGGCTGTGCTGTGATTCTGTGGCAAGTAGAGGGCAGTGTTGCTCTCTGTGTGTCAACACACTTCGCTCCAAACTATCATCTTCTGCTGTGCAGTTTTCACATTCTACCAGAGAAACCTGATTGAATGATTGAACAGTCATGATGCCAAAAAATGGTTAACAATATGCTTATTGATGATACAAAACCTATACTTTTCCTACTGATTATGTTCCTTAGGAATTACTCAGCTAAAGAGCAGAAAGTTTGACAATCAAATCAATCTCTTTTTTGTATCAACAAGACTACAATATTAACAGTACCTCCGGTCTCCGGAAGCCTTAGTCTAGGTCTTAAAGGGATAGTTCACCCAAAAATGAAAATTATTCCATGATTTACTCATCTTCTTTCAGACGAACACAAACAGAGATATATTAAAAAAATATATTCTTAGTCCTCCAAGGTTTATAATGGTTATGAATAGCAGAAATTTTGAAGACAAAAAAATGCACCCATCTATAAAAAATTAATCCATACTGCAACATAGTAAACAATGACATGACATACTACGCATTATAGCATAGCACATCATGGCATAGTGTAGAATGGCATGGCATTGTGTATTACGTCGCGGAAGTTATGTCGAATGCATATGGCTGTCGTGCTGGAAGCGTCTTATTTTACTTTATAAAATGCATAGATTACACAAATGCATTGATTCGCTTCAGAAGGCCTTTATTAACCCCCTGGAGTCGTATGGATTCATTTTTTATGGATGGGTGTATTTTTTCAAAATTTGGGCTGCCAAATTTTGATGTTTTTAAATATATCTCCAATTGTGTTCATCTGAAAGAAGATACACCTAGCATGGCTTGAGGGTGAGTAAATCCTGGGATCATTTTCATTTTGGTGTGAACTATCCCTTTAAGGGCTCTGCTATGGTCTGGGTCTGCTAGCTGGAAAAATGCTCATTTAAACAAAACAACAAAACAAACAAAATGCAGGCAATTGGCAGGTAGCACTGAGTCTTGTACCTGAGGTACAGCAGTGGACATAAGAGGATCAGAGCTGGACGAGGAATAGGAGGATGGATGAACATGAGCCAGTCTGGCTGTGAAGAGCAGAACTGCATCAGAGAAAACAGCCTGAGTGTGTCTGTACCACTCCAGAAGAGCAGCCCGCTGAACAGCTCTATCTTGAGCTGATCTCTGAGATCTCAATAAGAAATTAAAGAATTGAGCAGGGAAAGGTAGAGAGACATAGTTACAGAGAAAAAGAAAAAGAGGAGTTCATCATACTGTGCCAACTGTTGTTTCACTAATATCACTGTCCACTTATGAAGAGTGTTGTGGAGCAGCAGCATTGCTGATAGTTCTTGAGCTGGAATGCCTGTTTTCCATTTGAACACTTCCATCGTACAGCCTAAAATCCAAATAGATTTTCAACATTGATGATAATAATAAGAACTGTTTCTTGAGTATCAAATTAGCATATTAGGATTATATCTCTGAAGAATCATGTAGCTTTGAAGACTAGCTTTGAAGACTGAAGTTATTTTAGGTTGTAATAATAGATCACAATATTACTGATTTTACTGTATTTATATCAAATAAATTCAGCCTTGGTGAGCATGAAACTTTATTTAAAATCTTTCCAACCTTGAACTTTTGAATGATGGTGTATATCATAGATAGCTTACATCTTAAGCACATAATCATACTCATGAAATGATCTAACCTGTGTTTTTCTGTCTTGTATGAAACTGGTGGATGAGGAAATCCTTCTGCAGACAGTGTAGCTGTAGAGATCTGCTCCATTGCTGTAAGCATGTCTTGAGTGTCAGAGCCTTTCTGTGATAACAGTAATGCAGAAGCAATGCACTGCGCTGGACCAGTGCTTTCCACGCCAATAAACACCTACCATAAACACACAGAGAATCAGTGCCACAACATCAATGAACAGTTTAGCAACCACATAACAACACCCTATAAATGCACTAGTGTTCAAAGGTTTGGGCTAAGTAAAGTTTTTTTTTGTGTGTGTGTGTGTGTGTGTGTGTGTGTGTGTGTGTGTGTGTGTGTGTGTGTGTGTGTGTGTGTGTGTGTGTGTGTGATGAGCCTTCCAAGACTATAGCAAGCTCCCATGAAGAAACTGACGGTCTGCAGATAGACCTCAGCCATCTGGCACTGCGCAAGAAACAAGATACCAGGGGAATCTCCATCAACGTGAATGTGGCAAGTGTAACAAGGGCCAACCCTGCTGAAAGATGCGCCTGCAGGAACTCTGGCACTGAACCAAGCAGGCAGTGGACTGGGTCCAAGTGTCGTTGATTGCACCACAATGCAAAAAGATGCCACTGAAGATAATACAATTTCCTTGTGGAGGGAATTCTCAACAACCTCGGCTGAAAGACCAGATTCTAGGAGCTGATCTCCTTAAGGGGCCAGACCCACAGTTTCCAAATCTCCGGTCGGGGTGAAAGATCGACCCCTGCCCCTAAGACAAAAAGTCCCTCCTGGTCGGAATATCCCACGGAGAGCCTTCCAGGAGAAACACTAGGTCCGAGAACTAAACTTGAGCTGGCCAAAATGGAACTACAAGTACCAGGCATACTCCGTCATTGGCATACTTTTGTTGGAACAGAGCTATTGGGGAAAATACATACAGATGCAGCCTTTGCCATGTCAGAACCATGGCATCTAGCCCTAACGGAGCTGGAGGTGTGAGGGCAAACCAGAGAGGACAGTGGGTAGACTCAGCTGAGACAAAGAAGTCCATTTCCGCTCTGTTGTACCTCTGCAAAATCAACTCCACCACATTCAGGTAGAGTCTCTCAGGCCTCAGGTCCTGCTTCGACAGGATATCTGCACCCAGATTCAAGTGTCCAGGGGCATAAACTGCCTTCAGCGAGAGCAGTTTGTCCTCTGCCAAAGTCTTATACAATCTGCAGGTCATATGAAATGAATATGAAACAAAATAGCTCATATTTAGTTTGACCCCCTGATGTTGGTGAATAACACTATGTGAAAGATAAACTCTTTCACTAACATTTTTATGAACAATTGACATTTCAAAAAAGTGTTTGTACTTTATTATTTGTATAAAGTGCAAGCTTTTCAACATCTCATTTGAATGTAACAGCCACAATGCAAATGAAGCACAGGAGAACAAGCTGACTTACCTTGAGAGTTGAGCTTTTTGTAAATTCTCCCGTAGTCTCCTTAACTCTTTCCTTGCCCGAGCCTTTTGACGCCACATTATAAATGTAGTCTGCATTCTACCTTTATCCTGCAGGTGGCACATTCTCTCCAGACATCTCCTTGTTTCCTGCCTCCTTCCTGTGAAATCTCTCCACTTCCTGAAGTTTACTGCACAGATTTCAACAGCAGCCATGACTCCCAGCCTGCGTTTACGTCAAATTTTTTATGCCCTTCTCTTGCTAACTTCCCTCCGTCTTGTTGACTCGAATGTACGTCATTGCTTACACTGCAATGTGTTTAAATGTAACACCCTAAGCCCTTGATCACTTTGAATCCGATGCGGAGCTGATGTATTATTTGTAATTTTTTTCCTTATAAATTTGTTTGCACATAATTCTATAGGCCTGTATGTATGCTTGAAAAATTGAATATAAAAATTAAATATAAACAAATAAAATATGAATACATTAATATTAAATATGAATACATTAATATATTTATATAAAATATTAAAATATACATAAACTAAAATGATAACACAAACTATAACGGTGTAAAAAACAAGTATTAAATGCGGTTAAATGTCAAAATAATTCCAATATCATACACTATTGACCCTCCGCCGGGAGTTTGATTGACAAGCGATCTAACCACTCATAATGCCGAATCTGCCATTTTGTCCGACAAAGCAGTCAGAAGTTAGGAGATTAACCTCGGTGGACTTGAATTTGAAAAATGGTGTGCATTTACGTATTTCCGCATTTGAAACAACATTCCTTCTCATGTTCATTAATGTTTATTTGCTATAAATCAGGGATGTCCAAACTCTGTCCTGGAGGGCCACTGTGCAGAGTTTAGCTCCAACCCCATTTAAACACACCTGAATCAGCTAATCAAGGTCTTATTAGGCATACTAGACACTTTCAGGCAGGTGTGTTAAGGTAAGTTGGAGCTAAACTCTGTAGGACAGTGGCCCTCCAGGACAGAGTTTGGACACTCCAAATGAACAAGTAGGAAGAGATGATCGGTTCACAAGCCGCTTGAGCTGAGGCACTACAGCAGTCTGTCACGACACATTAAAGAGCCACAAAACGGTTTTTATTGTTCGAATTTCTTTAAAAAAAATTACACAATTTGAAAGCTGGGACTTTGTTTAATATCATAAGTAACCTGCTCTCTCTTGTCTGTCGACGTGTTGTCAGTGTCCTCTTTGCTCAGCAATGTATTTTGCCACATGGGTCTGTCCAAATAGACTTCCCTCGTCCACTTGACAAAGTTGAACGCAATTCAAAATGGCGGTGGGGATTCCCCTGAGGGAAAGTGCTTAGGGAAGTTCATGAGTGTATGTCTAAAAGTGGAGTTTAATGCATCCTCAGTCTCTCACCTCAGCAGACTCCCCTCATCAAAGTTATGAAAAGGCCTCAGGCAAAGTGCTGTCAGTGACAGGGGCTGTTACTGAATGCTGTCAGTCATTCCTATCTGGAGGAGGGGGTTTTTGGCTTTTTTCTCTCTTTTTTTTTGGCTCCACCTACCTGCTAACATCTGTCTGGAAAGCACCCATGGGACTCTGGTGCTCAAACGTGTTAGTTTTGTCTTCTGAACGTAGCAATGCCAGTAGTGCAGGGTACGTCTGTTCAGGAAACAAATGATGTGGTAGCACATTTTTACTGTATTCCACTGGTAAACTCCAATTTGCATTGACACCTTCACCTAAAAACTAGATTTTTTGAACCACTTGACCATACAAAGAAAAAGCCTCCACAATGCTGTGGTGTTCTGGGTGGTTGCTATTGCTTTGTTATGCAGTTACTAGGTTATTTTAGATGGTTTCTTGGGTTATATTTTACATTGCTCTCTGAAATACTTAATTCTTATTGATCAGTCGCAACATCCCAAGGTCAGTTATTCCCCAATAATGTCAATAGCTAGACTCTATAATGACTGCTCATCCAGGTATTTGGGGCCGGACCTTCTTTCATATCTCTCGTACCACACCACTGACACACTCTCTATTGTTTCATTCAAAGTGCATTTCCCAAGAGCAGTGAAAGTCATCATAAAGACCATTCACTCTCAGAAAAAAAAAGTGCAAAAATTATACATTTAGAGGTTCAAAAGCTTGTCACTGTGGCAATACCCTTAAAAGGCAATCTTTGTACTCTACCTTATTTACCCCTAAAAGGTTTGTAGTAGTACCTTAAGGATACATGTTACATGGGTTGCACAATTGAAAAAAAAATTGAATTGCTGATATACTGTAAAATTACAATTCTAATATTTATGGCTGTCTTAAAGGGGTAGTTTACCCAAACATTTTGTCACCACTTACTCACCCTCAAGTTGTTCCAAACCTGTATGAGTTTCTTTCTTCTGTTGAACAGAAAGGAAGATATTTTAAAGAATGTTGGTAATCAAATACTTGACGGTAGACATTGACTTCCATAGTAGGAAAAAAAAATACTATGGAAGTCAATAGCCGCTTTTCCACCATCAGCTGAACGGTTCTCATTGCGTAACCGTTGCATTCCTTGCCGATCCGGACCAGCTGGTACGGTTCTGGTTTTGTTTTCCACTGTGGGGCTGATAACGGCTGCTCTTTGGAATGTAATATAAAAGCGTCAGTCATTGCCTTGATAATGCAAAGGCTTACTTATGATATGAGATGTAAATAATGACCGTGTTATGGCAGATGAATAGATATTTCTTTTAATTGTATTATTAATTTGTGTTTACGTCACTCAAATAGAGCGCTTAGCCAGCCAGGGAGAAACTGGTAGCCAGGCAACAGACAAGTGACCAATCCTGTGTGTCGACATCACTTCACGAGAATTCCGGGCCAAGAACGGTTTGTAATCATGCTGTGCCGTGCCGTGCCATGCCGTGCCGTACCAGGTTCCAGTGGAAACATATCTTCTTAAAATACCTCCTTTTTGTTCAACAGAACAAAGAAACTCATACAGGTTTGGAACAATATGAGGATGAGTAAATGATGACAAAATTGTCATTTTGGGGTGAACTCTTCCTTTAAGACAAATGGCTTCTTCTTTGACAAGTGCTATTTTTCAACCAATTAGTGTTAATTTCGTCACCTATTTTTAATTTAGTCTTAGTCTTAGTCTTGTGGCAAATGTCCTTGTTAGTTTTAGTCATTTACATATCTTTTTTTGTTAGTCAAGTTTTAGTCGACTAAACGTCTCGTCATTTTAGTTTAGTTTTAGTCAAAAGAAAACTCAAGGTATCTTAGTCAAGTTTTAGTCGACTAAAAGTCTTAATTTTAGTCTAGTTTTAGTCAAAAATGTTTAGTCTTTTTTTAAAATAACACATTATTACTGAGATTATTACTGATAAACATTTCAGTAAAAAAAGTGTTTCACATATCTCAAACATTGGTTAAATGTCATAATTACCCGACAAAATACACTTGTTGAATGATTTTTGTTGAATGCAAATGTTAAACGTGTCTGGTTTTCAATTTCTGATTTAGGAGACACATTCACAAATGATTAACCTGTGCTGAAGAGTATTTTATTTTAACCAACACAATTCAAAAGCTGGGGGCCCAACAGACTCCGACTGACAACTTAAGTTACAAAGGTTTTTAGTCGGACATAGATGGCCTCTCCTCTTTCCTGGCTGGTTGCTTGACCACATCTAAAAGCTATTGTAAGAATAAATACAACGAGGCCTCATTAAATGCAATAATATCAGGAACACACGTGTTATAGTGGAAATAAATATGACTTAATGAAACTTAATGAAAAGCCTAAGATCAAAACTATATATATATATATATATATATATATATATATATATATATATATAGTATAAAGTAAATTACCAACTTAATGCAAGTTATACATGGTATTGCACACACCGTTATTGATATTTGGAGCACTATTACATGTAATTGTTAAACTTGATTCCCTTACATATACGTTTGCTTTTAAGCCTAATTATTAATTTTGATTATGATGTGATTGTGACGGGGCGTGGGAAGAGGTTTCAGGTTGGGGTGCTTAGTTTTTTCTGTAACCACTTTTGAATAAGAAACAATATCAAGGCTATAAAACTTGTCAAAACTCCGCGAATCACAAAAGTATCAGTGAGAAGTTGGGAACACTCGTTTAAACAGTGCATACACTCGAACTTGACTGCACATCGCATTTTTTTACTTTATTGATACTTCTTTTAATCGTAATGCAAAGACCGGTCATCGGGACATAAGCTGTCATGTACAATAAAAGAGCCTGCGCAGCGACAGGAAATATAATTTAACACAAAAAGCCTGCCTAGACGGTGGACTTGCGCTTTTTTTTTTTTTTTTTTTTTGAGCGGTGTGTGGACGAATTCTTTCTACGCACACACTATTTTATTTCTTGATAACAGACCGCTGCTAACTATAACACACCGTTGCCATGAAAAACAGATCGTTGCCATGGACACACAGGATTCTAACCGTAGAGACGAAGCGCACTATTTTGTTTAGCGGAAGCAATACAATCGTTTTTAAATCAATAAACTCCTTTTTAAATCATCATTTTGTGTCAAATTATTGATTTATTTGGTAGGTAGTCAGCCTAATCAGCCTGTTGGGGTTGTATTAGCTATAAAAACCGCCTCGCTCTGCATTATCCCTTACATAATTTAACATGAAAATAAAACTTTTTAAATAGCCAACTCAGAGTGTTTATTACAAATAAATGTTAATGAACAAACATGCATTTACAGCACCCCCACTTTCCGCGCCCGTGATGTGAAGACCCACACATGCATGTGGCGAAATAAGTAAGTTAACATAAAATATATATAACCTGCTTAATGTGAATTCTTTGTCCGCAGTGTTTCCCCTCAGTTATGATGACACATTCTGACTTTTTGTCAGTATCAAAGCCGCGAACTCGTTCTGAACAGCTGATGAAAAAGCAGAGACGATTGTAGACGAAAATGAAGAGAGATTTTATCTTAGTTTTTATTTTATACAAAACATTTTTGTCTCGTCTTTTTTCGTCAACAATAATGCATGTTAATTTAGTCTTAGTCAGCGTTTTTGGACAGTGGTGCAGTCTTGTCATCGTCTCCTCTAGTCATGAAAAAAAAGGTCGTTGACGAACATATTTCGTCTCGTCTCGTCTGACGAAATTAACATTACAACCAATAGTAGCCTACTGTATCTTCATTGATGATTTTTGAGTATTATGCACTCTAGCTTAGAAAAAAAAAAACATTATCTAAATGCCCAAATATGCTTGTTAAGTCATTATGTAAGGAATATTCTGTGGTCCAAACCTCTACTGATTTCAATTGAGAATACTATTTCAACAGCAGTTTATAAGCACTATGTCTTCATATAAAGGCCAGAACACACTAAGCTGACGGCGATGAACTAGTGGCGACGAAAGCAGACTGCAGGATTAGCTCATGTCGGCAGCGTCTGGGTCCAAAGCATATGCCCGGAGGTCGCATCAGCCAACGAACAAAAACTGCCTGACAGCCAACAGTCAGCTTGGTGTGTTCCACCCTAACACATTTAAGCTAAGCTTTTAAAAAACTCACAGTGTACACTGCAGTCTTGAGGCTTAGTGACACAAATATTTTAACGATTCATAAAAGATGAATCACTGTCTGGCCATCTGAGATTTCGATATGGAGATAAAGGTTAGGATCATGATTATTTGGTAGTATTACAAACTGTATATTAGCACTGATTGTTGTTTGTTTTTGGCATCTGATAAAGCATTTGGACCGGACATAAGACATCATACTTAACATATGCCCGAATATAATAATATAATGTTTTTTTTATTTATTTATTTAAATGTACACCTGCAACAACAGTTCATATTTTTATAAATACTTTTTGGGAATAGCTTACTCTCACTTTGAAAAAAAACAACAACCAATATTTAAATATCTTAATAGAACAAGACCAACTAATATTTAAATCTCTTAATTGCCATACGATGCGAGTGACTGTGGCACTATATGTTCTCACAACACTATAAATGCAATATAGGTAGATCTAAGATCTAAATCATTTGTATCATTATATATCGTTATAATGTCCAGCACTAGAACTTGATGACAAAGCACTAAGGCATTATAAACTGTGTGTATTGTGAAAAGCACTATACAAATAAATTTGACTTGACTTGAAGCTTTAAGGTCGTCTCTTTAAGGGTACTGTCCCAGTGTCCCAAAGCTGCTGTACCCCTAAAAGCACATTTGTTTTTCTGACAGTGTTGGTGCCTTTCGTGTTCTATGGCAGAAAATCAGTCATGCAGTGAATGACATGAGGGTGATAATATGAGAGGCAGATGGACTCTTACCGACTCAAAAGGAACTGTTTTTCTCTCTCTCTTTGACAGGTTTCTGTCCTTTTCTGCCAATGATGGAAGAAGTGAAGAAGCTTGTTTATCTGAGTGGACTGCATCAACTTCTCCAGCTTCTTCTGACGGTTACTGATCTTCCATTTCATCCATGCTGATGCTAATAAACGCATGCTATAGAAAGACAGAGATCTCATTCTAACAGATATTTATATAAGATAGCAAATTCTGAGAATGCAATCAACATTTTGGAGACAGAAATAGACTTGTGCATGACACAGAATGTTCTGTCTGTACCTGTACTGATCAGTGGCCAGCTGTTTTCTCTGATAGGTTATTATCCACAGGGTCCAGACTTTGCTCTGGAGTTGTCTGCCCCACCACGAACATGCCCACCACTCCTGCTGTCTTCTAGAGAACTGCTTTAAACACGCCTGCCTCCACAGAAGCCAGTGCTTATACAGTACAGATAGACTGCAGGGTTAAAGCACATACAGGCACACTTACATACACAACTATGTATTTACATGTTCTTAAAAAAAGGAGAGTGGTGTTTCTAACGGGGTTCCCACTCTTTCATGAACACAGATTCAAGGACTTTTTAAAGCACCATTTATTTTATATCTAGCACCTATCAAATTCACATCCCAGCATATGGAGCGTCATGAAAGTCCACTGACAGTACTTAACATTTTAACCCTCCTATTGCATTTGCATCCATTTTAACCCAAAAGAGGTACAGAATCATTTGTACATTCATTTTGAAAATATATTAAAACCGCTTTCTTATCCCTAATGTTAACAATTATTCCACACTAGTTTTGGTTTTCATTTTTTTGAATCATTACTTGAGTAAAAACATTATAATATAGAGAGAATATTATAAAAATAAATTTTGCAATTGAGTGAAAAAAAAGGATTATATGGATTGTAATTGTGGCTTATAAAGAATATATACAATATAATATAGATATAATATAGATATAAACAAAAAAAAAATCAGAATTGCAATTTATATATCACAATTCTGACTTTATAAGACACAACTGTGGCTTTATATCACACAATTCTGACTTTGTAACTCACAATTGTGAATTTAGCATAGAGTGGGGGAAAGCGCCCCCCTCTATTGTTTTTCCCAAAATTACAAACTCAAAACTCAAACCTAGTCTTTGGGGTAAAACGCCCCCAGCCACGTGTGGTAAAATGCCCCAGGGGAATGGCTTCCTTCTATCATAATTACTGTAGCTACTCTGTTCTGAGAATCAAACTCTTTGTTTTTCCATCAAATGTAATCTAACTAGATGGTTGAATAAAAATATTTGGACTTTATATTTAAAAATGACCAAAGTTAAAAGTTAACATCAGGTAGCTAGTTAGCTAGCATCAGCAAACAATATTTTTTCAAATAGTGTGTTATAATTTTGTTATTCATAATTGATTATATTCTTTTTAATTTTAAGCTAAAACGTCCTGTACTCTGATTTTGCTGGAAATGTGTAAAGAAAATTGCTTTGTCAGACTGGGGGCATTTTACCCCACCTGCGCTCGCCTGAGGGTGCTATACTCCCCTTGTGAGTGCAAAACGCTGCTCAGGAAAGTTTGAGATACTAAAAATATAATATAACGATGCATTCCACTTATAGAAAAGTTATAAAGAAAAATGCATTAAAGGTGCCTTAGAACGTCTTTTTAAAAGATGTAATATAAGTCTAAGGTGTCCCCTGAATGTGTCTGTGAAGTTTCAGCTCAAAATACCTCATAGATTTTTTTAATTAATTTTTTTAACTGACTATTGTGGGGCATCATTAACTATGCACCGATTCAGGCTGCGCGGCCCCTTTAAATCTCTCGCTCCCTGCCCTCCCGAGCTCTCGACTGTAAGTGCAGTTATACAGTGCATAAACAAAGTTCACACAGCTAATATAACCCTCAAATAGATCTTTACAATATGTTCGTCATTCATGCATCGATTCCTGTGAGTATAGTATTTATTTGGATGTTTACATTTGATTCTGAATGAGTTTGAGGCTATATGCTCTGTGGCTAACGGGCTAATGCTACACTGTTGGAGAGATTTACAAAGAATGAAGTTGTGTTTATGAATTATACAGACTGCAAATGTTTAAAAATGAAAATAGCGATGGCTCTTGTCTCCGCGAATACAGTAATAAACGATGTAACTTTAACCGCATTTAACAGTACATTAGCAACATGCTAACGAAACATTTAGAAAGACAATTTACAAATATCACTAAAAATATCATGTAATCATGGATCATGTCAGTTATCAGTGCTCCATCTGCCATTTTTCGCTATTGTTCTTGCTTGCTTACCTAGTCTGATGATTCAGCTGTGCACAGATCCAGACGTTACTGGCTGCCCTTGTCTAATGCCTTGAACATGGGCTGGCATATGCAAATATTGGGGTCATACATATTAATGATCCCGACTGTTACATAACAGTCAGTTATGTTGAGATTCGCCTGTTTTCCGGAGGTCTTTTAAACAAATGAGATTTATATAAGAAGGAGGAAGCAATGGAGTTTGAAACTCAACATATGAATCTTTCCCATGTTCTGAACTCTTGTTATTCAACTATGCCGAGGTAAATTCAAATTTTGATTCTAGGGCACCTTTAAGTCATGCAAAGCGTTTAGACAGTGAATATTAAAAGAATAAATTTAGAATAAATTCATGAGACCATGTTATAACATTCAATTTGGTGAATTACGTTCATATTTGGGCTAACGATTCATGATTTGATCACAAATCTTTTTCATGTTGATTTTACTATCTTGCCAGTGACTGAGCAGTACAGTCAAACTATTTCCCCATATTAAAAATTTGTTTGGTTACCCACATTCTTCAAAATATGTTCTTTTGTGTTCAGCACAAGACAGAAATTAATACAGGTTTGGAACAACTTTAGAGTTGTCATTTTTAATTTTTGGTTGAACTATACCTTTAAGGACAAGTAGCAGCATGTGTTGTCTCTCCCTTTAAGGCTTATGCGCGCATCTAATATATTGACACGCATCTGATTTTCTCTCAACTGTTTACTTTCACTTCACACTTGTGTGTATTTGACAGTTTTTAGCAGAATAAAATGCAAATGATAACTTTGTCCAGTAAATGCAGTGTATGACAGGCTTTTAAAGTGTTCGTGCTTCGGGTGTACCCGCTCAGAAAAGCACGTCAGACCAGCACACAGATAAAATGTTTAACCAGCAAGGCTTTAAAACACATGCAAATAATAAACTTTTGTGATTGTGAATAACTGCAGTGTTCCGTGAGTATAACTCTACTGCTGTGTTAACGTGATGTGAATGTATGTCGCTTTGTACTACATATTGTGTTGAGATGGAGGCGCAGAAAGCACTACAGCAAGATACAACAATATTTCTTCTAAAGCAGATCACTGAGACCTTTTAATCGTCCACAATCAATATCGCACACACTTATAAGAATGTTCATTTCGGACACAGCAAGTGTCACAGCTGCTCAAATGTCCAAACCCCACCTAATAACCAAGCAAGGGGAAGTACCGCAATGGAAAACTCTGATTGTAAAATAATATTCCAAAACAAATATACTAGGACTAAGTGGGGCATGTTATAATTTTCACAAAAATTATTTCAAATTTAATTCAACCACTTTCAAGGACCAATATTTGTTTTCAAGTACTTTCCAGGCCTTGAATTCATGTGTCTGAAATTCAAGTACTTTCAAAGCGCATGGGAGCCCTATTCTAAAAGAGGTAACAAACCAACCAGGACCTACGCTATGCACAACTTAGGTTAAACTCATGATAAATAGCAAAGGAAAATCCTGATTCCTGTCCAAGACAGTGACTCAGACATCCCTATTGACTCTTATTCATTGTGAGGTAACTGTAGATCTGATCCAGATTACAGGATGATTCTTACTGATAATGAATCACAGCTGCTCTGAGCACACGTAGGTTCCTCCAGGTGGAACATGTGGTCATCAAAACCAAAGTTCTGCTGGGCTGAATGAGTCGTTTTCTCAAAGCATCTGTGTTGCGCTCATTGTGTAATGAGTTATCCAGGTGTCTGCTCTCATAGTGATTCTTCCACTGTAACAGAATATGTCAGGTACTATTACCTTAAAGATATGAAGTTGAAATGGTATGTCTACTGTCTAACACCATGCAGATTTTGGCTTTTGTCCATGCAAAAACTGTCATACTGTCTATAAAATCATAGTTATCAAAGTCAACTATGTTGTAAATTTCTGCGGCATATTTTCAGGAAACTGTGCCATAGTATATCAAAAACATCTGGGGATGATCACATGGGAATCCATACCATGATACAGTTATTATTTATTACTACCAACCCTAGTCCATTCATAAAGCGTTACATTATTTCAACCCTGTCACAGTGTTATTTATTATTTTAAAGGGCTAGTTCACCCAAAAATGAAAATTCTGTCATTAATTACTCACCCTCATGTCGTTCTACACCCGTAAGACCTTCGTTCATCTTCAGAACACAAATTAAGATATTTTTGATGAAATCCGATGGCTCAGTGAGGCCTCTATTGCCAGCAAAGTCACTGAACCTCTCA
This sequence comes from Megalobrama amblycephala, assembly GCF_018812025.1. NCBI lineage: Eukaryota > Metazoa > Chordata > Actinopteri > Cypriniformes > Xenocyprididae > Megalobrama > Megalobrama amblycephala. The sequence goes on from NC_063055.1 coordinate 33,450,379, forward strand.
AGATCCAGAAAAGGTACTAGAGACTAGTGTTGTCAAAAGTACCGACTTCGGTACCTAGTCGGTACTGAAATTTAAAAAATGTGACGCTTTGAGCGCTGTTGAGTGGATTCATAACCATCTCTGATTGGCCGTTGTTTTCACAGCTCATCGGATATGTCTGTGATAGGCTTCAATGATCAACACTGTAAAAACGTTGTAAATAGTCATCAATTAATCTCTTCACTAAGCGCTTACACAGATACACACGGGAGCGTTTGAAAGCAGGCGTCTATCGCGGATCGGTCCACTGTTAGACGCCTGCTTTCAATCGCTCGAGCTCCCACTTTCAAAACGCTTTCAAATTCAAACACTTCCGTGTGCTTTCAAATGCTCCCACACGCTGATCATTGTAGCCAATCACAGCCATATCCGATGACCGCGTCAACACAATGGCCAATCAGAGATCCGCTCAACAGCGCTCAAAGCGTCACGTTTTTAAAATTTCAGTACCGATAGGTACCGAAGTCGGTACTTTTGACAACACTACTAGAGACATATTTAAAACAATTCATGTGACTACAGTGGTTCAACCTTAATATTATAAAGTGACGAGAACACTTTTTGCACGGCAAAACAAAATAACGACTTTTCAACAATATCTAGTGATGGCTGATTTCAAAACACAGCTTCAAAGCTTCACAAATCTCTTGTTTTGAATCAGTGTTTTGGATTGCTTATCAAACTGCTAAACTGCTGAAATCATGTGACTTTGGCGCTCCAAACCACTGATTCGAAACAAAAGATTTGTGAAGCTTCGAAGCAGTGTTTTGAAATCAGCTATCACTAGATATTGTTGAAAAGTTGTTATTTTGTTTTTTTAGCGCACAAAAAGTATTTACATCGCTTTATAATATTAAGGTTGAACCACTGTAGTCACATGAACTGTTTTAAATATGTCTTTAATAACTTTCTGGATCTTTAGAGGTTCACTGACTCACTGACTTTGCTGGCAATAGAGACCTCACTGAGCCATCGGATTTCATCAAAAATGTCTTAATTTGTGTTCTGAAGATGAACGAAAGTTACGGGTGTAGAACGACATGAGGGTGAGTAATAGATGACATAATTTTCATTTTTGGGTGAACTAACCTTTTAAGTAGTTGAATAGTAATAGTTAAATAGCATATGCAGCATAACTCAAATCTGTTTAAAAAAAAAAAAAAAAAAAAAAAAATTTCAAAATATTTTTAAAATGAATGATCAATCCTGTTAAATATATATTAGAATTCTAATAACAAACCTTTAATCTTCAATAAAAATGTAGTACGTAATCTGACTAAGTATATATGAGTTAATATATTATTATTATATATATTTTTATATATATTAGTGTTAGAGTATTGTGCTGTTGTACAAATTTTCCACCTGGTAAAAACTCTGATAGAGCAGGAAATTACATCTCCTCTTCTCCACTGCATCATTTTGAGAACAATGAATCTTTGCGGCCCATCGCAGAACATACAGAGCTTTGCTTAAAACCCGTCTTCTGTCATGACAGCAGGCTTGAGAGAGTAACCTGAGTCTTTTGGACCACAATCTCAGACAGCGCAACCGCAGACGGAACCTATACAGGTCTTCACACCTGCATATAACACACAATGGCACATCAATGGCAGTCACCGGACATATTTCAGGGCCCAACCTCCAGATAAATCTCTTAATCTAAACACAGTACATAGGCTCTAAAAAGCATTTAATTCTATTAATTCAGCTGAGCCCAAAATTACAGGTACAAGTCACAACAAGTTAAAAGATTTAGTTATATCAGCTCTATCAGAAGGATTTTTATGCTTTCACAAAAACAGGCATTTGACACAGATACAGAGTTTATTTCCTTTACCTTTCTTCTATTTTCTTTTCATCAAAGCCATCATAAGCCTCTGGTGCCACATCAAGCTTGTCAAACAAAAAGAAAAATGTTAAAGACATGTTCAGTTTTATAAAATCAAATTATATTATCCCTTCAAAACACGCTAGTCAAGAAAAATCTTAAAGGAATGCGAATAGGTTTTCTTATTGGAAACCAATCCTAATGGAATTAAATAAGAATCTTCCCAGCAGTGCTGCCACCAACATCATAAGACATTTCTATTTGGTTGAATATAGGTTCTGATGTCAGGTGACCAAAATTCTATGTCAGGACGATAGGTGTGTGACTTAAAGTAGTGCTGCTCTGATCAGTGTATGATATCAAAGTACAGCGAGAGTGATTAGAGAGCAGACGGCTCCATAGGCTTTTGAATCGAATTTTGATGTCATACCCCGATCGGTCTGCACAGCGCAGCTTTAAGTCGAATGAGAACCTAATGGCTACGTCGGAAAATAACTTAAAACCAATGAACTTTCATTATGGTATTAAGTAATCATATTTCTTCCAAATGCCTCATCCCATTATATTGACATCAAACACAAACACTGTGTCTAACACTAATCCATTTTTTCTTTGTGTCAGAAGTAGCACAAGCGCTCGCATTGTGCCATTCGTGTCTGATGTAGGCACGTTGTTACACTTAGTCATGAGGCAAGGTATCCAAAACCCAACATCTGCTAAACATCATAATGCTAACAGCCACACAAAGTTAAATAACATTATTGCACTTTGATATTTTGCTGATTTTTGTTGAAGTCGTGGTATTAAGAAACCAAAATGCTGTTTGTCCAGTGGTAAGGGTTTACGTCAAGCCAATGTTGAGCTTTGACATTAACCGATTTTCATTTTCTGCCCAAATTTTACTTGTTCAACATTGGAGTCTGTCTTTCTGACATTACATTGACGTCCAGTGCCCACCTTTGTACACTCAGGAATCAACATGATCTAAAATTTACAACCCAGTCTCATTGGAATGCAAACTTCTTTTTTTGTATATGTAAGGGATAATCCATGGCATTACATGATTATAATGCACAATGTGGAGGCAAAAAACACCCCACATGAAGCCTCCGTACATTAAGTACATTACATTAAACTTGTGTAATGCATACCCAGCCATCGATTATCCTGCTTATGTCATGGTTGTCTGATGTTTGCAGTGCAAAATTTTATTGGTAAATGATGTTTATTTTTGTCAGGTAAAAGTCATTATATCTAGCATTCTTTAAAGATACAGAAGATACAGAAATAAAGTAGTGTGTTATGATTAAATTTATTTGATTGAATTATAACATTTATTTGAATGAATAATTGAGAGAGAGAGATGCAGTTCCCTTCATCTGTGCAGGTCTCTCTACTAACAATGAAGCTGTGGATTTATTAATAATTTCAAAAACAGTGATGTTACAAACTTGTTGCTGAGTAATATAATGTATTGATTCAGTAGTGAAGTTAATTTATTAATAATTGCCTCAGGGCAGCGTTGACAACAAGTTTCTTTGTTCCTGAATGTTTCTGTATATGCATGCTGTGTGATCTCTTTTCACTGTGTGTGCGCTTCAATGAAAGCAACACATTAATTATAAAATGGTGATTAAACTGTGTGGAACTACCAATGCATTACACAGTTTGAATGCACACCTTCCAGCCAATCAGAATCAAGTATTCAGACAGACCATATATATATATATATATATATATATATATATATATATATATATACATATATATATATATATATATATATATATATATATATATATATATATATATATATGTATATATATATATTTTTTTTTTTTTTTTTTTTTTTTTTTTACATGCATTAATTATAACTTCATTTGAATGATGGCAAGGGTATGGGGTAGCATTGAGTGGTGTACAATATATGTCGGAGCCAATAACCTTGTCGGCAGGGCTCCGACATATAGTGGAAGTGCGCTTCTGGCAACCTGATTTGGATTCAAGGTCCTTTGCTGATCCCATTCCTCTCTCTCCACCCAGTATCCAATCAAGGCATAAAGGCTTTATAAAAACTTAATTTATTAATAATCTCCATTTATGACAGTGTGACCAGGCCATAAGATACAGTGCCCTCCACAAATATTTGCACCCTTAGTAAATATGAGCAAAGGCAGCTGTTAAAATAAATCTGCATTGTTTATCCTTCTGATCTTTATTCAAAAAATTAACAAAATTCTAACCTTTCATAGAAGTAAAACAATTGAAAGTGGGGGGAAACTAACATTATGAAATAAATGTTTTTCTTCAATACATGTTGGCCACAATTATTGGCACCCCTAGAAATTCTTATGAGTAAAATATCTCTGAAGTATATTCCCATTCATATTTACATTTTTTAGCGCACCAGAGTGATCATGAACATGAAATTGCCCAGCCATAACTTCCTGTACCACAGGAGTATAAACATGAGGAAACACAAGGGCCAAATTCCCTTAATCATTCATCACAATGAGTAAAACCAAAGAATACAGTTCTGATGTGCAGCAAAAGATTGTTGAGCTTCACAAAATAGAAAGGTGGCTGTAAGAAAAAAGCTAAAGCATTGAAAAGCCCAATTTCCACCATCAGGGCAATAATTGAGAAGTTCCAATCAACTAAAGATGTTACAAATCTGCCAGGAAGAGGACGTGTGTCTAAATCGTCCTAATGCGCGGTGAGGAGGAAAGTTTGAGTGGCCAAAGACTCTCCAAGGATCGCAGCTGGAGAATTGCAGAGATTCATTGAGTTTTGAGTCTCAGAAAGCCAAAAAAATTATCAAACAACACCTACATCCCCACAAGTTGTTCGAGAGGGTTTCAAGAAAAATCCTCCTCGCTCATCCAGAAACAATCTCCAGCATATTCAGTTGTCAGACACGACAACTGGTAACGACTGGAACTTCAAAAGAGACCGGCTTCTATGGTCAGATGAAAGTAAAAAAAAAAAGAGCTTTTTGGCAGCAAACCCACCAGATGGGTTTGGTGCACGCATAGATAACAAGTACCTTATATCCACGGTTAAATGCTGGATCTTTAATGTTATGGGCCTATTTTTCTGCTGGAGGTCCTGGACATCTTGTTCAGATACATGGTATCATGGATTCTATCAAATACCAACAGATAAAAAATCAAAACCTGACCGCTTCTGCTAGAAATCTTATAATGGGCCGTGGTTGGATCTTCCATCAGGATAATGATCCAAAACAAACATCAAAACCAACACAAAAATGTGTCACTGAGCACAAAATGAAGCTTCTGCAATGGCCATCTCAGTCCCCTGACCTGAACCCTAAAGAAAATGAGTGGAGTGAACTGAAGAGAAGAAGCACCAACATGGAGCTGGGAATCTGAAGGATCTGGAGAGATTCTGCATGAAGGAATGGTCTCTGATCTCTTGTCAGGTGTTCTCCAAACTCATCAGGCATTTTAGGTGAAGACTCAGAGCTGTTATCTTGGCAAAAGGAAGTTGCAATAATTGGGTGCCAATAATTGTGGCCAACGTGAACTAAACAAACGTGACAAAAAATAAAAATAAAACATTTATTTCATAATGAGCTTTTTCCCCCATTTTCAATTATTTTACTTAAATTAAAAGTTATTTTATTGAAAGATCAAAAGGATAAACAATGCAGATTTATTTCCAAAGCCACCTTTGCTCATATTTACCAAGGGTGCCAATATTAGTGGAGGGTACTGTATACTGTACATATTAGATTCTAATTTAACTTTTGTTGTACAAATGGATTATGTGTCATCCATATAAGAACTCTACTGGTATTGTACTGAAATGTCTTACTAGAAAAGAAAAGGAAATCAGTTTTAAAATCATTTTTTTATGTTATTTTTATCATTAATCACTGTAAGTCTGTTAGTAAACTATAGTCTAAACAGTTTAGTATTTATTATTTAAAATTCCCAAGGAATTCTCCATTTGGACTGGATCCAAATAATGATAGAAATTTCAGTAGGCTTCATTTAGGATATTTTCACTATGGGATTTTGGATGTCAACATACCTGAGCAGAAATCCGAGCTTCTGTTGCAGCCATGGCTTTACACTTTGCAAAAGATGAGTGTTGATGAGATGTAAAATATTGTCCATCAGTAGACACTAGTTCATTCCTACTTCCTGCCAGTCCTGGAGGATATTTATATGCTTCTTTAAGATAAACTCTTTGCATGGTTTGCGTATGGTTCTTTACATCCTCTCTATGAATCACCAGTGGGTGCATTTGACTCAAATTCTCCTGCATTTCAAGCCTTTTATGAGGGTTAATCTCAGTAGGGCCATCAAAAGCCAATTTGTCACCATCAGTTCTTCTGTCTCTGACAAAATCTTCATTTTGTCGAGATTTGTTTGGTTGTTTGCTATGTATAGATACTCTAGGGACATGACTAGAGCTGAATCTTGTATTACAGCACTGAAGCTGCTCATTTCTTGGTTGTCTTTTGATATCTCTTGGAATGTAGCTACTGTGCCTTTCACTTTCCGTGACGACAGGTATTGTGAGAGAGGAAACCGCGGAGGTGGTTACGGATAAGTTGGGAGTTTGATGTTCCAAAAAAGAGACTGCTTGTTCAGTTGAGTTGAAGTGTAGCATCGAGCAATGCAAGTTTGCAGACATCCACGAGGACTCAAGAAGCTCATGAAAGGTACAGGATGAAAGCCTTTCATCTTGTCTTTGAAAAGCGAGTGCTTCCTTTTGGGGTTTATAAGCAATGTCTGCAGATTTAAAGCAGGTCGGCGGTCTGTCTTTCTTTGAAATTGTGGATAATGAGGAATACTCAGTAAAATCCCTCTCTGGGGTCTTCCATTGCTCACACTTATGCTTGGCTGCTGTATTACAACATATGAGGGCTGTAGCATCACTTAGTGTTGTAGCTCTTCTGGCATATTTTGAGCCACTTGCACTCTCTGAAACCGAATAAATGTTCTTGTGGTGAGGAAGATCAAAAGTGCAGTCTGTTCCCCTCTTGAAGAGTGTTTGCTGAATGAAGGGCTCAGAACCAAATGTAAGAATAGAGGGAAGTTTGCTCAGCGGTGTGTTCTTGTATGAAGCTGTACTGTCTTTCTGAGCATACAGAGGCTCATCAGCATTTTCCTCAGGCAACGGCATGTTGCTTGTTATTCACATTTTGCCATCTCAATACAGATCTGCTCAGGTATCATTTAAAAACAAGGTCTCATTCTATCAGCTCAATAAAATATTCATGCATAACCATGAGGTCTGCATTAAAAAATGCTGAACTTCCAAACAATTCAATGAAAGATCTAATAATTTAAATGTTAACTGATAAAACATTTATTTTCTTACATTTAGATAATGCAGTGGCAATTATGATAATCATTTGGCTACAGCTGTTTTGTAAAGTATTTATAAAAATCACTCACCCTCAGGGGCAGCATGTTATATTTGCTAATGCCTCCATTTTGTGTCATCTTTAGTTAATGATCTGTATAAAATGTGGGAGAAACCTTCAAACTGCAGAGAGCACGTTGTGTGAGCTAAGAAGATTACAACCAGATTACTGTACAACCAACCCGCTGGGAGGAGCCAGGAAATTAACTCAGTCTAGTTCTCAGTTTAAGCTGAGAGATGACATTTAAAAACTATGAGAAAATATGAGTGGTGTTTGCCCATGGAAAACAATGCACCACAATGCTAAGACACTATGGGCGGTTGCTGAGACGTTGATATGGAATTACTAAGCTGTTCTGGGGTGCGTTTCCTATACAACAACGTATGTTAACTCGCTGCTTCTACCACAATACGATGCATCGTTGAACAAATCAACTAGTCACGACTGTTTCCCAAAACCGTATAGGGTATGTGTCGAACGTCACATGACCAAACTGAAAACCTGGTCTCATTGCATCCGCTTGTCAGAGAAATTGTTAAAGGGTTAGTTCACCCAAAAATGAAAATAACGTCATTTATTAGTCACCCTCATGTCGTTCCACACCCGTAAGACCTTCGTTCATCTTCAGAACACAAATTAAAATATTTTTGATGAAATCCAATGGCTCAGTGAGGCGTGCATTCACAGCAATGACATTTCCTCTCTCAAGATCCATAAAGGTACTAAAAACATATTTAAAACAGTTCATGTGAGTTCAGTGGTTCTACCTTAATATTATAAAGCGACGAGAATACTTTTTGTGCGCCAAAAAAAAAAAAAAAAAATTAGGACTTTTCAACAATATAGTGATGGGTTGATTTCAAAACACTGCTTTGGAGCTTTGCGAATCGAATCAGTGACTCGGAGCGCCGAAGTCACGTGATTTCAGAAGTTTAGGTGTTTGATAGGAGATCCGAGTCACTGATTCAAATCATAAAGCTCCAAAGCAGTGCTTTTGAAATCGGCCCATCACTATATTGTTGAAAAATCGTTATTTTGTTTTTTTGGTGCACAAAAAGTATTCTCGTTGCTTTATAATATTACTGTAGAACTACTGAACTCACATGAACTGTGTTTTTAGTACCTTTATGGATCTTGAGAGAGGAAATGTCATTACTGTGAATGCAGGCCTCACTGAGCCATCGGATTTCATCAAAAATATCTTAATTTGTGTTCCGAAGATGAATGAAGGTCTTACGGGTGTGGAACGACATGAGAGTGAGTCATTAATGACATAATTTTCATTTTTGGGTGAACTAACCATAGACAGTAAAAGAAATGGACACAGCGACCCCATTGGAACTCAATTGAGACAAGTGAAGCCCATTTTTAGCGATTTTTAGCACTTCCGTTTCTGACGCGCAGACTCAAACTAAGCTTGATGACGTCAGCAACCTGTCTGACAGATGTAAATCTTCTAGTAGCTGTGCGTGCAAACTGCCATCGTTAATGTTGCAGAGACGGCGAGCTTGAGCGGGGAGTTCTTTGGCGTGAGTGAGCAGGAGTAAGTATTCTGATTAATTATTTTGTATAGTATTTTAAAATGTAATGCCAGTACGCCATATTAAGTTAATGCATACTATTGCCTGCGAGCTTCTCCTCCTGTCTGTACGGTAATTTCTCTACTGTGCGACAGAGAGTCGAGTGGTTATGACGCAATCGTTAGCCTATTTTTACAAAAACTGTTTCTTACGGGGCCATAATGTAACATAGAAGGTAATGGAGCCCTTTATACATTGTCGTGTATCTTTAGAAATAAATAATGGACAAATGGAGTCTTTAAACGCCTCAGATGTAAAGTTATTCGCTGTCAAAGTGACGCCAAAATGAATGGGAGTCAATGGGATGCTAACGCAAGTGAAGTTCTGCTACAAGATGGCGGCACGCGGCCGACTTCAACTTCCGGTCGACTTCCTTGGGCACTGGAACTAACCCTTTAACAACAGTATGAACCGACGGCATATCTATGGACTTTTAAGGTAATCAGCGAAACTACCTAGTACACACCATTATAGGTGTTTTATTCTATTACATATCTAAACATACGTGTGAAGAAGAAAAATTAAAAAATCTTTTAAATATCAATCTGCATATGCGGGGGACGTAAGTTAAGCTCATCTTTGCTCGCTCCTTTTAAGTTATCTTGAATAAAACAGCACATTTGTTCATGAAGCACATACAAGACGGTCAAGACCTAAACCGGAAACGATCTGATCTGTTTTACAGAATATGGAAGTTAGATTGTGCATAATCCCATATTGTTGTAAACCTGACGTTCAGCAGTCACGCAGGTGGTGGAGTTTATTTATACGCCGTAGCTATGGCGTAGGCTGTGGCTGCGTCCGAAAACCTAGGTAGCTGTCTTGCTGCCTCGCTATCTTATAAGAGAATGACTTGTATGGCAGCATTTGTGCATGAAGGTACCTCACGAAATTGATTTCGGACAGACTTCTGAGGCAGCGTAACAGTTTAATGATCTACAGTAGGGCTGCAACAAACGATTATTTTGATAATCGATTAATCTGTCGATTATTAGAACGATTAATCGACTAATCATCGATTATTGCACTGATTAATCAGTAGGCTTTGTTCGATTATTCTACTTTAGCAATTAGTTAAAATATTGAGTTATACTGTACTTTAACTAGTAAATAAAACAAGGAAATCACTTCAGCTTTTAAAAGTGTATTTTTAATCATTTTTAAGCCAACTGAATAGACCAATATACTATAAATATAAATATATAAATATAATGTAATCATGTGGGGGTTTTTGTGAAAAATGAAACAACATACATACATACACATATTACATATCATATATATGTGTATGTGTGTGTATATATATATATATATATATATATATATATATATATATATATATATACACACACACACACACACACACAAACTATCGAGTTTATGGTCATTGAATGGCTTTCCTGAGGTAAATGTTACATTTTGTGTGACATATTTGTTTGCAAGTTTTATTGACTTCTTTCTGCGGTTAAAACTCCGATTAAGTGATTACAATAGAGATGGATTCATTTCAGTAAGTTCAGTAAGTACTTTTTGATGTTCATTCATGTTTATTTCGCGCTGTAATAGAGAGGAATAGGTTCACATGCCGCTTGAACCGAGGTGTTACAGCGATCTGCCACACAACGTTAAACAGAGTCACCACCACAAGTATTGTTTGAATCCCGTAGTAATATTGACTGAATTTAAAAGCTTAGACTTAGTTTTATATCAAAAGTAACCTGATCTGTCGGTGCGTTGCCGTTGTCTGTGTCCTCTTTGCTCTGCGATGCATCTTTCACTGTGAGAAAATGAACGTGTGGCGTGAGAACAGTGAGTTTGAATGAGAGTTGGTGGCCCTGCATGACAGTATTCTGTAGTTATGCTAAACGTTATGTTTGTTATGTTTATGCTATGTTAATCTCCCACATTTCACGGGTTCGATGTCGTTTGCACTATGCTCTCCAAAGCACTGACTTCTTTTATTGGATTGGATCCCGGAGGGCTGCATTACAGTATTGCGCTACAGCGCCCCACTGGTTACACCGCGTTATTGCAGGCCCTTCAAATAGGTCGTATGAGATCAAGAGACTATTCGACAACAAAAATATTTGTCGACAATTTTTTATTGTCGACGTTGTCGATAATGTCGACTAATCGTTTCAGCCCTAATCTACAGTAATATAGCGCGAGCTTTGGTGAGAACTAAACAAATATTTAATTACTACAGTAGTAATTTCTCGATAGAAATGATATCAAAATTGAAATATGTTGATCAAAATCGTACATTTATACACAAACTGAGCAGCAAACGCAACCTTCGGACGCCATCTTTATTTTTCTAGCTCAACTGTCACAGAATGGAAAGCACAGGATTGTGGGATATCAAAGGCAGCTAAGGATACATCTATGCTTCCTTCAAAAATCGATCTGAGGAAGGTATCTCATGAGAGAGGAAGTGAAGCTAACATTGGATTCGGACGTGCCTTGATGCCTTACTACCTTGAAATGTGTCCTCGGAAGGCAGCATTTTTCAGTTTTCGGACGCAGCCTCTGTGTACCACGCGTAGCCTACGACGTAGCCTGACATGCACCTCTTCAATGTAACAACGCGGACCGCAAGCGCTGTGATTGGTCTGCTAGAAAACCCTCCCTCAGGTCAAAAACCTGGCGCGGAGGAAATTTGTCCGGCCCAACTACTGGGCCACATCCTTGCTTCAATTCCGGCCCAGTTCTGGCTGGGTCCCTGGCCCAAAACTGGTCCTCACACTGAAAACGGACAAAAACAACTTCCTCTGGCCCAGATGCAGCCCACACCCTGTAAAAAGACTCTTATTTATGGATGTGGCCCAGATCTGGCCAGCACACTGGAAATTGACTTAAATTGTTTTATGTGGCCCAGGTCTGGCCCAGGCACTGTAAAACACATCTGGCTGAGATTCGGCTTGGTCCCCGGGCCAGATGTGGTCCAGAAACTGCTAAATGTAATTCAAGTGAAACACAATCAACCATTTAAAAAGATGAAGACATTTTATTATAAAATTAACAAATACACTATAAGTATTAACAATGAATACACTATAAACATTTATTAACAACATACATTTTAAACCACTAAATACTAAGTTAATTATTTACTGTATATTAAATGGAGAAACAACATCCTTTCTTACACATAAAAAATCTTTTAGCAATAATTTTCAAAAAGCAAAAAGTTAAGTCACCTTCACATAGTGCTTTATAACCTACATTACAGTTTGTTTCAAAGAAGCTTTACAGTGATAAACTGGAAAATAATAATTCAATTATGCAAACAGAATTAAATACTGTAATGGAGCAAAAGACAGTGTGATTGTTCAGCTGAAGTCATTTCAGTGTTGTTTCAGTTCAGTTCAATGAGTTCAATTCAACTATAAAGTAGTTCTGCAGAAAACAGTAATGTCATAATCCAGCTCTGTTGAGTTCTCATCCAATAGTGTCAATGCAGTCAGATCAATATTATTGAAAAGTAGGTGTCCAACTATGCAAGCCAGAGGCGATAGTGACAAGAACCCAAACTCCATCAGATGACAGAATGAAGAAAAAACCCTGGGAGGAACCAGGCTCAGTCGAGGGCCAGTTTTCCTCTGGCCAAACAAATACAGTGTGATTATGATTCAGCTGCATCAGAAGTTAGATTGTGGACTGATATCATTCAGCTTGAGGATCAAACACAGCACAATGGCATATGTAGAGGGAAGAGAAGTTGAAGTGGCTTTGCAGAGGTCTCGTCTGGTTCTCGTGATCTTTGCTGAAGATCTGTGCTGTAGACTGTTGTCGACGAGGTCTTCACAGCGGATCTGTCTCCAGAGCTTGTTTAGTTGTCATGTTCTCTGCTGACATTCAGGGCTGTTGTGGTCATCTCAACCATCTGTTCTGGAAATGAAATGAGACAGACAGACTAATTTTAGCATAAATGTCATTCTTCGTATGATGAAACAAGTATATCGGATGTTGTAGGTAGTGTTTCTGGTTATAGTTTACCTTATTTATGCAACATGACAATCCTAACATTCAACAGGAGATTCGGTCTTTAATATAGATTTAAACAGACAAATTGTGCCTGTCACCTGGGGCCTGATGTATAAACATCGCATACTCACAAAAAAGTACAAATATTTGTAGTGGATGCGCTGCTTTAGAACACTTTTCCTATGGCATGCTGTGTTTTAATGTTTTAACTACAACGACGATTGCTTGGTGCATGATAATTACGCTTTAAATTAAAAGTCAAGCTCTAAATAGCAGAACTCGAAAATATTTTTGCATGAATAATGATCAATGATGCGCACTGTGTCTAAGCAGAGATAGCTTAGCAACATAATGGCATAATGACACTGAAGAAGTCACGCGGTGATCATCCGACGAGTAGCTACTGTACACAGTACTGTACAACCTCTGCTGAACGCAGGTGTGCTACTGGTGTCCTGCACATTTCATAGGTCTTACCAATATTCTGAAAAACGCCATTGTATTTGAAGGCTAGATTTAGAAGGAAACGGTAAGATACGCACGTTTTATTTTTAAAATGTTTGTCAGTGATGTGCTGAGTCGTACAATAATTTACAATGCAAAAATAAGCCTGAATATCTGTTTCAATTAAAAATATATAAACATCCTAAAATATAGGCTATGTTTACTTTCTAGGCAAAAATGCATACATTTGAGAAAGAAAAAAAAAAAAAATACTATTTGGCTACTAGACAACAGTTTAAAATAACTCTTCACTGAAACCATTCTGAACAGTATTTTATACGATTTATTTTTTTCTAAAACAAGAGGAGAGTGAATGATTTTTAGCAATGTAATTTGACGGCATTTATCGTCATATTTTCCTTATGTCTTGTACATTTAAACACAGTGTCACGTGGATGGGAATATGCATGGAAATGATATGCAGGTGAACGTAATGCATAATAAAACTAGGCGTTGTAAGCTCCATATATGGTGATTTCATGGAGGAGACGGGAAAAGATTCATGTATGCACAATCTTCAGCTGACTGGGTTTTATAAAGATAAATTTTGCACAGGTTATAATTTTGAAAATTTGTGAAAATCTGGCTTTTATGCGTACGCACACTTTTAGTATGAAATCTATGGAAAGTTTTATACATGAGGCCCCTGAACAACACTAAGAAGACTTACCATGCATCCGCCCTTTCAATTTGCTGCCAGTTGCAGCCACCTCTTCATGGTCCCCTCATCCTCCATTTCAGCAGGGTTTCTCTGAACTGCAGCTTTGAAATAAAGGAATACATATTGTAAGGTCATTATTAAGTCTTAAGCATTACTTTTCTTTAGCACCTATATATTTGATAAATTGCATCCAGAGTTTATGCATGAGTTTAAAATATCTGTAAAAAAAAAAAAAAAAAAAACCCTCCAAAACAGTGTGTTCAGGTTAAACGTTAGTTTATGACACAAAATCATAGAAATTCCCTTTGCATTAAAATATATTAAGTACTATGATTTTAAACATATTGTATGGGAGATATATATGTTATCAGGGTCAGAAATAAACTTTTCCAGTAAAAGGCATTATTGAGAGGCATTTTTTTTTTCAACATCAAGGAAAGCCATCATTACACTGCAAAGGTTGAACATAAGTGACATCTGACATGGCATTTATGTTTATTGACACAGACTGTTTAAAGCAGCACATGTTCAAGTATTTAGCCTACACAAAATAGCATAATGCCGCCTCATATATATATATATATATATATATATATATATATATATATATATATATATATATATATATATATATATATAAAGGATCTCTGAGGGCGAAGCTGCAATTTTATAACAGAATTATTATTGCTCTTATGTTAACAATTATTAATAGAAAGTTTTTGTGGGGAAAAAGCAAGTTCTTCCACCCGAAACGTTGAGCTTTACGTTAGGCCTATTATATGGCGCCACCGCATACTCCGACTCAATTCAATAATCACTCGTTGGAAAAGATGAATTGACAGACTGATTTTAGTAGACAAAATATAACGTTAACTCGATATTGCATTAGCCAACAGTGCTCCAGAGCTCAGCAGTTGTTCTAAACATGATATTCAAAACTATCACTCTCTGGGACCGAATGGATACGTTATGTTATCATTGCAAACCATTAATTAATCCATTTAAAAACACTAAAGTTAACATTAAATAAATTAAATTGCTTACCGTTTTGCAGCTGATCCTTTCTCTCGATCATGAAATGTTGACTGCAGGATTCTCCTCAGGATTTAACCGCCAAAACTCTTTTTTTTTCAGGCGGCTGAATTCCTTAACTCCAGCAGTGGCCCGCCCGTGACAAACGAACTCGGTCCGAAAACAGATAACGAGCTTTCAGTCGTGATTGGCCCGTTCAGAAAAAGCCGTCTGTCAACCGTACAGTCCACACGGCTCTGGCCCATTATCTTTTCACAGACTCTGAAATTGAGTCGATGTTGGCGCGCTTAAACCTGAATCGGCCCAAAAGTGCTTGATATTTGGGGGCCCGCCTATTACGAAACGAACTCGGGCCGATAGATCTATACCGAGTTATATGGACCTTCCGCGAGTACAACTATTTCAGCCGAGACCGGCCCATAAAGAAAACGCTGTCTGTCAGCCAGATGCGTTGTGTACAGTCGGCAGAGTTATGGCCCATAATCTTTTCATCGACGTCGACAGTGAGCCGACAGTGCCGCTTTTCTGCCGGAATCGGCCCAAAAGTGCTTGCTATCTGGGCTTCGCAGTCCACTTAAGAGGGTCTGTATCTCTTACCATTGGAGAAAGAGTAACGGCTAACTTAATCACGTGTGGCACCTCTCAGCCTATCATGTAATGGCAGTGACGTCAGTCGCAACATTCCCTAGTCTGCCTTCTCTTAAAAAAATACATTTTTATCAAGCTAAAATATACAATAGTTTCCAACGAAAGTATTGTTTAGTGTAAAACATTCTGAAGATTAGCAAACAGGCTGTCGATTAAGTAAATGATTAGCTATTTCCCCACAAAATCTGTTTAATCAGCATAGTGAAGCCTCTCATCCATTGACTTCCATTCAAAAAACAGCCTCTGGTCTCGTTCCCAGCGTACCGCGGGGGGCGGAGCGTTAGCATTAGCCGTTACGCTTTTTTTGGCTAAAGATTGCAGGCTTGCCTTCCAGTGGCTTTGCAGACTACGGCGCAGTAGCTCCAGCGTAGGTCTGACGCGGAAGTATAAATCAGCCTTAATAACTTTAAGTGAATCCGTTTAGATCGAATTATTGCTAGATTTATTTTTTTTTTTGCTATAAATTATGGACATGACATCTGAAGACTAATCCTCATGTTCTCAGTTATTTTGCTTTATTTCCAGATTCAATCATAGGCTTGTTCTTATGCACTAGAGCACTTACGCACTCTTCAAAAACAGTGCTTAAAATCTTTTGACAAACTAAAATATGTAGGCTAAATGACATTTGCATATTTGAAATAAAATATATATATTGTATCTAATGTCAGCTTGGTTATTTTGCTCAAGATAATGATTTATTAAGTCCACATGTCATAAAAACAAGAAACTATTGGTGCGTTCCAAACGGGATAAATCACCCTCCGAAGGGCACTTCGGAGTGAAAATAATCATGGCCGCCATATTGAAGGGTCGTTCCAAACTGAAGTGCTCAACACTGGCCACTTCAAAGGGCCCTTCGGCCCAACTGGTGAACACTTCGGGGCCCCATGATCCTTTGCACAGGGAAGTTGTTTGACGTCACAGAATAGGTACAGGAGGTTAGGAGTTCGATTTGACATAAATGTATATATAGTATTTTTCTATAATACTGTAATATTTATATGAGTTAGATTTTGTACATTATTATGGTCAAAATGACATTGTACTTCAACAAAAATACTTTACAGCTACCTTTATCAGTCCATTCAAACGTTTCAAATACATATACAATATGGTGCGATAAACCTAAATAAATAAACTAACGCTAAACAAAGGGCGCAGCTTGCACAATCTACTCCTCTTTTCCTCTTTTTAATGATTGTCTCGTTAAGATGAAGAGCATTTTTGAAGCAAAAATGAGGCAGCTGCCATCTTAGCAGCGCGTCAACGCACGCCACTCCTGGATAATTGAAAATGGGCAAAGAGGCGGGATGTGGTTGGAACTGAGGTGTCTGGTTGCTGAAACCACGTCCGCGTAGCGCAACGTGATCATGTTAGCAGGCTAAAGAAGCTATCTTAGACACTATCTAAAATATTAATAAAGATGATAAGTTATATCATTTGAAAGTTCTACAGTGTCTTTTTTATGATATAGATGCTCTAGCACCAGTATTTGTAATTTGTGTCATGTGTGCAAATGACAACACGCAAAATCTAAACAGGACTCCATACCTTAGTAATGAAATAGCGATTGCGAGATCAATACAATCCGTCGCACTTGTCCATGAGCATCCATTGAAAAACAAACAGCACTTTTTGTTCACAAAAGCATTAAATCCACGAAATATTGATATATTGTCCATTGTTTGCGTCATATTTCTTCTGAATGATCTGCTCTCCATCATCGTTCTTCAAGAAATTATGCAACCCCAGCAGTGTTTATGTTGTAAAACTGTATATGATCAATGAGATTCTGCTACCTTTTGGAGCCTGTCCTTAAGTGGCCAGTCAATGAATCACAGTTTAAGTCACTTCCGTATTGGCTTCAAGAGAAACTGGGGGAGGTTGCCGCTTGTTCTAACTACAGGTCGAGAGCTGTCATTCCAACCACACAAGTTTGCGATGCAGTTTGCGAATGTTCATTTGAACTATGGTTTCGGGAAACACCAAATCGTTGGACTATGTTAGCAATGACAGAACTTGTGATGTTAGTTGGCTAACAATGCTTTTGGGAAATGCACCCTGTGGTGCGTTTCCCAAATCAAACTATGGTTATAAGTTCCGTCATTACCAATAGAGTTCAATGGGACTTACGACCATAGTTGGCTAAAGATGCTTTCGGGAAACACACCCCTGGGTGGTTGCTAACTGACCCGAACAAATCAAAAGAGACCATTCACAAGTCTCTGTGATATTCAGGGGTCCGTTTCCCAAAAGCATCGTTAGCCAACTAACATCGCAAGTTCCGTCGTTACTTACATAGTTCAACGATTTGGTGTTTCCCGAAACCATCTTTCAAACAAACATTCGCAAACTGCATCGCAAACTTGTGTGGTTGGAACGACAGCTCTCGACCTGTGGTTATTTTTTATTTTTTTTATTTGATAGGGACAGTGTGTGTTAATGGACAGACATGATTGTACATGAATGTAAACACACCGGATTGTAGCCGAAGGCTAATTTCCATCCGTTGTCCTGGGGGCTGGGGTCACAAAGGGCCAATACATGGACAAATACATTTAAAAAACAAACAAACAAAAAAAAAAAAACACACAAAATACACTGCACCATCAAACATTATTGCACATCCTCATATTGCACGATCCACATTATTGCACACACCTCACATTACACACTATTCACATTGCACAATTCACATTATTACACAATCCACTCATTACATTGCACTCATAACTCATTATTATTGTACAAATCATAATTATTGCGTGATCACAATAATGCAGTCAGATCAACCACAAATGCAAATAATGTATAGTTTCTACACATACACATACACTCACACACACACACACACACACACACACACACACACACACACACACACACACACACACACACATACAATCAGCCCATGCATGCAGTTATGTCTCAATAAAAAGTTTAAATAGAAATGTAAATTACTAGAAATGAGTGCAGGTTTGGTTTAACCAGAGCCGATTCTTCATCTGAGCTTTAAAAGAATCATAGGTAGAACTTTCTCTCAGTGCTAGCAGAAGACTATTCCACAGATTCCCACCATGTGGGGTATTGCCAGGTCACCTCTAGTAGTAGCTCGCGTGGTCCTTTCTGAGCTATCTTTATGTTTAATAAAATCATTCAACGGTGGTGGTGCGAGGGAGTGTAGGTCCTTGTAAATCAGACAAGCTCTTTTAAGGTTAATCATGTTGTAAAGATCCAATAATCTATGCTTTTTCAAGATATTGCAGTGATGGTGAGAAATGTTTTTTTTATCAAGTATTTTTGGTTAGAAGCATAGTTTCCTGTTTTTATGACATGTGAACTTGATAAATCGTTATCTTGAGCAAAATAAGCAAGCTGACATCAAGTACAATGTATATCTTTTATTTTGAATATATACAAGTGTCATTTATATATTTTAGTTTGTCAAGAGATTTAAAGCACTGTTTTTGGAGAGTGTGCATGTGCGTACGTGCTCTAGTACGTAAGAACAAGCATTTGATTTAATCTGGAAATAAAGCAAAATAACTGAGGAAAATGAAAATTAGTCCTCTAATGCCATGTCCGTAATTTATAGCAGAAATTCTAGCATTAATTCGATCTCAAACGGATTCATTTAAAGAAGTTATTACTCCACCATCTGCGTGACATCATTCACCAACGTGGTTGAACGACAGGTTTGCGACAATACGGTTTTGGGAAACAGTCGTGACTAGCTAGTTGATTTGTTCAACGATGCATCGTACTATGGTAGTTCAGCAGCGAGTTACATCGTTGTTCGGGAAACGCACCCCTGGTCTCTAGACATTTCTTAAAGTTGCAGTCCGCGATTTTTGGCCCTCTAGCGGTTAATAAACAGAACTGCACGCGTCTTGCGGAAGAACATTGTAGCCGGAGCTACTTTTCTCCGTGTATGTCTATGGCGAGTCACGTAGTTACTGTGATACTCTGCGGCGGGTCCTACCAGTCTGGTCTGAAATAGTCCGAATATAAACACTTATTATAAGTTTACCATAATAATTCTGGGTAAGACAAAAACACAGTTTGGAAAATGGATTCATGTTGTACATTCTCATTATATAATTTTTGTAAAGTTTGAACACAAAAAAGTTGCGACAGCAGCTTTAAATGTAAGCCTATAGGATTTTTCACCTGGTTTATTGTCCAACAGGTGAAATTAAAGTCACAATGCACCTTTTGTCAACAAGCTGCATGGTTTATGTCTGTACAATAATGTACACAAAACCTTACTCTGTTTTGTTTTTTTATTGCACAGACTAAAGTTGTTTTATTTCAACAAAATTTAAATTTTTAGTAGATTGTCTTGACTTTATGATGCTTGTCATGTTTGTCTGCATGGTTGTCAATCACTGATTGACACTGTTCTATTTGTTGTGCAATGTAAAATTTGATTTCGATAGATTTATCTAAAGCAATACACACACCAAGTTCTGTAAAAAATATCTTATTTTATTGCAATGCAACAATTACCATTAAATAATCTGCATAATAAACAAGTTCAACTGATAAATTTCAGAAAGAAATTTGTATTCTTTGTCTATTTCATACAAAATACACAATGTAATTTTCATGTCACGTGATCCTTAAACACTAATTACTGTTAGTTTTACAAACAGTGATGGAAAGTAAAACACAAGCGGTGTTAAATTCCCATAGTCTTGATCAACCAAATGTCTACTTGTAGCTTCTCAGATAAACCAATCTGTGAGGCTGGAATTTCTCTCGACACAGTGGGCATTCGGTCTACAATAAAAGCAACAAGGAAAATTTCTGATCAGAGCTCAGTAATGTTGAACTTTACATGCAAACACACCACAGTATTATGTAACATAGAAGTCTTGCCTTGGTATTGCACCACTCAGTAATGCACTCCCAGCAGAAGAGATGACCACAGGGAGTGCTAGTGGTGTTTCTGCGCTCCTCCAAACACAAGATACAGCGTGAAGAGCGAGATGATGACTCGCTGACCTGACGACTGAAAGGAAAAACAGAGAACATAAATAAATAACATAAATTTATAGTATTATGAAAGCTCCCCTCAAGACTCCATAATGTCAAATTTATTACCACAAAACTATGCCAGAAAAAGAAAAAGAAGTGGTTTAATGACTCGCACAAAAGAACAGGGGGTATTAGGAGCGGAGACTTGGAGCACTACCTGGGGAGAAGGTTTCTGTGCTGTTTCCACTCCTGTCGTGCTCTCTGTCTTTGCTTGAGGTTGTTAAACTGCAGTGTGAGAGTGACGCCCAGCTGTAGAAGGGACAGCGCCCCCAGTAGACGGTAACTGTTACTGATCCTTGGGTCATCGCCAGACGCATTTCCCACTCTTAGCTAAAGAAAACACATTCATAGTTACACAGATTAAACTTTTACACTTCAGGAGTATGATATACACTACCATTCAAATGTCAGTAAGATTCTTTTTTGAATGAAATGAACACTTTTATTCAGCAAGGATACATTAAATTGATAAAAAGTGACAGTAGAGGCATTTACATTGTTACAATAAATACTGTCATTTTAAATTTTCTATATTCATAAAAAGAATGCTGTAAAAAGTACAGAAATGAGATCCACCAAATCATAATTTCTGAACGATTTCTGAAGGATCATGTGACACTGAAGACTGCAGTAATGATGCTGGAAATTCAGTTTTGCATCACAGGAATAAATTACATTTTTAAATATATTCAAACAAAAAAGGTTATTTTAAATTATAATAATATTTTACAATATTACAGTTTTATTGTATTTTTGATAAAATAAAGGCAATACTGACTTTTGAACAGTAGTGCATTTCAGAGTAAAGCAGGATATTCAACAAGATAAAAATGAGTTAGACTTGATTTTGTTGATCATAACTTACAAAAAAAAAAATTACCAATGTATTAGCATGTTTTGGATATGGTTCCATGGTAATACCACAGTATTCTGTGAAGCACCTTGGAGTACCATGTAAATACCATGACATATGGTTATTATTAAATAATATGGTTATTATTAAATAATATGGTTATTATTTATTTAGTACTATAGAATGTATTGAAGTACCATGGTATTATGATCTCTGACAATTTACTAACTATTTTTTTGTAATGGATATAACACAAATCCTCTGCTGTTATCACTGCGCTTCATTAATACAGCATATAGGAACTTATTCCCACAGTACAGATTTTATAATAGTAAAAGAACAAAAACTTACATAACTAACACCTGCAGCTCTTTTACCAATATGGTAAAAGGCTCCACTGATGTAAAAGACAGCCACATGTAGCCTGTACAGAAGAGTGATTCCCTGCTGCAGGGCAAATACAAGCGGAATCAAAGACTTCCTCTGAGACTCAGTCAGCATCCCCACAGCTCTCTGAATCCAGAACCGCACATGTGATAACGGGTTCCAGGTTCTGCTCGTCTGGCGCTGTGAGTTTGCTTCTGTTTCCAACTCATTCTCAACACAGATCAAGATCTTATCCAAAAGATAAGGCACAAATGTGTGGAAGAAGATTAGTGCCGTTCGGCGCATTCGTGAGGGGATTCTTCTCTTGCTAGGGTCCACCTGGATGATGCTGACATATTCCTCACCAAGCGTCTGATATCCTAAACGACAAAAACAGGACTCTGAAATACAACAGATGCTCATTTGACCAACACATCAATAGTGTTGCAATACATGCGAATAGTTTACCAGATAAAGTTGTAAGGACATAGTAGGTCAGATCAGACAGTAATTCAATTTCCTTTCTCCACTGCAGCCAACGTCTGGAACCTCAAGAAAAAAAAAAAAACATTACAAATCTTTGAACAAACAGCTGTATTAAAAAGGGACGTGTCATGGAAAATGGGATTAAAAAAAAAAAAAAAAAAATCAGATTAGGATTACACTCTTGCAGTATGTATACTGTACAAAAGTGCTATTTTAGTATTATTTATATATTGTCATAGTATTTCTATTTAGCTTTATTTCATTACATTTTAGTTTTAGATAAATTAGTCTAATTCTAGTACTTCAATTTAAAATTATTCATTTTAGTTAGTTGCCAAGGCAACTTTTATTTTATTAAAAAAAAGAAAATGACCTTCTCCCAACATTTTAACATTGTAAGACATTCAGATGAATAACAGGCCTCTCTTTCTTGACTTATTTGATCAAAGTGAAAACAGTTCAGATATTTTCACATAAAATGACATTTTTCCAAGATGACAACTAAATGTACTTGAGTGAATTGAGGTCAAGTGCCAAAAACATAAACAATGTAGAACACTAGAACATACTATTTAAAGTGTTTAGTTGCATAATGTGTACTTCACATTTTATTATATATAGTTTATATATATAGTTATATATATTATTTATATATATATATATATATATATATATATATATATATATATATATAGTATCTCACAGAAGTGAGTTCACCCCTCACATTTTTGTAAATATTTTATTATATCTTTTCATGTGACAACACTGAAGAAATGACACTTTGCTACACTGTAAAGTGGTGAGTGTACAGCTTGTAAAACAGTGTAAATTTGCTGCCCCCTCAAAATAACTCAACACACAGCCATTAATGTCTAAACCGCTGGCCACAAAAGTGAGTACACCCCTAAGTAAAAATGTCCAAATTGGGCCCATTTAGCCATTTTCTCTCCCCCAGTGTCATGTGACTCATTAGTGTTACAAGGTCTCAGGTGTGAATGGGGAGTAGGTGTGTTAAATTTGGTGTTATCGCACTCACTCTCTCATACTGGTCACTGGAAGTTCAACATGGCACCTCATGGCAAAGAACTCTCTGAGGATCTGAAAAAAATAATTGTTGCTCTATAGTCTACATAAAGATGGCGTGGGCTATAAGAAGATTGCCAAGACCCTGAAACTGAGCTGCAGCACAGTGGCCAAGACCATACAGTGGTTTAACAGGATAGGTTCCACTCAGAACAGGCCTCGCCATGGTCGACCAAAGAAGTTGAGTGCACATGCTCAGCGTCATATCCAGAGGTTGTGTTTGGGAAACAGACATATGAGCGCTGCCAGCATTGCTGCAGAGGTTGAAGGGGTGGGGGGGGTCAGCCTGTCAGTGTTCAGACCATACGCCACACACTGCATCAAATTGGTCTGCATGGCTGTCGTCCCAGAAGGAAGCCTCTTCTAAAGATGATGCACAAGAAAGCCCGCAAACAGTTTGCTGAAGACAAGCAGACTAAGGACAATGGATTACTGGAACCATGGTGATGAGAGCAAGATAAACTTATTTGGTTCAGATAGTGTCAAGCGTTTGTGGTGGCAACCAGGTGAGGAGTACAAAGACAAGTGTGTCTTGCCTACAGTCAAGCATGGTGGTGGGAATGTCATGGTCTGGGCTGCATGAGTGCTGCACTGGGGAGCTACAGTTCATTGAGGGAACCATGAATGAGCCCCCTCCCTTCGGAGACTGGGCCACAGGGCAGTATTCCAACATGATAACGACACCAAACACACCTCCAAGACGATCACTGCCTTGCTAAAGAAGCTGAGGGTAAAGGTGATGGACTGGCCAAGCATGTCTCCAGACCTAAACTCTATTGAGCATCTGTGGGGCATCCTCAAACGGAAGGTGGAGGAGCGCAAGGTCTCTAACATCCACCAGCTCTGTGATGTCGTTGTGGAGGAGTTGAAGAGGACTCCTGTGGCAACCTGTGAAGCTCTGGTGAAAATAATGGTGGCCACACAAAATATTGACACTTTGGGCCCAATTTGGACATTTTCACTTAGGGGTGTACTCATTTTGTGGCCAGCGGTTTAGACATTAATGGCTGTGTGTTATTTTGAGGAGACAGCAAATTTACATTGTTATACAAGCTGTACACTCACTACTTTACATTGCAGCAAAGTGTAATTTCTTCAGTGTTGTCACATGAAAAGATATAATAAAATATTTACAAAAATGTGAGGGGTGTACTCACTTCTGTGAGATACTGTATAATATGAGAGACAGAGCCGTGCAATATTCTCCCAGTATCAGCACAGGTACTGTTTTACCGTTTGTATCACTCTGCTTGCCGCGACTGTCATGGCGGTTGAGCAAATTTACCATATTATTTTTTATAAATACTACTGTTGTTATGTCACGAAATGTAGTTTAGAGAGTGTTTTAGGCGAGAATGTAGTTATTTAGACCTCAAATATGTGACTCATAAACATCGCGCCTACTTTACTATTTGTTGAAGCTTTCGCAGATGTGAGCTCCAGGCCGTCAGCGGCCATTCAGTGCTCATTATCTGCAGAAAACAGCTTCATCGCGGCCAGTCCCTCAGGTATTTGCCGCTGGCTCTTATGTAGATAGTGGTTAAAAATATAATTAATTTGGGGTGTATCAAAAGGGCAATATATATACATATATGTACATACATACATACATACATACACATACATATACTTATACATATATATAATAGTGTATACTGCACACTAAGCTAGTACTTCATTTTGATCAGCCTATACTGACAAAGCTGGCCTTTTATGGTCATGATTACTATGTCACACCTACATCATATTAGCATATGACCGCCCAAAATTATGTTATTCTAGAATGTCTAAAAACTAACTTATAAAGTAAATATGCAAGACATGTTGATTTGTCTAAGTAATCTTAGGTGAGAATAAATTAAAATATAAAAGTATAGAATGCACACTTTTAAAATCCCAAATTTGAATCCCAAATTCATGCATTTAGAGTGCTTGAGAGTGATTTACCAGCAAAGGTGTGGACGAGCTCATTGGCGTTGTTTGTCAGGTTGTTCTGGTAGTACTCATCCTTCTGACACGAGCGGATCAGCTGCGGCTGGTTCGCAGGAACTAGAGGCATTGCTCAGTTCGGAACACTTTAAAGAGATCCTTAGAGGATGTGTTTATATATCAGTTTATATATCTCATTTTACAAATAAAAAAACACGATGATCTACTACGTTTATGGTTCTATTTACTGGTCTAGGTCACTCACTGTACATCATGCTTCTAAACGCTTCCGTGTTTAGTCATGTGATGCTCACACGAGCACTCCATTGGTCGGTAGTTAACAGACGCTTTGCTGATTTGCGATCAGTTTTGCGGTTTGCAGTCTACAACAGCAAAATCGCCTAACTGAGATATAGTTCATCACCAGATAGTAAAGACGCAAACGAATAAATTGAATCGATGTTTTTGGAAAATTATTTAATATGACTTAGCGTTCGAACAAGGAGGACATCTTCTGGTTGCATATAGCTTAAATACATTGAACATCCCATCTGAAAACACATCAGAAACTGTGTAGAATTTGAAGACATACGTGAGTCTTCCATTTTCCAATTCCATTTAGTCTATTTTTTATGTATCCATTATATGTTTTATTTATTTCTTTTAAAATAGAGTTTATATATGTAATTCCTGCACTAATAAAAAAGTGTATGGAAATGAAAGTCAACTGTTTATTTGATTGGGTTTTAAGGTATTATTATAGCCTAGTAACATTATTTATTCCTAGATCCTCCATTAAAAAAAAAAGAAAAAAGATCACTATAAATATCAACAAAATCTTGCCTATCCATGAAATCTGAACTCACTTGAGGTAAATTAAATATATAATATATAATTATTAAATATATAATTCTGTCCCATACCTTCAACACAGTTGCCCCGACTGAACAGGAATAATTCTATTAGCATAATATAGCATAGGCTACTATGCAGTAAACACTATATAGGCCAATTGCATTTTTTATCATTATTATTATTATTATTATTTAATAACGCTAATCATTAATAGTTTAGAATTATTTCTCATTACGTTACATATTAATTCAGTGAATATTATTTGCATCATTCTTCTGTATCTGCTTTCATTTGCTCTCTCTATTTAGCTGTTCACAAGTCAGCTCCTTTTACAAGGTTGTAAAACCTGTTTCTTTATTACTCTAATGTGCTTAGATCAATCCGAACCATTAAAATTCAAAACACATACTCTAAACAACTTTATTCAGCTCTTTCCTAAGGCTGATCACGAAATCCATATTAAGGTCAGATTGCAGTCATGTAGAAGGCTGTTTACTCACAGTGGCAGTCAAGGAAGCACACTATTGTTTACACTTGAGCAAGGGATGGCTTTCTTTCTCATTGAGACTCCCATGTGATTTCTTGCAGGCAGAGGCGAGGTTGCACAGAGGGCAGTTGAGGAGACCTGGTCGTGGATGGAGCAGCAATAGAGTCGTCTGAGGTAGGATGCTATGAATCACCGAATTAAGAGTTTGCTTGGTAAATTCATATGCATAGTGATACTAGGTTTTTATTAGGAATGCACAGGAATGTTGTAGAAGCAGAGAACTCACTTTAGTTTTCAGTTTTTCAGTCTGGCCTTGCAACTGGATCTATGAAGGTACTGCAGGGAACTGATATACTTAATTGTACTGAATGTGAACTAGTAGTAGGCCTATACTTCAAATCTTTAAAAAAAAGAAAAAAAGTACTTACTTGCAGATATAGTATAATATTAATTAAATAAAAGGCCTTAAAGCGGAACTCAGTAAGATTTGCAAAGCTCCCCCTACAGGGTCCTTCAGTGAATCACACTGTTGTAAATACTCCAAGCGCAGCTCTGGACTACAACGACTACAACGCTCACCAGCGCAGTAGTTTTGCAAATACAGTACAAGAAATCTCGATGGAGGTGGGTAATTTTCGAAATTGTCTTATAAAGTCATAATGTATACATTGTTTTTGAATTACCGTAAAGCATTTTGTCACTCTCACGTGAACGTGAACACGAGGCGAGATTGTGTCGGGTCGGCGCAGCTTAACTTGCAAGTGCTGTTTTTTGGCGTAGACGTGCCAGAGGGGGTTAGTGCTCGCCTCAAACACACCACTACAAGTCAGTTAACCATCGTAAGGACTTAGAAAACTATTTATGAAGGTAAAAAAAGTTACTTAGTTGCGCTTTAAATAAAATACTTAAGTGTACTTACATAAGAGAGAACTTCCATTATTTTTTAACACACTTAAGTGCACTTTTTAAAAGTACACTTATTTTGATGTGTCAACTACTAAAGCACATATAAATTACTTGATATAATTTTAACTGTAGTGTGTTAATATTACATTTTAAGTTATTATATTTTAAATGTACTGAATTGTAACTTCATTAAAAATTTGTAATTACAAATATTTAAATACATGATGATATAGTTTCAGTAGAAATTGCATTTAAGTATATTTTAGTTTACCATAAATGGTTGTCAATACATTTGGCAGTACATATTTATATATAACCTACTCCCACATATATAAACATATTTCAAAGACAACTGAAGAAAATATAAAATTAATTATGAGGACATATTTAAGTTCTGCTTAAAAAGCACTCTAAAGTTCAGCTTATAAATGTAAACTATAATACATTTTCATTTAATTGCAATTTGATTATGTGGCCAAAAACATTACATTCAGTTCAGTTAAGTATAATCTTTTAAAGTATATTGTTTCATTATAATATTGATTATTTTAAAGTCTTCTTCTTCTTCTTGAATCATATAGGCCTGGTTTCACAGACAGGGCTTAGACTAAACCAGGACTAGGCCTTAGTTCAATTAGAATATTTAAGCAGCTTTTATAAAAATGCCTTAGATGGAAACATTACTGGTGTGCATTTTGAGACAAAACAATGGCTCTGACATATTTTAAGATATATCAGTACAAGTTATAGGGGTGTGACGAGACCAGTATCTCACGAGACGAGACGAGACTCGAGATTGAGTTCACGAGACGAGACAAGATGGCGAAATACATGACTAGAAAAAATATTCTGCAGGTGTATTTGAAATGTTTTAACTAATCATTTTGTAATGAATGTCAATTCAGTTCTACTTTCTGAGACTGAATTATCATATGCAGTAAAAGACAACAATACTCAAGTAATGTTAAAGGTTTTGCCACTAACTCAACTGACTGACTTCTCTTCTGTATGATTTCAGTCTCTTCAGATCTTACTGTACATGAATTATGAGCTTCTACAGCTTTTGACCTCCTAACTGAACTCCTCTCCACAATCTGATCACAGAAATAAAAACAGTATAAATAAAAATTGTAACACTTTACAATAAGGTCTCATTTATTAACATTAATGTATTAACCAACATCAACTAACAACAAGCAATATATTTGCTACAGTATTTATTAATCTTTGTTAGTTGATAAAAATAGTCATTCATTGTTAGTTCATGATAGTTCACAGTGCATTAACTAATGTTAACAAATGAAACCTTATTGTTTGTACTAGTAAATAATAAGAAGAGAAAACTGTTATTCATTTTTATGGTAACACTTTACAATAAGTGCAACCATAATCGCACTCTCTCAATATTCAAAGATCAAATAAGACCACATTTTTCTTTGATACAGAGCTGAGAGATGGTTACAACTACACTGCCCAGCCTAAAATAGCTTTCATATTGAGAGATAACTTATCTGTATTCATCAGTGAGCCGCTTTCAAAATGCGGGGTATTGAAATCACGTTTGAATGCGCGCGCGCGTTTACTTTCACTTTTAAACGGTCGCGCGTACTCTGTAAATATGGAGCGGCGGCGACCGTTATCCAACTGAATTAAATGTTTTTTTTTTATTTAAATACAAAGCAAAAAGACAGTGGAGGCAAAATGTAAACGTAGCGGTGGCATATTCTTTCCTAATCATCCTAACACTCTGTCATGGCAACATCACGAGACTACTTTTCGCCTCGACGAGAAATCTCGTCACAGTTTAGTCTCGAGAGATCTCGTGCCACGAGATCTCGTCACACCCCTAACAAGTTACTTTCAGATAAAACAGCTCAAACATGCATTTTAGTCTAAAACTTCAACCTGATATTATAGATAAATGATTTGATTCAGGTACTACCTATGCTATGATAATAGGTGGAATAAAAAGTAGTGCTGCTTTGCAGCTCTACTCAAGTTCTTACGGGGTCTAGTAAAATATCACACCCTCATTTGGTAATATTTTCATTATATAGTGGGCCAATAAAATATCAAATAGTGTTATGAGAAGCCACTTCAAAGGACTTTGAACCCTTTTTGTGCAGATTTATGAATGCACAGCACAGCAGACAGCACCTGCTGGATGTGTTAGTGTGAAATATCAGACAATATCAAGTAATTGCTCTGTTGAGCACTGCACAGTTGGTTGCTTCTATTAAAGAATCCCAAAGAGCAAGATTAGTCATTAAATTCATATTACCATGGTTGCATAACACTATTTAATGTGTTCAGAAAGTAACTGATTTACCTTTAACCCATTTACCTGGCCTGTCTGAAACACGTCTCTACACACAAAATGACGTGATTTTAAAAGTTGCAACACCGTTCTCCAGTATGCTAATGCTATTCTATATAAAGAGAGAGTTCAAAAACATAAACGTAAAGGACTGAAATATAACTCAAAATATAAACGCTGTTACAATGTATTTCGATGCCCCCCCAGACAGTATATTCTCTACTAATAGTCTAGTGAGAGTTAGTTAACATGTAGGTGCAATGTTACTTATAGTTAAAAGGGGATCATCAAAATAGAATGTTACCATAAACTCTTTTTCAAACTCAATTTAACATGATTTAAACAACAAAAATAAAATGTTGAAATGAGAATAAACGTCTTTCAATACTTGCAGACAATACAGCTATTTCCCATATGCTCTAGTTGTCTGCACTCCACCCCATATCCCGCCCACCTGTGCAAAGACTCCTCTGCCCTTACTTGTCCAATTTCGAAGCAGGGAAAACTGTTGCTCCATAAGGGAACACCCACTGTGTACAAAGAGCTTTCAAATGACAACTTCCTTTACCTGCAGTATGGAGCTGTGTGCCTGAAGCTTTTTGCCTGCAATAAAAAAAAGGCATATTCTCTGTTCAAAAGAAGACCGGAGCTGTAAAACTGGTGCCTGGAGAAGTGATTTGCTCACTATCACATCATCTCCAGCTCACACTGTGAACTACCTGCTTCTGTTCCTTCAAGACCCGCTTTCACAAAGGTAACGTGAGACTTCACAATACTTTCACTGTACTTATTCTTTTCAACATTTAGTAATGAGAACGCAAAGGAGATTTTACTTGGGCGAGTTTACTCAGAAAAGTTTGTCTGGCACATGCCTGCAGATATGTAGAACTGGATAAAAGATTGGAAAGATTGGTTTCTTAGTTTCACTTGGGTTTTTTTTTTTCTTTGAGAGTTTTGTATTCTGAAACTCAACACTTCTCACCTGGGTACTCAGGTAGGAAGAGTGAAAGGAAGAAAGACATGATAAACTTCTAAGGGGTCTGTTGTTGTGTTTTCTGTGATTGTGATGTGACATGTGCGAGTTAATCTCACAAAAACATGTCTAGGTTATACTTCACATCAAAATCAGAAGTAAAGAAATGTGAAATTATATTTTATTTTACGTTTTATTAAGGACCATTACTTTTTTTTGCATTGCATCAACATTTTCATGACATTTCAGCATGCCTCCAGACAAATTCACATTAACATAATAAATTTTTTTTTTTTTTTTTTTTTTTTTTTTGATAATTTCTATCATTATCAGTGATTATTCTCATTAGACTCTCTATAATACTATAATTTTTATTGTATATTTATTGCAAATGTTTCACCTTACTGTAATAAGAATGAGATTTTCTGTTACACTAGATTTGTAGGAAAAATGTGCACAAGTTTTTGTTTTTATGTAAATAATCTCTATAACATAAACAATTTTCTCTGCATATTCATTGGAAAAAACTGATTTAATCTGTGTCTGTTAAACTTGACCTGTGCCTCAGGCTAAACATGAATCAGGCAGCCATAAATTAAAACTTAACCGGTGTACTTAGGCAGGGAACACCCTTCTATCTATGTCATTTCGGATGTTTATGTGCAATAATTATAATTCATCGGAGTCACTTTAGTTCCATTTAAAGTAAATTTTGTTTGTCAGTGTGGGTGACACAGTTATGCTTCTTTTCCTTTGGAAATCTCAACCCAAACACTGTGATGTAGGACGTCTTGCGAGTTGCAATGCGAACTGGTTGGTTGAAACTGAAATAGAAGGTCTATTGTGTCATTGTGTCTTGGTGAGCAGCTCTGAGCGATCCACGGTCACCAGCCTGCCAGCTGGTATGCCATTAGCTCGTCAACACACATCTGCTATTTGCCGTGCACCATCTCTGATCTATTTTTCCATGTGGACAACATGAAAAACAACTATAAACCAGTAGAAACTATACAGACATTTGGCTTTCAGATACTGGAATGTTGTTTGTGCTGTGATAGTGTGTGTTTGGTTCAGCCAGATTGGCCAGATCTCATGTTACGTTGTGTATTGAGTGCATTGTGTTGAGTGCAGGCTTGTTCTCGGGGGATGTTAAGATCAACCATGTGTCTTTGTTATTGCTTCACATTGCTTATGGCTTTACTTATCTGAAAGCAAATAATCTGCATGTTTTGTTTTTCTTTTATTATGTTGAAGGGAAGGAAATTAAGGACAAACATTTGCATACTCAGTGAGTTTCCTGTCAGCACCGTGCTCAGGTTGAACACACAATGGCTTTTGTGTGTCTTTCAGTAGCAGATTTAAAGAGGTGCCAGTGTCCGACTAGACATTTTGTGAGGCAATACATCTTCCTTACTTCCTATAAAACTGAAGTTCGATTGTTTCTGCCTCTGCTTTGAACCTGGGGTGAATGAGAGAGTCTGTAAACAACAGTGCTTCTGATTCATTCCACAATCTCTGACCTATTTCAGTCACTGAGCTTCAGATACCTTTGATGTCACATTAAAGGGTTAGTTCACCCAAAAATGAAAATTCTGTCATTTATTTCTTACTCTCATGCCGTTCCACACCCGTAACACCTTTGTTGATCTTCGGAACACAAATTAAGATATTTTTGTTGAAATCCAATGGCTCCGTGAGGCCTGCATAGCCAGCAATGACATTTCCTCTCTCAAGATCAATTTAAATCAGTTCATGTGAGTACAGTGGTTCAATATTAATATTATAAAGCAACGAGAATATTTTTGGTGCACCAAAAAAAAACAAAATAACGACTTAAATAGTGATGGCCGATTTCAAAACACTGCTTCAGAGCGTTATGAATCAGCGTATCGAATCACGATTCGGATCGCGTGCCATACTACTGAAATCATGTGACTTTGGCACTCCGAACAGCTGATTTCACATGCTGATTCATTATGCTCCGATGCTTCCTGAAGCAGTGTTTTGAAATCTGGCATCATTATATAAGTCGTTATTTTGTTTTTTTTGGTGCACCAAAAAAATTCTCGTCGCTTTATAATATTAATATTGAACCACTGTACTCATATGAACTGATTTAAATATGTTTTTAGTACATTAATGGATCTTGAGAGAGGAAATGTCATTGCTGGCTATGGAGGCCTCACTGAGCCATCGGATTTCAACAAAAATATCTTAAATTGTGTTCCGAAGATTAACGAAGGTGTTACGGGTAAGTAATAAATGACAGAATTTTCATTTATGGGTGAACTAACCCTTTAATATCGAATAGTGAACCTTAATGAACAGATTGCATTTCACCTCCAAATAATTTTGTGATGATTACACACATTTCTCCCAAAATTATCATTACTGTAATGTGTGAGGAAGGTGATTCTCATTTGATTCTCATTAATGCAATGCTGTACTTTACTGTAATAAATTAATTTTTAGCATTTAAATCAGCATAAATTACATGTAGTACAACAAATGCTATCACAATAAATAATAATTTACAGTTAGTACAACAGAAATAAAAAAGTATTATTATATTGCAATTTTAATCAAAATAAATTATTATTTTGTTACAACGCACTAAGGTAGATAAATGCACACTTGTCTTGACTAGTTTTGAAACAACGTATCCAATAATTATTTACAATATATAATTTGGCACAGATGCAGCTTTTTCCTGTTTGTTGTGAGAGCTGAATGAGGCCGCTGGTGCGATTGCAAATGAGAGACGAGCGCGACACACGTCTCGAGAGCAGCGTAACTTATATGCATATGTGAGGTAAAGCAGTGCTGATTTATCATAATAGATACATTTGTGTGTTGAAAGTTGTTATAGTACTACTCTGTGTTCGCTCGGCAGCTACTATGAGACACTTGTTGCAAACTGCAGTAACTAGATGGATATTAGGCATGGTAAAACATGGTACTCGCTGTAAATCAAGAAAACAAGATTTAAAGAATAATGCTTACTGTGTTAAGCTATATAACATGATTATAACTTGACATTATTTTCTGTCGATGAATGTATCCATCCAAACAGTTGCTCACCTGTCTAATAAAAACACATAATATATTAGAGGGTTAGTTCATCCAAAAATGAAAATTCTGTCATTAATTACTCACCCTCATGTCATTCTACACCTGTAAGACCTTCGTTCATCTTCAGAACACAAATTAAGATATTTTTGATAAAATCCGATGGCTCAGTGAGGCCTGCATCGCCAGCAATGACACTCCCTTTTTCAATGCCCAGAAAGCTACTAAAAACATATTTAAAACAGTTAATGTGACTACAGTGGTTCAACCTTAATGTTATAAAGCGACGAGAATTCTTTTTCTGTGCCAAAAATAACAAAATAGTGACTTTATTCAATAACATCTAGTGATGGGTGATTTCAAACACTGCTTCATGAATCTTCGTAGCTTAATGAAACTTGTTTCGAATCAGCAGTTTGGAGCGCGTATCAAACTGAGTCACGTGAACTATTGAAGTTTCAAAACACTTATGGCGTAACATAGCCTTGTTTACTTATCATGGGATTTTGGCGCTCTGAACCACAGATTCGAAACAAAGGATTCATAAATTCATTTGTAAGTCGCTTTGGATAAAATCATCTGCTAAATGGCTAAATGTAAATGTAAAATAAAGTCGCTATTTTGTTATTTTTGGTGCACAAAAAGTATTCTCATCGTTTTATAATATTAAGGTTGAACCACTGTAGTCACATGAACTGTTTTAAATATGTCTTTAGTAGCTTTCTGGGCATTGAAAAATGGAGTGTTATTGCTGGCGATGCAGGCTTCACTGAGCCATCGGATTTTATCAAAAATAATTTGTGCTCTGAAGATTAACGAAGGTCTTACGGGTGTGGAACGACATGAGGGTGAGTAATTAATGACAGAATTTGGGTGAACTAACCCTTTAAAGTGTTTTTGTTGTTTCCATGGTTTCAACAAAATAAAACCAGAAATCGAGGGTAACCCAGGTATGATATCATTGATAGGCGACGCATGGACATGGCCCGTGTCCTGATTAAAATCGCTTATTTCTCTGGATTTAAACATTCTTGGAAACATTTGGGATAATGTAAGTACACAAGTCAACAAAATATATAACATTGTTATAGTTGTTTTTGAATATTTTAACCCAAAAATCTTACACATTGTGCCTGTAAGGTGTAGTCATGTCTTTTCATAGAAAGACTTCATGCATTACAATGTTTATGACAAAGACATGCATATACAGTAAATCTCATAATGCGTTATTGGAATATCACAAACAATAATTTGACACGTCCCTCAAAAAAAAATTGCTTTAAGAATACCTTTATAATGCATATTATATACAGGCATGAAGCATTTCTAAAAAGACATTGTTTTGTCTACTGAGGAATTTAAGCCCCAGACAGATTTGTTTTAGCTGAGACTGAGGTGTTTTAGAGGTGTGGGGATCGGGGGTTTTTACCCCTCTCATCGCCTTGTCTGTTACCTGAGGCCAGGTGTTACATTGCTGACACGTCCAGTCCTGCATCCTCAGGTATCAACATGTCACGTCATACACAACAAGCACTCAAAGTGAACATTAAAGCCATTGTTCAGGTTAGCAGGCAGTTGACATGTCTCTAACACACCTCAGTGTCAGAACGTGGAATTCAGAAAGAGGTCCTGTAAGAGATCAGCACTGATTATAATGGGAGTGTTCAACTGTTGTTGCTTTCTTGAAGTAGACTTCACTGACAGCCATGCAAAAATAAAAGATACGACTTATGTGATTACATCATTTGTTTTTCATCCCTATACCGTGATATGAAAGTTTCCATTCATTCTTATGTTTATATGATACGCCTCACTGTTTGTGTTTCTGTGACATAGTACCATGGTATTTTATTATATTGGATGTGGAACCAAAATAATACTGTGTTTTTTAAACATGTACCATGGCAATACATCGTTTTGCCAGGGTGGTGGGTGTCACCATAATAATATCATGTTTTTCTGGATTGGATGTGTACAATAGCAATAGTAACACCATAGTTTTTAGACATGTGCATCATGGTAAAACAATGATTTTCTTTTAAGTGTATGGTACATGAATGCGGTTCAGTATAAGCAAAGTGCCTTTTAAAGGATTAGTTTACTTCAGAATTAAAATTTCCTGATAATTTACTCACCCCCATGTCATCCAAGATGTTCATGTCTTTCTTTCTTCAGTCAAAAAGAAATGAAGGTTTTTGAGGAAAACATTCCAGGATTTTTCTCCATATAGTGGACTTCACCAGGGTACAATGGGTTGAAGGTCCAAATTGCAGTTTCAGTGCAGCTTCAAAGGGCTCTACACAATCCCAGACGAGGAATAAGGGTCTTATCTAGCCAAATGATTGGTTATTTTCTAAAAAAAAAAAGGAAAAAGATATACTTTTTAACCACAAATGCTCATCTTCCACTAGCTCTGCGATGTGCCACGCATTACAGAAAGAAATGTGTGACGTAGGCTGCTGTAGAGCGAAAAACTCCATCTCATTTTCTCCTCCATCTTCAAAGTTGTCCGACATCATTGTTTTACCTTTTTCCTTTTTTTTGTAAAAGGCGTTTCACTTAGTCTTTGCACGTTCGCTTTGACACTGGATCAGTACTTCCGCCGACGTCACGTGTGACCTTTCTAACGTGATTACATAATGCGTGGCTCAGTCACATTTAAAATCAATCCATTTTCCAAACAGCTTTATCCTCTACAGGGTCACAGTGATTCTGGAGCCAGTCCCAGTGTCTCGGGCCAAAGATGGGTAACATTCTGTGTGGATGGCCAGTCCATTACAGACATTTAAAATCTTTATATTTAAGGTTAAGAATGAATGTTGAGGCTCCAAGCATCAGTGCACGTTTAAAAGCAGGCACAACTGATGACACTGTCATCAAGGTTTTCCTAAAGTTTGTAAAAATCCCTAATTGATGACTGTTTCACTCTCACACATTAATGAGCTCAAAGACGACTGGTCACATCAGAGTAACTGATCAAACATTGGTTGGTTGAAATCATTAATGCATGTTGTGTTTGTTCAGTTAAGCACAAAACCACATATTAAATTTAAAACACATTTATTATTCATATTAAAAATATATCATATTTTAATTTTTGGTCATTTTAATGGTGATAGCGTTGTATTTGTTAATGTCATTTAAAATCACACATCCCCCTAGGAGTCTGTGATCAATCAATCAATCAATCAATCAGTTATTTCCTTGTTTATGATATTATTAGATGGTGTCACTGCAATTATATTGTAAAAAAAAAAAAAAAAAAATTGAAATAAAATAGAGATTATTAGGAGAGATGTATTGGCCAATAATCGTGAAAAGCAATTATTTTTACTATTTCACAATTGGCCGATTGATTAAAAACAGCCGATAAACAGGGCCCATTATATCCTGTCAATCAAAGGGGGTCAGAAAAACGTGTTCAGACTGTATTGTGTGTGAAGAAAATCTATCTTGTATTAAATTTAAGGCAAGTTAAAGGTGCTCTAAGTGATGTCACGCATTTTTAGGCCAAAACATTTTTTGTCACATACAAACATCACTATCCGCTAGCTGCCTGTCCCCTGAACACACTGTAAAAAACGCGGTCTCTGTAGTCGCCACAAGCTCCGAAAACGGCAACTAAAACTACCTGGTGCAGCCTGGACCACGAATCATAATAAACATGCTCCAGCCAATAACCGACAAGAATGATTTTAAATGCACGTTCATGTTTCAGGAAGCACGGAGGGGAGGGGGAGGAGGAGGGAGTGTCTAGCTAGCCTCTGTTTTGTTTGACAACACTTCGAACATCAACAGGAAGTTACTCCACCCAGGATCACTTAGAGCACCTTTAATGCGACAACAGCGCTTTAACAGTTAAAAAAGCAACATTAAAGGTGCCCTAGAACTTTTTTTAAAAAGATGTAATATAAGTCTAAGGTGTCCCCTGAATGTGTCTGTGAAGTTTCAGCTCAAAATACCCCATAGATTTTTTTTAATACATTTTTTTAACTGCCTATTTTGGGGCATAATTAGAAATGAGCCGATTCAGGGTGTGTGGCCCTTTAATTCTCGTGCTCCATGCCCCAAGAGCTCGCGCTTGCCTTAAACAAAAAAGTTCACACAGCTAATATAACCCTCAAAATGGATCTTTACAAAGTGTTCGTCATGCAGCATGTCTAATCGCGTAAGTACAGGGTTTATTTTGATGTTTACATTGATTCTGAATGAGTTTGAGGCTGTGCTCTGTGGCTAACGGCTAATGCTACACTGTTGGAGAGATTTATAAAGAATAAAGTTGTGTTTATGCATTATACAGACTGCAAGTGTTTAAAAATTAAAATAGCGACGGCTCTTGTCTCCGTGAATACAATAATGAACGATGGTAACTTTAACCACATTTAACAGTACGTTAGCAACATGCTAACGAAACATTTAGAAAGACAATTTACAAATATCACTAAAAATATCATGTAATCATGGATCATGTCAGTTATTATTGCTCCATCTGCCATTTTTCGCTATTGTCCTTGCTTGCTTACCTAGTCTGTTGATTCAGCTCTGCACATCCAGACGTTCTGCCCTTGTCTAATGCCTTTCATAATGTTGGGAACATGGGCTGGCATATGCAAATATTGGGGGTGTACACCCCGACTGTTACGTAACAGTCGGTGTTATGTTGAAATTCGCCTGTTCTTCGGAGGTCTTTTAAACAAATGAGATTTATATAAGAAGGAGGAAACAATGGAGTTTGAGACTCACTGTATGTCTTTTCCATGTACTGAACTCTTGTTATTTAACTATGCCGTGGTAAATTCAATTTTTGAATCTAGGGCACCTTTAAACCAGGCTCTATTTGACATTATGACTCACCCGCAGTTCAGGCTTGCCACTTGCCAGATCTGTCTGCAGTTTTTTTTTTTCCTGCACTAAATATGAGGCCTATTTGGCTGCGTTTACACTGGCACAAAAAATCCGATCTTTTGCTCACATCTGACACAGATCGGAATTAGTTGCACACGTGTAAACACAAAAATCCACACGAGATCCGATTTTTTCGCATCCGATCTGAGCCACTTCCAAATGTGGTTTTAAATCCGATACATATCCAATCTCTGGACGTGCGACCTACGTCTAAACACGCATATCTGATTCCCATTGGAATTCCAAGCCATCACCATAGACTGTAAAAAAAATCACACGGCGAGGGCAGCACATTTGCTCACTAAAAGGTAGCTTTAATGTTGTATTATGAAGCAGACATGCTTGTATACACTCGCACTGAAAATTCGCAGCTTTATTATTGAGGTAGGAACTTATATGTCTAACGTTATATATTTTTCTAGAAAGAAATTGCGCACACACACTTACATTCAGCAGCTGAATTTCAATCTTTGCCCGGTTAATTTAAAAGAGACCGCCGTCACTGTGTTGTTGTTTTTCTTATAAGCCAAAAGCTTCACTAGCTTCAAAAAAAAAAAAAAAAAAAGGGATTCTAAAACTGATAACTGTAGATAAAATATCAAACGCAAATTACATTTATTTTCCAGTCTATATCCGTTCAGTCAGAATTCGCGCTGCAATACATCCATGACACTGACAGCTGTTAACTTCATCTATCCATTCTGACAGGTAGGATCTTGACCACCCGACGTGAAATATATAAATAATTTTGATAGCGCGGCCATTCAAAACCCGAGGGTCTACCATGTGCATATAAAACTATCAATACCAATAATTTGGGGGCAGGAAGTAATGTAAACACAGATATCGGATACCAGTCGCCTCTAAAGTGAATGTAAACCGGGTGTGTCTCATACGTTCTGAAAAGTGAAGCCACGGGCTCTTTGATCGCCCCCTGGAGGCTGGATGCAGTACAGGTCATAAACCCCGCCCTCTCAATGCAGTCGAATGAGACTTCAGTGAAAACTTATAAATAAATTCTGCTTCAAATAAAACTTTCTGAAAGATGGTTTTGGTCATTTAAGGTAGTTGTTATCACACTGATATATATTCAATTGTTCGTTTTTGTGATGATTTAGATTTTAGCTAGCAATTTGATGCTATAAAAACGGGGCGTGTCGTCATGATTCGAAGTTGATTGACAGCTTGTCTGAGGACTGTCGGAGCTTCGAGGGAAGATTGAAGATGTATTAACTAACTGTTAATTTTCGATTTCTTTGTTATTTAACACCAACAAAATGAGTTGTTCAGCAGTAAACTGTACTAACCGACCTACAGGATCTGACGGATCACTGAACTTTTTTTCTGTAACATCAAATGTGGGCGTTATAAGCTAATTAATAAATGTTATTAGTTAAGATAACACACCTAATGTTAACCATGTCGGGAAAAAGCAGGTGATCGTTATCTGGCAGTTACTTATTATTTTTATGGGTATAAAATAATAATTAGCAGGACAAAACTAATGATAGCTTACTCTAATTACAGCAATCGAACTCCTGTAACATTAGTTGAACTTGATTTAAAATGGCAGGACCGTTTCTGAGTTGTTTCTAGTGGCATATTATATTGATTTTATCTACTGAATTTGCTGTTTCAAAAATATTATTGCTCTAGAAACAGAATAGCCTATTATTTTATAGGTAGACTTTTAAATTGTGTATAATTTTTATAGTCTATTTAAAATACATGAATGATGACGCAGTCGTCTGGGCGGAAGTTTGATATCGCGACTCCGCCTCCGGCTCCACTGACGATTCCTTCTGCGCATGCCCAGGCTCCAAACTTTTTTTTTTTTGACGTATTGCGTAACGTGTCAGCGCCCATTCATCAGCCCATTTTGGCTTCAGTTCAATATCTGTATATATCATCTTTTTTTACAGTCTATGATGTAAACACACTGGCCAAAAAATCGGATATGGTCAAAAGACTGGATCTGTGCATTAAAGGTCCCGTTTTTCGTGTTTTTTTGAAGCTTTGATTGTGTTTATAGTGTGCAATATAACATGTGTTCATGTTTCGCGTGTAAAAAAACACAGTAATTTTCACATAATTTACTTATCTGTATACAGCTGTTTCCACTTTCATAAAAACGGGCTGATGACTTCCTTGTTCTATGAAGTCCCTCCTTCAGAAATACGTAACGAGTTCTGATTGTGCCAGCGGTTCCTGTGTTGTGATTCGACAGCAGCTCAGCGAACCTTGCCCGGAAAGGTCACACCTCTTACCATAACGTGGAGATGCACGCGCTCAGTGTTATTGTAAACATGTCTTTAATTTTACCCTATCAATTTGAGCCGGAATCAGACCCGGTGATTGGACTGCGGGATGAAAATAACAGCGTTTCGACGACATGGCGACAAACACACTCTACAAACGCAACTCTTGTGTATTCCTGTGGGCGGAGGTTAGTCAAAAAACTGTTTTAGTGACGTCATTAAAGAAGGAAGTAGAGGGATGTAGTCCAAACTGGCCGTTCGATGTAGGCGACTTCTGTTAAATAAAATATCTCGCTTGGCATTGAACTTTGAGCTTTAAATTTTTACAGTTTTTATTTATACTCTAACAACAACATTACAC
Source organism: Megalobrama amblycephala (assembly GCF_018812025.1). Classification (NCBI taxonomy): domain Eukaryota; kingdom Metazoa; phylum Chordata; class Actinopteri; order Cypriniformes; family Xenocyprididae; genus Megalobrama; species Megalobrama amblycephala. Next base: position 33,491,953 of record NC_063055.1, read on the forward strand.
ACTAACTAAAGTTTGAAACATGGGATCACGAAGAACGGGACCTTTAACTTGCAGTGTAAATGCAGCCTTTATTGCGCGTCTCCCATCCAATAATCACAAAGAGCTTTGTTCTTTGTAACTTGTGATTAGAAACAAAGTCTCAGCTTTCAAATTTTGTCCATTTTATCACGAAATTCAAACAGTAAAGAGCGTTTTGACGCTTTTAAATGCGATGTGACGGATCGATGTAGCGCCTCAGTTCAAGCCTCAGCGTGAAGCACGAGTCTTTTCTTCCACTTTAATACAAGTTATAGCTCGAACAAACATGCATGAACATCCAAAGGTATGATGCAGTACAACTTACCGAAATGAATGTCTCATGTTCAATCAGAGTTTCAACCGCGGAAAGACGTCAATAAAACATCTTGTGAAAAATTCAGTGTTGCTTTTAGGCTACCTCAGGAAAGTTATCCAATGTTCACAGTCCATTAGTTAGCTATAAATAAACAGTATATGAACTTATTTACTGTTAATGATATTATATATATATAATAAATTTGCCATGAAGACAAGTATTTATGAAAACTACCTTATGTGCATGCAAGCATTATTTGAGTGTATCCAGGCACGTGCACACATAGACATAAAAGGGGGCTTGAACCCCTGCCCTTTTTCTTCCTCGAGAGAAAGTGCCCTTTTTTCTGGGGTGCTTTTTTTTTTAAATAAATGAATAAATATTACTGTTTGCGCACAGCTTCCCTGTCAAAAATATATTTACTGAATAAAATAAATAAATAAATACTATATCAGGTCGGCTTTGTCGAGTTCAGATGCCCTCCCTCCGCGACACGCCATTCATTCCCGCACGCACGCGCGCGCTCGCCCCACCTCGTGTTTGCTGCTGGCTGAAAACTTGTGACAACTATTCCCGGGAAAATACAACTGCTGTCTGGCGATGAGAAGCGGGGAAAAAAAAGCCCTAGATGGATCCATCCCGTGCATTTCTTTCAGGTAGCCTATATATGTTCACAAACATGTGAAATTTGTGAAACTATTGTGAAACTATTTATGGGTGAGATTATTTATACGTTTAACGCCGTGTTATAGTTTGACCACCAGTAACTCATCTGCCTGATTTGATACTAATATCATTTATGTAAAATTATAATTTCAATTATTTTAATGTGCTATGCATTGCGTTTTGAACCATGTTAAATATATCTGTAGGGCTGTCAATACCAGAAGAGGAGCATCCATGAACCGCATTATTAGACAGTTTTCTAAGGATGCACGATTTATTAAAACTATTTAAAAACCATAATACAGCATTACATAATGCTATTCTTAAATCTACGCTTACACAGGAGAATACATCAATAAAAGTGGCATGTAGCATTTCTATAAAAAAAAAAGTGGCCAAATATTTTTATTTAACTAATAATAATATATTTTTAATTATGGTGGTTGGCTTTAATCGTGCTGTGCTGTGCTTTGTAACAACAAAAATCAGCAGGCTTTTTGCGCCCTCTGCAGGCATTTGTTATATAATGTATTTATAACATTTCTGGGGAAAAAACTCTTGATGTGTTTACATATGCAGATTAGCTTGTTTTGGTTAATTTAGAAGAAATCTACAGATGCAAACAGACGGATGGTAGAAGGCTTAAAATAAACACCATTTAAATGTGTAGGGTTAGGGATAAGTTTTCTTTCCATTAGAGTAAAAGACATGGCAGGAAAAATGGACCAAAATCTTAAAATTGTCCACTACATGAAAGAAGTATTCCAATAACACCAAAATAATTAAAACGATTTATTGATTTGTGCAAATAAACAAATTATTAGTGAAACTATGTCCCTCTCTTTGGTGCAGTCATTTATTCTAAATATATAGCTACTTGAAAATAGTAGTGTGGAAAACATGCAGATTGTGGCATAATTTCCTTTGCTGTTGCTCTTGTGATAAACCTAGAGAATACTAAAGAAGACCATGGTCTCTGCGTGAACTGATTATTTTGTAGAAATCTGAACAATTGCGTGAGTGTGAAGGAATTAAAATAAATTGGTAAGGAAGTCAGAGTTGTCTTAATATATTTAAGTGTTTATTATTTTTTAAATAAATAATTATGAGAAGTGCCCTTTTTTCTACTTGAGCCCCTGCCCCCCAAAATGTCTGTGCACGTCCCTGCAGTGTATCTGAAAATAAACAGTATTTGAATATAATAGCTCTGTTGTTAATTTTAACATCCAATATTATACTAATGTACCAAATAAGAGGGTTCCTTGTTAAGAGTACATTTTACAAGAAATTACTACTTCAGTCTTTCTACTTCAAAATTTCATGTTTAATTCGATGCGTTACTTGTTTCTTTTGGAAATATTTGTTAAATTTACTAGCAGTTTATCAGTAAAAATGGTAAATCCTACACATTTTTTTTTTTCATTGTATAAGAATGTTTATAAAATGTTTGTGTAGTTTGTAAAGTCTTGCATTTGCCCTGTGTTAACAGGTGTGCACCCTGCTGCAGGTGTGGTTTTGTTCCAGGCCATTGGTACACTGACCTCGTCCTGTCTGCAGGTCAATTACTGGCTGTGGAGCTCCATCAGATGGTTGTACCACACCTCCAACCCTAATCACTCACAAAGACACTGTCTGAACATCTGCTAAACGTCCTGCTGTACACTGAAAACCAGGAGATCTTTCTTTTTTATCAAGAAGAGCACCATTGGGAAACAACCGACAGCTTTTTCAGGAATTTGTAGAACCTAAATCATACATGACTGTTCCTGGGGTTGTTTAATGGTTTCGCAATTAAAGAAACTAAGCAATATGGATACAGTATCTCTGAACACCTCCATGTTCTCTGGCAGACAGAGCATCTGTACGGATTCTCCCAATTTGTCCATGAGATCTATAGGTTTCACCAATGACACAGATTCTTCCCGCAGCAGTACACTCTTACACTGGAACTTCTTTCTGGCTGGCAACTACATCAGTGTGGGTAAGTTCTTTTTATAAAGACAAAAAAGGTTCAAGGAAAAGTTCACCCAAAAACATAAAAGTCAATACCGCTCATTCCAAGCCCTTCATTTTGTTGGAGGAACATAAGTAATTTTAGATTTTTCATGAAGCAATTTTTCATGCAACAATGGTTAAAAGTTACCATGTTTATCATAACCAAACACACACAAAAGCTAAATAAATAAATAAAAAACTCTGCAGCTTGCACCTAACCCTCCATGTTCATATTCAAAGATGTTGTGCCTGCATCATTTGCATCAAATTTAATAATTTAAGTCACTCACGACAGACCTTTTATTTTTTTGGTGAACAATTCCTTTAATATCGCTGAGTGGCTATTTGTTGTGCTTTTGTAAGGATGAATATTTTCCACGCATATTTTAGAATGTTTGGAGATTTTGCTAATTAAAATTTGGGTTCCATTTGTTCCATATTAATATTTGTAGCTAAAATCAACAATATTTCAAGACTGAACAGACAAGACTGAACAGCAGATCTCTTGCTGCTAGACTCTTTTTAATCTCTTAATAAACATGTTGCAATCATTTTGGCTGCTGGTAAAAGATGTACAACATCTCCTGAGTCACCATGTTTGATCTCCTTAATGAATCACTTATTGTTCTCAAAGCTCTTGAAATGTATGTTTATAATGGATGTATTACAGTGCAGTGATCACTTTATTGGGTTGCTGACTCTTTCATGTATGTATCTCTCAAATCATGTCTACAGCTAATCATATAGCACAAAGTCTAAATCAGATTAAAAGGCTGGCTCTGACAATTCTCCGACATTCAGCTTGCTTCCTCAGGAATGAAGGACTTGTGTTTTGTGGTTTGTGTAAAGCCCCAATGGCATTAAAAAGTGATGATTGCATAATTGAACGTTGAGGAAACAGTCTCTAGCAGTGGGAGATTAGAACATTATTTTTATATCTCACATTTTGATCTTAAAAAGCTGAATTATACATATACACAGTTTATGCTTCGAATTTGTATTAATTAATCTACAAAATCACTTTTTTTGTTTGTCTTGCCCCATCGACTTCAATTGTAAGTTCATTCTGCTAAATGTCACATTTGTTTACTTTTACAAACTGAGGGATGAGTGGAAACTATTGTCCGAAGAACATTCCTTTAGTTTCACTTAATTGTATTACCAGTATCAAATTTCCGAGGTCAGTATTTGAGTTAGTTCTGTTAAAGTGTTTTAAATTGCCATGACAAATCTCTTGTGATACTAATTTCTGCATCACACACAACATGTAAATGCTGGAAATCTAATTACAGTTCTCTTGGATTTATTTAAGCTTACATGTGTTTGCTGTCTCAATGAGGGCAATTAGTAATTACTTGTTGAAGGTGACATACAGTACACACGACACATAAAAACAATTTGCAACATCATAAGGATTCCATAACATTTACACAGTGACATGTTTCATTTAAAGGTCAGTTTAAAGCTGACTTGATTCAATTTTGATAGCATGCTTTCCTATTTCATTTAAATGAATTTATCCTCATTTGTTCCGAGTGGGCAGATTATTTAACGGATCCCCGCATGGCTGTGTGGGCATTAGAGAATTCCCCTTACATAGGTCTTACAGTTACTCTACATAGCTCATTTCCTTGAAGGAATTCAGAGTTGGCTTCATCTGGGTTGTGCCACATTCAGAACTCAATTGAGAATGAAATCTCAATTTCATTCCAAACTTTAAGCAAACAAGATTTTAGATGCGTAATACATCACGGTGATGTCTGCATACACTTTTTAGAGTGTTTGCTCATCTGCAATATGTCTCTACGATGTTTTGTGATGTTAAATAGACATTTAGAAAACATCGTTAAGGTGTTTATGACTTAGAATGCATCTGAAACTGCTTCTTCTAAGATGTTTATCAGATGTTTGTACACAACAGATGTTTTCCGGACTAAGCACTCTTTAGCAGACATCTTAGAGACGTACCTGTGCAATCTGGGCGGTCTGTTGTTGCCAATTGAATTTAAATTCATAATTTGAATTAACTAACCACAGTATCTATGCAAAAGAGGTCTAAAATCTATTTAATTTTTTCGTAGCCCCCAGTATATTTTGTTGTATAAATATCTGAACTTACAATATATCAAAAGAAAGAACTGAGCATCTGCTTTTAAAGGGTTTGTTCACCCCAAAATGAAAATTCTGTCATTAATTACTCACCTTCATGTCGTTCCACACATCCGTAAGACTTTCATTCTTTTTCGGAAGACAAATTAAGCTATTTTTGATGACAGAATGCTGTCAGATTTCCTTCTATTTCCTGCCTTTGCAACTACCACTTTGACACTTCAAAAACGTGCTACACACCAGAAGCTTTGTGTTACGTTTTGAGCTTCCGGAAGAGGTTTGTTCTCACGAGTGTAGCAGGTTTGGTTGAACTTCTGCTTATGTTCACTGATCAATGTTTACATGCGAGTAAAAGCCTAAATTAAATCTGTTCGTCATAACAAACGGTCGAGTCTCTTCAGAAAATTTGGACTAAACTACTTGATTCATATGTATTAATTTTTTGATCTCTTTATGAAGTTTTTGAAGCGTCAAAGTGGTAGTTGCAAAGGCAGTCAATGGTACGGTGACCATATTTTGATTACTGAAAACCAGGACACTCGGCCCAGCAATGAGATACTCAAATGATACTCGAAGTTTACTCAAAGATGCCTTATAATTTCTATACATTAAAAGTAGGCCTATGCCTCCTCTGTATGGATAGAAAATTGTTATATTACAAAATACTATCTATAACCAAAGACACAAATTCAGTGGCTTCTCAGAGGTTACTCAACATGTTTTATGACAAGTTTCAAAAATAACAAATTAAATAATGATATAAATAATGTCTCTTCTGTATTATAAAAATAATAAATAACAAAAAAAAAAAATATCCCTGCTATATTAGCAATCCAAATTGAACAAAAATAGCTATCACTTACAAAAACTAACTAACAAAAATATTGATATCTTTAGTTTTCTTCTTCATCCTCGTTTTCCTCTTCATCCTGTTTTTCTTCCTCATCCTCCTTGTTTGCCCATCTATATTTTGCTGTAGAGCTGATCTTTCCCGGCAGTTTTTTGTTACTTAACAAATAAGCATGAAAGTTCTAAAGAAATGTATATAGGCCTTATCAGCTGTTACATCGCAAAGTACAAAGGAAGAGCACAACGAGCTGAACTCATTGTAGACGATAGCTGAAGGTTGCTCTGCTGTTACACAAAGTATCTGTTATTCAGTTACAGACGACTGCACAAATCGTGCATACTAATGAAAACATATAAACTGTTACCTAGAAGTAAACAACTGTAGTTTAGGCATAAGTCAGCCTCATTAATGTTCATGTACGCTCCGCCTTCGGAAACCGAAAATCTCAGAAACCGAAAATCTCGTAATACTGGTCAATTTAATGGCCCAATGAAAAACAATAAAAAGCAGGACATCTCCATCACTTTATAAAAAACAACCAGGATGGCCAGGACAGGACGTGAAAACAGGACATGTCCTGAGAAAACAGGACGTTTGGTCACCCTAGTCAATGGAAGGAAATCTGACAGCATTCTGTCATCAAAAATATCTTAAATCTTATGGTGTGGAATGACATAAGGATGAGTAATTCATGACAGAATTTTCATTTTGGGGTGAACAAACACTTTAAACAAACAAACAAACAAACAAAAAAATCTAGCTTCATGCAGTCTTTTTTATCAACACTTGAATGGGACTAAATATCATTAAAAAAAGCAATATTTTGAACAAAAAGCTGAGAAAATTGCTTCCCCCACCCCCCAAAGACTACATCTGGATCAGATTCAGAAGGATAATCAAAACATAAACGGAGTAGATCGAGTCCATCAACACCCCCAAATCTTGCACAGTCATGTACTTCGACATTTCATTTGGTAACATTAGGCAGTTTTGATTTATATGCTGTTTGATGTTTGATGATCGAGTTACATATGCGCAAGCGATGCATCTGTCACTTGTTTCTGCTTCTTCACTTGTGTTTTGCACCCAGAGATTCTGTACTCTTTCAGAAGATGTGTAATAGCGCCCCCTACCATATAACAGCGAAAACATGGATTATTGGACAATTCCGGCAATGCTGGGGAAGCGTCATGTCACAAATTATGTAAAATTCCGTCAATGCTTGGGTAAGCGTTGTGTCATGAATGATGTAAAAATCATTCATGACACAATGGTGGAGAAAGGGTTAATTGGGGATTCACCTAGTCCAAGTGTTTGACATCATAAGATCATCTGTTATAATTTGTTACACTTACCAATGGTAACTTGCCAGGACATGTTCTATGTAAAGGATAACGTCAGTAACAAAAGTTTCCTATTATCAAAGCTCCTTATCTTTGTACAAAAGCACCTTTTGAGTTTTCTGCATGGATGGACTCTTTAGTTCACTTCCAAACCTTATGTCAAACGTTCCACTTTCCAATTCCACCGGCAACTTGTCCCGACAGGCCACTGTCAGAGGCCCGTTGAAACGACAGCTACAAAAGCAAACAAAACCGTAGGCCCCATTCATCATCATCATCTCCCTGCAGCCTGTCAGACACTCACACATTGATTACTCACCGGGCTCCGTGACACTTCCTGTTAGGACACATTTTATTTCCTGCTAGCACATATACTTTGATTTACACTGTACGTCACACACAACATATTTACACAATATTGAGTGTAAGGCTCTTTACACAGATTGTACAAGTTGGATAAAAACTGTGTTTTTGATTGCTCTTCATGAGGTGTTTTTATTCAAATCTAAAGGTTTTGATTTTGAGCTGATGCATTCAGATGCCTTCTCTTATTATCCAATAGAGGGCAGAATTAGTCCTTTTGTGGTCTTAATGTTATGTTCAGAATGGCCCACTATCGTACTACTCTTACTATTTCTGCAGTTTTCACTGCGTACTGTAGTGCATATTTATGCATATAGAATATGACCTACTGCATTTGCCAAAATGTGTAGCGTACGGACAGAGCTGCTTGGGATACTGTTTCCCACATGTGCTCAGCTTGACCTTCCATTCCAGCATAATGAATGAACTGGGTGTGTTTTCTTGACTCTTCATTTGAATGTTAAAAATGTAATATAACTGTTTATTTTTACATGAACTCCCTGAATTCACTATGCAATTATGCATAATAATGTTTTATACTTTTTTTAAACCATGGGACATTTGCGCAATAAAAAACTGCAGTGTTTAAATGTCTTGGAATGCTGGATTGCTGCAGAATCTTCCCATGACAATATGCTGTATATTTAATGACTAGTCGTATTTAATTATGCTAGTTACAGTATTTTACAATAAAGCCCTCTAAAAATCTCTAAAACTCATCGTACTTGTGTCTGTAGCGATTAGCAGCATAATGAATCACTTGTTACTGAATCTTTCATATTGATTGGCATGTACAGCTGTTCTGTGCCTTCAAGCCACACTCACATGACTTCCCGTGTAAATCATTTTTATTTCAGCGGCGCTGTGTAGATGTGGAATAGCATATCACTGGGTGTTCGATCACCAGTCCAAAAAAGTGATTATTAAGCAATAATTCTTTAATTTAACGGGTCATACTCACACACACCAAAATACATCAGAGCATATCTGTATCCGAGCCATTTGTGATTTTGATTTTGTAACTCATTTTAGTCTACTGCAATATTCATAGCCGAATACAGTATAATGAACAGCTTTTGGTGTTTTTTGTTTTTTTGTTTCTGAAAAAAGTTTCTTTTTTAATTTGATGCTATCCCTCGTTTGTCATCCTTGTTAAAAAAAAAAAAAAAAAAATGGTTTACACATGTCCCTCATGGATCAGTATAATCAGGTACACCTTGTTACTTCTTTGCCTCTCTGTGATTCTGCCTGTGTTTATTTATTTATTTATTTTTTACAGAGGGCCATCTTCATATTGATGGGCTTGATTACTCAGGAAACAATTTTGCTTGCTTCATAATCAAAAAATCAGAAAAAGGCTTTGATGGTTATTTATGCACCGTACAGCCTGAATAATCACAAAGCTAAAGTAGGCCACTGATTTTCTCGACTCACGTGCCCTCCTCAATCTAGTCAACAAGCCAAAAACCCCTCCCCTCCCCGCAGTATTATTAAAATAAAGCAGTACTATCCAGAACAACACTTATTAATATTGCTGTACAAAGAGAACTTGTACCTTTCCTGTTGTACACCTCTGTTCAAAAGTTTAGGTTGGTTTAGGTTTTTTTTTTTTTTTTTTTTTAAAGAAGTCTCTTATGTCACTAAGGCTGCATTTATTTGATAAAAATAGTTCTATTGTGAAATATTATTACAATTTAATATAACTGTTCTCTATTTTAATATATTTTAAAATGCAATTTATTTTTGTGATGGCAAAGCATTTCAGAATTGATCAGTCTTCAGTCACATGATCTTGAGAAATCCTTTTAATATGCTAATATACTCAAGTAACATATCTAATTCAGACAGCTAACTATAGAGGGTATGCACGTGACGTCACTGTCATCTGGAGCGAGTGGCAAAAAATACTGCCGAAAGTTAAAGAAAAGAGAAGCAAATTAATCGCTGCAATTCACAGAAACAGCTGGACTCCAGGCAGAGAAACGTGGATTTGCAGTTTTTATTTTGTCAATATGTTGAATTTTGGGGTAAAATCATACCCTATATATTGTATTGCTATATTGTATTGACAACTCATCAATTAATTATTTACCATCTTACTATTAATAATTGGGTGTTTTTAAATAAACACTGACAAAGACTATACATTGATATAAGTGATCACCGTGATTTAGGCCTACCTATATTGTATTTATATAAAGCGTACACAGGAAAATTTGCTTTATGTATTTCCCCGGCGTTGAAATCAGGCACATATAAATGTCTGGAAACACAATTCCTGGCTGCATGTCAATATCCATGGATTACTGGATCTTTGGTATAAGTTGTAACAGTAACACAATCGAGTCCAACCTTTAGTTTAATCGTTTGTTTTACCCGTGTTTTACTTGTGTTTCACTTGCATTTTCGCAGTTTCCCCTATTAAATCCAGTCATGCGGCAGGCTCTTTTGTTACTCAGTCTGGCTGAGGTTGCATGTTCCAACGGAAAAATGACGTCAATACATACTCTCTATAAACAGAATGACAGTTTAACTAACTTTAATTTGTTCAACAAGACTCTTTTCAAACGGCTCCACTATGACAGTAGTTCACTTGAAAGAGAAAACATAGTAGCTAACCGTTAATGCCTCTCTAAGAATGCATTATGTACTTGTTTTTCATTATGAATTTCGCTCTGACACGTTTTGGAACGAAGCACTGTGATTCTGAGCTTGTGTAGCTACACACTGTAAAAAAAAAAAAATAATAATAATAATAAAAAAAGGTAAAAATAGCAGCTGTGGTTGCTGAAACTTTACCATAAAAACGGTAGCAACATTTTAGGTTTTACGGAAGAGATCCTACTAAAGTACCAAAAACCTTTGCACCTGTATAACATACTGATAACCACCATAATAATACAGGTGTTTAAAGAGACAATAAACATGCAATAAACATTAAGTAAGCAACATAAGTATAATATTAGTTACATATAACTAATAAACCTATTTGATACAAAAACTAAGTAATATAATTATGTATATGAAATAATGGTGTAAATTATTAGATGACTGTTACATTTTTACTACCAAAATCTAATAATTTAACAGTATTTTACTGTAAAATTACATAAATGATTCCTTAGATCTATTTTCTCATTGTATATAGTAAAGGAAATTACTGTTAATCAAATAACAGGTTTTTACTATAGCATTTTACTGTTTTCTTTTATTGTTAAAATTACTATATAGAATTATTATTTATGTACTTGCGTAAACTATGTATCCCATACAGATACAGCTCATTTGACTCTGTCCAACTTGGTTGTCCTTTATAGAAGTTATTTCAGGATAAAGAACAGGGCAAATAGAATTTTCCAAAAAAACACCAATTTCACAGTATGTAGTTTTGCACATCTGTGGCAAAGATCTTCTCATTTATCTGTTATTTGGATCTACTTCACTGGCTCTCTTCTCTAAACCCAGCACCATACTGATCATTAAATTGTTTTTGTTTGTTTCACGTCTGCAGATGTGGTGCTGGACTCTGCTTGAAGATTTTCAACTGCACCCCTCTTACTACTATGAAAAGAAGGCTATGAAGTATAAAATATTGAATAATTGGGCTTGTTTGCATGTGGCTGAATCTTTGGCAGTGTTAGAGGACTTTCAATATTTTTTGAAACATAACTCTCTTAATTGATATTGTAATATTACTAGTCAGATATAGAATAAAGTACACATGTTCTGTAAGCCAATGGAATTTCTTTGGAGTCAGAGTTGAATTTGAATAGGGGTAGAATTGGGCACAACATCTGACAACGCTGTTAGGTTTCATGTAATAGAGAATTAAATGTGATTTACAATAAGTTCCCGCGGTAAAGAGCCCTTTTTTGTGCTGATGTGGTTGTGTCAATACATGTGTTTAGTTGTTGTGGTGCTACTCTGAAGAGCTTCAGGAATGGAATAATTGTTCCATTGCTTATCAGTGAGTCATCACCATTCATGCACTTATAGTTGTGCTGAGCAAGAGAATCAACAGGCTTCAATGGCTCTCTTAAGGAAGGCATCAGGGCTAATCAGGATGATGCGAAAGGCCATCAGTGTAAATCCACAGCCATTTTTCCCCCACAAATAGCCATGCTTTATGTGTTTATGAGCTGCACTAAAGGGCACATTAAGGCAGAAATGTACTGCTATAAGATACGGATATGTTGGCTTAATAGCTTACTCCTGTCATGATTTTTTAAGCAAGCACTTCAGGGAGAGTTCTCTAATGTTCCTACTTTGATTTTCTCCTCAGTTTCTGACCACTGTGACATACTGCTTTGCAAAAAGCATTTCTTTTTGGAAGAATTGAAACAGAAGCCTCTGACTGTGTGAAAACCATTTAATAAAAACGACTGACACAGAAGAATGAATTGCGCATTCAATTGTCCATTGTAGCATTTTTCATAGATATTGACATTACGTTATTGATGTGAGAACTTATTGTTCTGCTGTGCCTGGGAGCGTCTGTCTGAACGTCTAAGTATTTCAGTGTCAATTGCACAATGTATGATTGCTGTTAATCTTTCTCAGATATCCATATCAATTCAAGATAAATTCATTAAAGCTGTTGTTCTGAGTTCAGTGGAAGGGACTCTGGCAACAGAATCAATCAATCAATCAATCAATCAATCAATCAATCAATCAATCAATCAATCAATCAATCTAATCTATCTATCTATCTATCTATCTATCTATCTATCTATCTATCTATCTATCTATCTATCTATCTATCTATCTATCTATCTATCTATCTATCTATCTATCTATCTATCTATCTATCTATCTATCTATCTATCTATCTATCTATCTATCTATCTATCATCTAAATTATCTGAGTAGAATCACATTTACATTTCCAACTGAAATTTTCATACCAGAATTTACCAAGCAAATGTTATTTACTACTACTACTAATAATAACAATAATGTACATTTTTTTTTTTACAATTATTATTGATAATAATTACAGTTTTTCTCAGTCGCTTTGGTGCATTTCTCACATCACTATTTACATTTGCACAACAGTTAATGCAGTTCTCAAAACAATTAGTACAAACTGCAAAACCTAGCTGATAACCTGCAAAAGCGTGTCACTTGCTCAAAATGGATAGGTCATTCCTCAAAAGCACGTATTCATGTCAATGAAAGTGTCAGTGTCATCAAGATGAAAAGTCCTGACACCATTGTTTATGAACAAGATAGTCAAATGGCTTTGTCATGTTTTCATTATGACAGTTTACTCTGTCAATGTTTTCCAATGCAAAAAAGTCAGATCTTGGTGACACTACCTGAAAATGCTCAAGACAGCACTATATACTATTTGCACAGCCATTTGAAAAATGTGTGTTTTTAATGTTTAACTAATGTGTGATGCAGTAAAGCTGTATGTCTAAATGTAAAATGTACAGTGACAAGTTCTTGTCCCACTGCAAGCTTCATGTATGACACAATGACAGTAGTGCAGTGCAGATTGTTTAGTGCTGAATGACTGTCCAGTTATACACACCTGTTCTCCTGATGAAATGTTTGAATAATTGAATTTACAGTGGTTCTCCCAACATTTGACTGCACCCTTCGACCAGCCTCAGCCATTTTGAGGCTGTGATTGACAACATGATCCACAAATGTAGCCCTGATTTCATCAGGGATCTGCCTATGTACTTGGCCTCTTCTTCCTCTTTTGTCCCCTTCCCCTTCCTCCCCGCACCCTTACCCCTCTTCCACGAGGCTGACCTTCCATTTCTGTGTCACAGTATTGTAGAAATGGTACACACTATGTCCTGCTTGGTTCGTATATGCTTGTAAAGTGGGTGTTTATGGGATTGTAGAGAAGTGGCTTATCATTGGTTGCAACTAATGCTTCACACACACCTTCTCATCAGTGAAAGTTGAGATTCATCTGAGAGAAATTGTTCAATTTAGGAGACATTTTTAGAAAAAAAAATTTAAAATTTGCTTGACAGATTTTGACAACTAGTTCAACATTTTTGTATGTAATGACTCAAGCAATGAAATGAGGACTATTAGTTTTATATGGAATGACTATTCAGCATTCACAAGTATAGTTAATTTTGACTGACATGACATAAGCAAATGATAATGTTATAAAACAGCAGAGAGTTGTATGAAAGCAATTGATGCATGTCCAAAAGCATTTGCAATTTGTTCGAAGGAATGGGAAACTGCTACTATGATGTGCACAAATTACTAAATGTTGTGGAGGTTGAACTAACTGTTGTGCAAATGTAAATAGTGATGTGAGAAATGCACCAAAGCGACTGAGAAAAACTGTAACTTCAAAACAAAAACTTGAGCCAATGTAACGTTTCTATGTTTATACTTTAAGCTCCTGTTGTAGTTATGTTAATATTCTTCTCATTATAAATCTTGTGCAATGCTGTAAACTTCGCAGTTAAATGTCTGAAATTACGAAAAACTCAGAACGCCTCCAGATAAGTAGCCAATTAGACTGAAGCTTGCATTTTTTAAAAGCTTTTGCCATTTTTGTGTGCAAAATGCATCAAGAAGCACACTAACAGTGACCTAAAATCATTCATTTTCGATGAGAACTGGCAATTAGGCAACAGAAGAGTTGGAATTCAACTTTATGTGAATATGCAGCAACATGATAAGGCTTTTACCAACAGGAGTGAAGACAGTGATGCTCATGCGATCCCTCCTGATACTACTGATACACCAGTCGAGTAAGAATATTTACTTGCACCATCAGTACAGTAGCTGGTCATCCTCCAATGATTTAATCACTGTCCTTATAAACGCCCGTTCAGTCAGTCTGGGGACGATGCACAAGCTTGCCGTCTGAAGCTGAGACTTTTGTCATCACATAAATCCCATTCAAAATACAATGCATTTTTATTCACACCAAATTGCAGTTTCTTTCCATTTATTGCTTGTAAATCCTGTTGCTTTATAAATTAGATGTTAATGTTGTGTTTGTAGTTTGAGAAAAGCTCTTAGTTTCATGTGCCCAGAGTCATCTCAGCCATGATTCAGCATAGGAGACATTATGAGCTGCAGATGATGGATAACACCACTGAGAATATGACTTTTCTCTCACTTCCCTGGGGAAAGTGATTTAGCTCCATTTTTGCTCTTTTATCCCCAATTGTTTTGAAGAGCGTGAAACCCAGAGGATGGGGGATAATGTGGAGTTGAATCGAAACCTCCTGCTGGGGGATGAAATCCCACTCTCCCTTTTTTGTGCGGTTTGATTGCTGTAGAAGCAGGTAAGCGTTTTGATGCATTTAAGCGAGTGACATCTATCATGACAACACCTGAAACGTAGGTTTCCTTAGCAGAGATGTCATAAGCAAGTGCAGAAAATTCTGAGAAAATTAGAGGAAAAAATAAAGACACAAAACACAGAGAAGTGAGGGATGATTATGGCCCTTTTCCAATTTCCAGTGATCTACATTGATGTCTATTGCCTATATAAGCTTTTAAAAGGTGCTTTCACATATACAACAACTAAGAGTTGATTTGAGGGAATGAAAGTGACAATGACCACTGGCAATGCCAATTAAATTGGTAGCAGCAAAATCAATGACCATGACAGGTGGAATCTGGCTGATACAGTTGGATACAGTGAGTGGTAAAGTATAGAAAAACTTATAAGTGGTCAACAGTACAGAAACGCTGCAACCTTATTGTATTTTGCCAGTTTTAATTGCCTATATTTAAAGGTGCAGTAAGTGATTTCTGAGAAACGCTGTTGAAAGTGGATCGGACCAAGCAACAACACACACTTGTAGCCAATCAACAGTAGGGGGTGTATACACTAAAGCTGGGGGAGGAGAGAGAATGAGCGAAAGGGAGATTTGAAGAAAGACTGTAGAAAGAGAGATGGCTGAGAGACATTACAAAATGGACACAGAGGTTGCGTCAGTTCTGCTCTGTACATGAGTAACATTGGTTTTGTTATGTTTCACAGAACCAAGATATGCTGTTGTTTTAAAGGTGCCCTAGAATTGAAAATTGAATTTACCTTGGCATAGTTAAATAATTAGAGTTCTGTACATGGAAATGACATACAGTGAGTCTCAAACACCATTGTTTCCTCCTCCTTATGTAAATTTGATTTGTGCAAAAGAACAGGCAAATCTCAACATAACACCGACTGTGACGCAACAGTCTGGATCATTAATATGTACGCCCCCAACTTTTGCATATGCCAGCTCATGTTCAAGGCATTAGACAAGCCAGTATTAAGGTCTGGAGCAGCACACAGACTTTATGCAGGTAAGCAAGCAAGGCCAGTAGCAAAAAATGGCAGATGGAGCAATAGTAACTAACATGATCCATGATATCATGATGTTTCTAAATGTTTCGTTAGCATGTTGCTAATGTACTGTTAGATGTGGTTAAAGTTACCATTGCTTCTTACTGTATTCATGGAGACTAGAGCCATGTCGTTATTTCATTATTAAACACTTGCAGTCTGTATAATTCATAAACACAACTTCATTCTTTATAAATCTCTCCAACAGTGTAGCATTAGCTCCGTTAGCCCGAGCATAGGCTACTATCAAACTCATTCAGAATCAAATGTAAACATCCAAATAAATACTATACTCACATGATCTGATATGCTGCATGACGGACACTTTGTAAAGATGCATTTTGAGGGTTATATTAGCTGTGTGAACTTTGCTTATGCAATGTATTATAGAGTTGCGAGCTTGGGGATGGGGAGCGCGAGCATTTAAAGGGGACGCGCGCTGAGTTGGCACATTTTTAATTATGCCCCAAAATAGGCGGTTAAAAAATTGAATAATAAAAAATGGGGTATTTTGAGCTGAAACTTCACAGACACATTCAGAGGACACCTTAGACTTATATTACATCTTGTGAAAAAGGGCACCTTTAATGTTAGCTATAGTAATATTTATATATGCTTTTATATACTCTTGTGTTCTGTATATTAATTATGTTGTTCTTGTCTTTTTTTCTCATCATCTTCACTTTATATTTCACAAAAGCATTATTTTGCTTCGCTTCAGCTATGATAAAGAGACATCAACTCTTGAATTGCGTGTTTGTGCTTTTGGGGGGAGAAGCAATGTAGGGAGGGGTGTGTTTGTTTGAGTTAATTTCAAATATCAACAATGTTTCTCAGATACTGCACTTTAATTGCTGTGTGAACACCTTTTAAGGCAGTATCCTAAAAATGAGCCCCACAACCAGGCCCACATACAAGCTCTCCCGCAGAACCCCCCAAAAAATGCATGCAGATTTCCATAGAATTTAAAGACCTGTAATTCACAAAGCTCCACAAATCCCCTACTTCCATAGTGTATAACTGTAGAAAAATAGTGTATATATCTTTTTATTGAGCATTGATAGAGCAGCACATTTTGTAGGAAAAGTAAAAATCATTAAAGTATTTGTATTAGTAGACAGTACCTTGAATATAATAGTTTTACACAATCTTCAGTTATTGGAAAACTGATGATTTAATTACTTTTCACAAAACTAAAAATCATTAATAAGAACTTATTATTTAAAAAAAGGGTAATTTTAATGATTCTCATTTGTTACATAAATCTATAACATTTAAAAAACATTAAATATTAGATCAACCTCATGCAGATTCGACTTTGTGATCACTTCAAGGGTCAGACAAAATTTCCAGCAGAATAGTAAATCGCTCATGTTTAGAGAGGTGCTGAGGTGAATTTTTGTGCCATTTAGTGATTTAGAAGAAAATCAAATCAAATGCACATTTTACTCCAGTGTGCCTTTCGCAATGTACCCTACTCCTCATGTGAACCACCCCTGAAGACTCAACTCGCAGACCATTTCAATACAGTTATAATGTTAGCATGTTGCTAAGCTAACAACACAACACTTTAAGCAAAAACAATGCATTGCACATGCATAAATACTTGATATTTAAAGTACATAACCAGCCTATGTGTTCAAAACTATCTCATTATCTTAGCTCGATTCCCAACGGTAAGCTTGTAATAATGTTTTATAATATGAGCGACATGGTGAATTTCCGCAGGAAATTTGAGCATGCGGCAGTTCCTCTGTGCGTCATTACATCACGTCTGTAAACAGAAGGGAAGGAGTCCAGGCTAATCGGTTTTATCACGTGAGGATGCAGCTGGTAGCGGATCATTTATAGCCTTTTCTCACAGCAGCTGAAATAATTAAACGTATCATTTTGATGGCAGATTGTAATCCAGAAAGCTCTAAATGACAATCATCAGTGACAACTGGAGATCCACCCGTAGTCAAAAAGCAAAAGTCTTTGGACTGTTGAGTGGCTACAGAAATTGAAATCTACAGGTAACGCTAATATACACGTAGTCATAGTAATGCTGATGTTGTTAACATTAACGATTTGAGAACAAAGTATAACAGTAATAATAATTTGCAGGGTTTGGCATGATCCGAGCTAAGCGATCGTTAGAATTAATCGTCATTGGCAGCGCGATTTATTGTAGGCCTAATGCTTTTTTCCTCAGTTGGTCAGAACAAAAGTGGCAGAAATGTTACTTACTTGTTCAGATGATATTTTCCAGTGAAAATTTGTATATTCGTCATACTTTCAAGACATAGAATCTGTGATTCTGGAGTACACCGGTGTGGTGACTGACAGCAAACATTAGATTCATCCGCGCTGACGAGCTGTGCCGAGGCACAACGCACGTACAGATAACTGTTCCTCATATGACTGCAATTGTTTCAATTGTTTCGGACTGCAGCTTTAATGAACTGTTTAAATACTTTTTAAGTATTGAGTGATTTCTAAATCTTTCTTTCATTTTGTTCTCCATCTTGGGTAGATTTTTCAACTTAAGGTGTCTTAGAACTTTGCATCACTTTTGATGCCTTAAAATGCAGCCCATGTAGGCATCTCACTAGATTTTAGAACATAGCCCATGTCACATTTAATTCTGCTATTCAACAGCTTAATACAGTAGCCAAACGGTTAATATTAGAGATGCACCATTCATCCGCAAAGCATACTCATTAGACATTCATTAGCCTTGATGATGTGATAACATATAATATAAATGTTAATGGCCATCACTGTGCTAAGAGTCATACTTAGACACCATTAGTGACTGTCATATTGTGGAACCTTTTGATCTATGCCTAATAGCATTATGCTAATTGCTGGAACGGTACCGCTGGAGCAATCTTAGCATGCCGTAGATTCAGGATTTAATTTTCAACTTACAGGCCAGATCTTACGACCTAGAATACCCCCACCACCAGCATGTCATATCTCATATATCACAGACCGTTGTACCCTGTAATTGTATCTTTTGAGCTGACTTGTGTTCATTTGCATTGAAACAGTAGCCATTGAATGTAAACAGATACAGGAAAATGTACTGTAAAATCATAATACAAAATAGTCTTCAGGGTGGTTGGTTGGGGTATTTTGGGTTGTTGCTATTTGCTTGCTTTCTGGTTTAAGTCAAAAGAGTCCACCCAAATCTGCTGGATATTCTTTCCCCACATTTTATCATCCACCAGGTAAAAAACTGTTAGTCTGCTTGCATACAAAAACAATAACAAACCTCTCCTCAAAAAAAAAAGGAAAAAAATAAAAAAGGAACCATTAAAGTTGTGATGAAACAGAAGTTATGTTATATAGATAGATATTTTTTTTAGATATTCCAGATATTTTCTTCTGTATTGTAAAGTACATGTGAGTAAAATGATTATTGATAAAGAAAAAAAAAATGGTAGGCTATCTCCTACTTTACAATGAGGTTTCATTAGTTAACTACATTAGCTAACAATGAACGATACTACTACAGCATTTATTCTTAGCTAATGTAAATCTAAACATTTACTAAAACATTTAAAAAAAAAATTCAGGTCAAAAGTAGTATTTGTTAACAATAGTTAAAGGTGCTGTATGCGATTTCTCAAATTCGTTGTTGAAAACTGTTGATATTTGAAATTCACCCAAACAAACCCACCCCTCTCTTCATTGCTCCGCCTCCAAAACTCACACTCCAATCCTAACCACCCTGCTCCAAGTCAGTCTTGAACCTCAGCCTGATCGCTGCTGGCATGCGAGGCTAATGCACTACCAATGACGCTAAACACTGCATTCTCTAGCAGGCGTCAGTGTGCAGTAGTTTAACTGCAAAACTCTCACTGTTACACACGCAATGCAAGTGGATGTCTGTTTATCACAGCTGATGCGCAACAAAATGCTTCACGAAAAATAAACCGCAGATGATGAACGAACGACAAGGAAGCACAAAAAATGAACGTACAGTACACAAGTAAATACAAACAAGTGTTTTTTGTTAGTCGCCAACAGCACAGCAGCTCTAGACAATCAAAACCCAGTGTTACTTACATCATGCAGCCTCCGCGTCTGTTTTCAGGCCTTCCCTCTTAGCTCTCTCCAGCACTGGAAAGCTTTTCAAATATAAACGTGGATCCTAAAGCCTTTTTGTGGATTACATGGAGATAGTAACGGTATTGTTTTCAAAAACTTGCAGTTTGAAACCTGTTTTCGTGTAAACGGCCCCTTAGTTTCATTGTATTTTGGATTAGTTTTCTCTGTTTCCGTTTTGCCTGTGTTCCTGGTCATTATTAGTTTCCATTGTTCTGATTTATCACGCACCTGTTTCTGTTCCAGTTGATTACCTCACTCAGTGAGGTTAAAGTGTAGTTGCCTTGTTGATTTTCTCCTATGTATTCTCCTAGTTTATTAAAAAAGACTTTCTGAATTAATTCTGAGTCATGTGAGTAGTACGGCATGTACAGTATCATGCGAAGGTTGAAATGGGTCAGCTTTTTTTTAATTAAAAAAATGAATATTTTTGACATCCAGACAATGGAAGGGAGGAAGAACTTATTATTAAGTGATGTAACGTGATGTAACTTTGTGCGGTCTGTTGGGCAGTGTGCAAATATTAGCTATTTTAAAACAGCTTCAAATGACATGTAGTTTTCTTCATGGAAATAACTTTTTGAAAAACAAGGTGAGTTTAATTGTATGCGAATGTGTACTTTAAATCTTAAATATATATTTTTAAAAAACTTGTAACTGCAAATAATATAATATAATATAATATAATATAATATAATATAATATAATATTATATAATATAATATAATATAATATAATATAATATTAATGAAATAAAAGGCCACTTAAGCATACTTAAACAGAGAACAATTTGAATGTTTTAAAAGTACTTTGTAATAAAGTCAAATAAAAAGTTTTACTTTAAAATGTATTTTAAATCATTACATTTTAATAATCATATGTCATGCTTTAAAGAAGTACACTTATTTTGATAAGTAATTGTACTGTAGTGTGGTGTTATATATATTCAAAGCTAATATATTTTAAACGTACTAAATTGCAACTTCATCATTACAAATGTATAGTTACAATTTAAATACATGACATACAAGATTTGATAGAAATTATATTAAAGTGTATTTTACTTTTCCATAAACGCTTGTCAATCGACAGTACTCTTTAACCATATTTCAAAGACAGCTGAAGTAATTATAAAATTACATATAAAGGTGCTTAAATAGGTAAAATTAAGTTGGTAAATTTCAACTAATTGTTTATTATAAATTTAAACTATAATATTATATTAATTGTAAATAACATGCAATTAAGTGTCCAAAACATTATATTCAGGTCACACTTTAAGTTTATATTCTTTAAAAGTATATAATTTACATAATATGTAATAAAGTATGCTAAAGTGTACTTCTTTTTCAGAAGAGTATGTGCCATGAAGAAGGCATCTTGTTCCAGTGAGAATACAAGAGTGATGTTGTTCCAGCAGATAAGTTGCTGACATTATGAATTGTTAAAACCCTATGATCACTGAAATTTGCTCGCAATGGAAAGATGTGAAACACTCTGCTATCCTGCTAAAACAGCAGTCACATTAGATCGCATGATGAAAGATAGGCCAACCAGGAAATGCAATTTAGCCACGGATCACGTAATTTATGCCACACATGACCCATATACACACATACACACATTCTTATGAGGTATGTTGGAGAGCTTTTGAATATGAGCTCTGGACCTCATCATACATAGCGTGGCATTTAAAAGCATCCCAAACCTGGCCGCCGGCAAAATCATTTTCTCACCAGCAATATGTACCACCCTCACTGGGGGCTTCAGAAATTATTATTAATCTGTTGAGGTTTGCCAGAAGTCCTATCCATTCTAATTGCCTTGAACACTTAATGAGCTTAGGCAAACATGATCCTTGAGCTGCAAACAGGGCTGGTCTAACCCAGCTGAATATCTCACACATCAGGGTGCACCAATTGATCCATTGAGATCAACTGAAGGCTAGCTTTTTTTCCAGCCAAGCATACGTGCATTGTGCCTCAACAATGGTGGCTGCTGCCTTTTGTGGTTTTGTAAGGTCTGAGGGAATGGAATAAGAGGGGAAGGCATTGTGTGCAGATGCAATTAGCTACAGTGGAGTGAACGTCTGACGTCCAGCTACATGCTGGATGCTTGTGTACGATTCAAATTACAATGCAAAGGTTGATTAAAAAAAGCTAAATATACGGTTTAACCAAAAATTTGAATTCCCTCTTCATTTGCTCACCCCTATGTCTTTCAAGACCTGACTTTCTTTCTTCTGTCTAATACAAAAGGAGTTATTTATAGCAGAATGTCCAGGCTGCTTTTTCCCATACAATGAAAGTAAATTGTAGCTATGGCTGTCAAGCAAGATTTTCAAGACAAGATTTTCAGTGAATAATGACTTCAATTTCAGGCTGTTCCACACATACACACACACAACATACACTCAGGTTTGTTTTGCTATCAAAGCGAGGACATTCCATAGGCGTAATGGTTTTTATACTGTACAAACTGTATATTCTGTCCCCCTACATTACCCCTACCCCTAAACCTACCCATCACAGATAACATTCTGCATTTTTACATTTTTAATAAAACATTGTTTAGTATGTTTTTAAATCTATTTTAAATATGAAGACTCATGAAATGTCGTTTACGTCGTAATACCAGTGTAATACCCATGCCATTATACAAATTTGTGTCTTCTTAAATCATGAAAACAAGCACACACACACACACACACACACACACACACACACACACACACACACACACACACACACACACACACACACACACACACACACACACACACACAAAACGCAGCTGAGGTTGCCAGAACATTACCATAAATATATATGGTAGAAATTATTTAGTTTTATGGATTGAACTTAAATTTATGGTAAAAACCTATAGGCCTATTAATGAAAGCTTATTTCCACAACGGAATAAAAAATAAAAAAGGTAATTGTGACTTTTTATCTTATAATTCTGACTTTTTTCTCATCTCACAATTCAGATTTTTTTTCTCTGAATTTTCTCTGAAAGAGGTATTATGGAGCCCCATACATGACATGCAGGGATAAAAAGTAAATCGTGCGCACTATTTACTAATTCGTTCCCTCCATTTATAAATCCTGTGCATGATTTAGCAAATCGAGGGAACAAATTAGTAAATTGTGTGCACGATTTATAAATTGAGGGAGCAAATTAGTAAATTGTGATCATGATTTAGCAAATAGAAGGAACGAAATAGTAAATCATCTGCTCACAGTTCTGACTTTTTTCCTCGCAATTGTGAGTTTATATCTTGCAGTTCTGGTGGTAAAGTGAGTGCCACATGATGAATCAAAGTTCATCACTAGTAGCTTTTCCACAGGCTCAGGTAAATACTATTTACTAAGTAGAAACATAATTATTTAAATGAAAAATGCAAAGTGTCACCTGGAATTCTGAGAAAGTCAATTTGAGACATTTCACTGTAAATTATAAGATGACTTGTTCTTTTCTTTTCTTTTCATAAAAAAACTGTACATTTAACAGTATGACTATAAAAAAACATGAAATTTCCCTTTAGAACTTACCATTAAAAAATGAACAGTTTTTTTTTACCATATTATTTTTACAGTCTTTGCTTTTGCTTTTTTTTTTTCTTTTTTTTTTTTTGCAAGACTAGAGTATCATAGAGACATAAGGTTTAGTTTAGTTTTTTTTTTTTTTACTTGGCCCAGTAAGCAACCACTCAGAACACCCTAGAGAATCCTAGCTATAGCAATGCTTAATGCAAAGGATGATGCAAAAGATACACAGCATAACTGTGCTTCCATCCAAGGCCCCTTTTTACACCTGGCACATGCGTTTTCAATGAAAGGATCATGATCAGATGCACCAAACACTCAATGTAGTTGGATAATTGAAAATGCATTTAGAGACTGATTTTTACCAACATTTAAAGGGGTGGTTCATTGCGATTTCACTTTTTAAACTTTAGTTAGTGTGTAATGTTGCTGCTTGAGCATAAACAGTATCTGCAAAGTTACCCCAGGTGAAAAAAAGTACATTGCTATAATGTACTTAAAGTGCTCTATTTTCACGCACTAATTTCATACTTAATATACTCAACTGTGCTATTTTGAGACACCATGAAATATGAACTAAAATGTACTTTTAATATACTATCTCTGTATTTGAAAAATGTATTAAGATAACACTTATAGTACATTTGAACCGATAGTGTACTAAAAGTGGTAACTAAATACATTTTTAAAGACAAAGATAGTCTACACTGG
The DNA here is from genome assembly GCF_018812025.1 of Megalobrama amblycephala. Lineage (NCBI taxonomy): Eukaryota > Metazoa > Chordata > Actinopteri > Cypriniformes > Xenocyprididae > Megalobrama > Megalobrama amblycephala. The sequence goes on from NC_063055.1 coordinate 33,516,293, forward strand.
ATGTGGAGTGGAAGACAGCTTCCAGAATATACACGAGTTCAATCGATGCTGGATTTGCACAAAGGCTATTACTGAAAGATGAAGCAGTTCCCACTTTAAAAGCAGAAGCTGCTGTTTTTGGGCTCGAACCTGTAAGTAGGTTTTATTGTTTGTACATGTTTTTTAAATGTATAGTTCTGTTGCTATTTTTTGGTTGCATCAAGGACGTAAAGAAAGACCAACGCGGTTTGGCTTCTCTAGCCAGTTAGCTAAATTCAATTGCATACTTCTCCAACAAATACCAACAAACTTCTATGTTCATAGACAAACAGTAGTAGTAGCAAAAATGCTACTACTCAGTCATGTATTCAGCTACAGTAAAGCTTTAATCAGGATAAAACTGTACATTGAAAGCTATAACAACAGTAACATTTAGTGACAGCCTATCTAAGCACTTTGACACAAATACAAACGGAATACTTACCATTCATAAACGTCCTTTAAAAGCCACGATTGCAGAGGTTCTGCTGACCCTCTTCATCATTACTGCTATCTGGGTCTGATTCGGGCTCGAATTGATTTTATTTACATTTCGACCGAAACACATGCAACAACTAATGGTATGGGGCGTGGCGTTTCCGGACGCTTCAGCGAATCATAATACACTGGGCCAGCTAACCAATCTGAGCCCATTGCGTATTTCAGAGGGAGTGGTATCATAGAATCAGGAAGTCAATCCAGCCGTTCAAATGACAATGAAGACAGCGGTGTAGAATAAAGGTAAAATATATGAAAAATACGGCTTTTTTTTTTTTAACGAAGCATTAAGACTGTTAAACTGCGCCCCATAAACACAATGAAGCCTAGAAAAGAAAAAAACAGTGAACCACCCCTTTAATGACGGTGTAAATGCATATTTTCATTATCTGTATTCCCCTATGTCAAGTCACAAATATTTATATAGTGCTTTTTACAATACAGATTGTTTCAAAACAGCTTCACATTAATAAGCATGAAAATGTCCAATCAGTATTCTAGCATTGTAATGAAAACTTTTGTGCAGACAAGCACCACTCCATTCCTTAAGAAAATGTAAAAATCTAGTTTTATGATACATGCACAAATCAATTTCATGCATTTGAACAATTGCATTTTGAGTTGTTACGCAGTCACACTCCCATATTAAATTCTATGATCTGATAGCATGAGTGCAACATTTTCATCATTTGACTGCCCCATTTCTCATTGTATTGCTTTCTTTTTATTCTTTTCTATTTTTATTACAGTATCTCATCTCACCTTTTAGATCAACAACAACAAAGCAGCTTTGACCCAAAATCTCATCCATCCAAATTCATAACTGCTCATTTAAAATGAAAGATGAATACTTGATTCGTGCTGTCTGCCGACACACTTGAGATCAAGGCGAATCTGTGTGAATACATGAATACTGAATGAATGGTGGCAATGAGGAACTTGGGAAAACAGCCCATGGCTACTTCATTCACAATTCAGGGGGATACTTGACTGCTGCATGCGTGTGCTGTTCTGTGTGTTTTCACCATGTAATTACCAGCATGCTAGAGGATCTGACCTTGCTTTCCACTGAATTCAAAAGGGTGTAGAGATAAAATGCACAGATAGTGACTGCTGGGTGCTTGCAGAAGCATAATGGGGCCAGAAAGTAATGACATGTATTGAGAGCAGTCTTCATGCTGATCCCTAGAGATGTCAGTGGAAAAACTCAAGGCGCAGGGAAGCTCAGTGGCGGCAACCCTCATATTCTACAATTCTAAATCGGTCCTGAGGGATTGGCTCATCCCTTCAGCCCAGTGGTCGAGGAGATGGATGCTTTCTGCTTTCTTGCAGAATATAGCTATCCAGGGACTACAAACCCCAATAGAACAGAAGAGTATAGAATTTCGTTTTCTCATTTCCTTTCTCTATGGTATGATCTTCATGCTGTTTCAGGACTTCCTTGTCCTGGATTTCAAACCGTCCACCGTGTCATTGTGATATTTTCCTGGATGGATTGTTTTCCTCACCCCACAGCCTTGTGAAGGCACAGTGGCTCTGTTCCAAAACCTACTAAGCTGCCTAGCCAGATGTCAGTCTTCATGCTGATAGGCATCATAGACATGCTCCTGAAAGAGCTGGTCACATTCTAAGGCAGCATTGCATGTGTTTGTCACAGATAAGTCAATCCCAGAATGCACTGCGATAAGCTCAGTGAAACAATTTATTCATGATTCAAAAATGCAGATTGTAAATATAAGCCTATGTATATTTCATTCTACTGAAATGTATTAAGTAAGGAATAATTAACGACGGGCTGTTGAATTATTGAAAAACAATGCACACCCGAGGTGGTAATGCAGCCAGCAATGATGCAAAGCAGAGTTACACATCAGGTGCGCATTATTTTTTAATAATTCAATGGACTGCAGTCAATTATTCTGCTTATACTATGGTATACTATGGAGATTGTTCAGATGCTTTATTTTAAGACATTTGTCAGATTTTTGTTCTTGAAAACAAAACTAACAAAAATATGTTCTAAGAACGTTTTGCTAACATTCCCATCAAGTTAAGTGAAAATGTTCTAAATGTTTAGAACATCCAGTTTTTAAAAATGTTTTAAAAATGTTTTTTCTTGGTTATACAAATGTTAAGGGAACATTCCATTACATAATTCTGCAAACATTATGAGAATGTTATTTTTGAATGTTCTGAAATAGTAGTAACAATCTAGATCCAACTCCTCCCACTTTACATATCCCTAAACCTACCCGTCTCTGCCCCCTGGATCTACACCTACCCATCTCCACCCCCTGGATCTGGATCCAACTCCTCCCACTTTACGTATCCCTAAACCTACCCGTCTCTGCCCCCTGGATCTACACCTACCCATCTTCACCCCCTGGATCTGGATCCAACTCCTCCCACTTTACATATCCCTTAAAGGTCCTGTTTTTCGTGGTTTTTTGAAGCTTTGATTGTGTTTATAGTGTGCAATATAACATGTGTTTATGTTTCGCATGTAAAAAAACACAGTAATTTTCACATAATTTACTTATCTGTATACCGCTGTTTCCACTGTCATAAAAACGGGCTGATGACTTCCTTGTTCTATGAAGTCCCTCCTTCAGAAATACGTAACGAGTTCTGATTGTGCCAGCGGTTCCTGTGTTGTGATTCGACAGCAGCTCAGCGAACCTTGCCCGGAAAGGTCACGCCTCTTACCATAACGTGGAGATGCACGCGCTCAGTGTTATTGTAAACATGTCTTTAATTTTACCCTATCAATTTGAGCCGGAATCAGACCCGGTGATTGGACTGCGGGATGAAAATAACAGCGTTTCGACGACATGGCGACAAACACACTCTACAAACGCAACTCTTGTGTATTCCTGTGGGCGGAGGTTAGTCAAAAAACGGTTTTAGTGACGTCATTAAAGAAGGAAGTAGAGGGATGTAGTCCAAACTGGCCGTTCGATGTAGGGGACTTCTGTTAAATAAAATATCTCGCTTGGCATTGAACTTTGAGCTTTAAAATTTTACAGATTTTATTTATACTCTAACAACAACATTACACACTAACTAAAGTTTGAAACATGGGATCACGAAGACCGGGACCTTTAACCTACCCGACTCCGCGCCCTGGATCTCGAGTGTTCTGCAGTGAGGGGCTACTGAAAAATGTTACAGGAACGACAGGTTGTTTTGCTATTGGCCCTCTTGACCAATCAGCTTTCTTAAAGGGGGGGTATCACACACAGTTTCTGCCAATCTCATGTTAATCTTGAGTACCTATAGAATAGTATTGCATCCTTCATATCTCCAAAAAGTCTTTAGTTTTATCATATTTATAAAATATACATGTGCTGTACCGAGCGTTTCTGAAAACAGCCGATCGCCAGGAGGCGGGTTGTGTGGGCGGAGCGGACTAGTGTGTGTTTACATAGAAAAACAATGGAAAAGTAGCGCATTGGAATGGAGAAGCATGTTGTTTTGAGTGTTTACAATGAACAAACAGACACCTATAGTGGTCAGCTAAACAAATGTATTTAAACACACACCATACATCGCATGATCCCTTAATAAATTAACTATACCTTCATGTTGTTTGCTTTATATGCGCCGATAGCTAACAACACACAGACATTTGAAGCAGTTTTACTCACCGCCTGCGGTTCCAACTCATGACCTGGAACCTTTATTGCTGGGACCACTCCATCTTTCAGCTTTAGACGATCTGCAAAACGGGGGTCAAACTGGGCCTTGTTTATAAAACAATCACCGCAGAAACAACATCTGCCAACATCTTCCGTAAAGCCGAATGTGCATTGATGGGCGTGCTCTCGCTCTCTTGCTCTGGTCCACAAGTGTGTGTGTGCCTTCCGGAAGAAGTGCTCTTCCAAGGAGCCCCCCCCCCCCCCCCCACCAAGTTCAAAGTCACTCTCATTGCTTAGTGCATACTGCTTATTGTTTTGTGCACAGCAAACAATGAAAAATTTGGAAAGAGTGTATATACCCGACAAATGATTCTAAAAAAAAAAAAAGTTATTTATGGCAAAATGTCAAAGAGACAGTCAAGCGTATTTTCACTTTTCATATCTGCGAGTAACCTGATGGTGTTTCTGATCAAAAGAGATCCCGAGAAGATGGTACCGCACCCCTGGACAATTCTGCCGATACTAATCAGGGTAGTGGGAGACACAAGCAACGGGAGTTAGATCAGTCAGAAATCAATGTAATGGAAGAAGCAACAACGTTGTCAGAATGAGAAAGAGAATCAGAATGAGCTTTATTTCCAAGTATGCTTACAAGAAAGCAGAAGCTTCCAGTGCATAGACAGAATGACAGCAACAAGACAGATAATGAAAATAAAATAAGTGAATAAAAATAAATATATAAAATATAGAAATAGACAATAGAGAATAGACAGTATGTGTTCAGAATGTGTTCAGTTGATCAGAGAATATAACTGATCAACTGAATGATATTTGGTCTCAATGTAGCTTTGTATGTGAAAGAATAATACACCAGGCTGTAGTTAGGGCTGTGCAGAAACTTGTGAATGATGCTCTTATACTTGTATAGTTGTGCCATCACTATTTAGTGACGTCATTGTATGTTCTGGGAACGCTGAAGTTGTATGGTCATTCAGTGTGGGTCACAGCGGCTTTCAATTGCTGTTTTTGATCTGGCAATAATTTATTTACAAATTAAACACTACTTTAAGGAAATAAATAATTTGGCAAAGTTATATGGAACTGTAATGTGGTCGAAAGACCTAGAAGAACTTCATAGCTGTGGATTTACTGGAAAATAACTGCACATTTGTCAACTAATCATAATCAAGCATTCAACAGCCCTGTGCTAATAGAAGATAAGTCAGTTGCCTTGTGAGGTGTCTAGCTAGGCTGCATTTCAAAGCATCACTGGCATGCTTTAGATGTGAAGGCTGCATTATGCTGCATTTCAAAATACCTCTTTTGGCTAGGTTGTGAGGTCAAACCCAAAAAACACTGCTATGACCTCAGTGAAGACAAAGGGGGAAGAAGTGAGAGATTATAAATATTGATATAAAATAAATCAATTTAATTAAGACTGTATTATTTAACCCAATATTTGTGTGTGGTGTATTTATTTTTTATGCTTTTTACCTTTTATTTATTTACCCTTATTGTACAACTCTCTGGAACACATTCTGGTTAACACATTCTGAGGTGTGTTATTCCCCGATAACAACCGTCCTCAATAGCACCACTCAATAACATACTGCCTATCCAGGTATCTGAAGCCTGCATGTCTTTTATAACAAATATGCCTCATATAATTCATAAAATAACTTTTTTATTGCAAATTTTTTGTAAATATTTTTTAATTAAAACAATAAATCAAAATGGTAAAATGAAACTAACCATTTAGTAGTGAACATGGGAATCATTTTTCGCCATTTTGTAATTTTGTCTCCACCACTTTTTGAAAGCAATTGAAAAAACAGCTTGCGCAACCCATGTAACACAGAAAAGCATCTCCAAACCCTTAGTCTTCATAATTTAATTCATACATGTTACATGAAATTTGCGCTGGACTGTGGTCGAACGGTCAGCCAGTTTATTATCAGATCCGATGACACAGTGAGTCAATTATAAGGGTTCAGTTAGAATGCTGCCTTAGGCATTAGACAGCAAGGCAGCTCACTAGGTTTTGGAACAGAGCTACTGAATATATTTCAAATCCATGTCCCGCTTTCTAGGGTCACCGCTACATTAGCTTGCGCGGTAGTGCCCCAAGGTCTCTTTATTCTGCTGTCGCTATGGAAATGAGACTTCTGCAGTTTTACTCTTTCCTGAGCCACTTGGTCTGGCAGGAAATCTTTTGGGAGTGCTGGGTTGAGATGCTCTGAATGTTTATTTAGCTGTTACTGTTGCATTTCCAATATAACACAGAGAACATTAAATAAATATTTTTCATCAGAATAGATTTTGATTATTATTAAAGCTGCAGTCCATAAGTTTTGCCTCTTTGCCTCCATCTCTGTTTGAGAAAAGGATACAAGCGATCCGCCGCCTGCAGCATCCTCACATGCCATATAGCCTATTGGGACTCCTTCTTTGTATTTACAGACGTGACGTAATGACGCAAAGACGAACAGCGGTGCCTGTGGAGTGTGGAAAGTTACTGGAGCGCGCAGCCGCGCTCGTCTCTCACAAGAAATGTCATGGCAGTGATTGACAAGCCAGAGTGCCAATCTGCGCATGTCTCTCACAAGGAACGTAATGGCAGTGATTGACAAGCCAGAGGGCCAATCGTTTACGCGATGATCGCGTAAACGATTGGCTGATGTTTTTAAGGCCCTACCTCGTGCACAGATGATGCATGCTCAAATTTCCATTGGAAACCCACCAGTAACAATTTTATTATAAAACATTATTGCAAACTTAGCATTGTGAATCGGGCTAAGGTAAGGAGATCATTTTGAACACTGGCTGGTTATGTACTTGCTCAAAAATTGATTTTGGATTATTTTTAACCAAAAAAAGATATGGACTGCAGCTTTAACTCAAACCGCTTTCAGGGTGTCTCTGCTTAAAGGTGCTACAGAGGATCTTATCGTCGACTGAGAAACCAAAGACTGTTACTGAGCTTTTGAAATGAGCGCATGCGTAAGAACAACCCCCCTCCTTCACAGCTCATTTCGAGGGAACGCCTCCCAAAACTCGTGCACGAGTATTGGAACACGAGTGTTTACCACCGGCATTCGCTGTGTCATGTTAGTGGATTCATTATGTCGGACTCACCGCAGGTAACTCATAATCTGCAGTTGTTACTCCTGTCTCCTGACAAAAACATTGCATGCGGTGCCTGTGGAGTGTGGAAAGTTACTGGAGCGCGCAGCCGCGCTCGTCTCTCACAAGAAATGTCATGGCAGTGATTGACAAGCCAGAGGGCCAATCTGCGCATGTCTCTCACAAGGAACGTAATGGCAGTGATTGACAAGCCAGAGGGCCAATCGTTTACGCGATGATCGCGTAAACGATTGGCTGATGTTTTTAAGGCCCTACCTCGTGCACAGATGATGTATATTAATATTATTCCTTTCAGTGCACCTAATAAATAGTCTTTTATCAGTTAGTAAAGACAGTTTCAAGTAATATTGCAAAAACTTATAAAACAAAACATCCTCTGCAGCACCTTTAACCATTGGCCTCACAAACATCTGTTATCTTTGTAGTTCTTTTTATCTGTGTTTGTAGTTCTTAACCAAATCCAAAGCGGCAATGGGTTGTGGGTAGTTTCATCAGAGTGTGCACGGATCCACACTTTGAACATCTACTGGAAATACTAGACTGTTTATCGGGGGACTTTTGGCATACTTTATTCAACATACTATGGGACACACTTATTCTAATATCACATACTATATAATGGATAGTATTCACATTGGAATGCAGAGATGCATTTGATAATGAAAGAGTAGGAAGCAGGAAATATGAGCTTGTATATTCCCGTTAAATTGCAATTTCCTCTCTGATTTTATTTTATATATTTTCCTTTTTTTATATATTGTTTAATTTAATTACAATTTCCTCTCTGATTATATTCCTTTTATATATATATATATAAATATATATATACTGTATATAGTTCAGATTACATTAATTTTCTTGCAATCTCATAACTCTTGCTTTCCTTCACCCTCTCTCTGGATGTCAACCTCTTCTCTTGATCTCAGCACTCTGGCATTGATTTTTTTCTGCGTATCTGCTCTTGCTTTATTGTTTTATGCCATACTACCCCCCCCCCCCCCCCTTTTCTCTGCTTATCTCTCCTGCTCTCTCTCTCTCTCTCTCTCTCTCTCTCTTTCTCTCTCTTTCTCTCGCTCTATCTTGTAACATCATAACCCCCTTCCTCTTGTTGCCACACCGTCACTATTGGTGTGAACATTACAGCACAGAGAAAGGGGAAGGTCTCTCTCTCTCACTCATTCATTCACTCTCACACATGTGCACTGAACTCACAGAAGAGCATGGCGAACATTGGAGCGCTGCCTCAGAACCACAGTACGTACCTTTGAGCAATGTCTGGTTTTATCTCATCTTCTAATTGCTCTTTCAGTGTATGTTGGATCATATTCTCCTGATGTTTCTGTACTTTTTAATTAATGCATTCCTGATTTTGCCTTTGAATTCCTTGTGGAACTGTTGCTTCTGGCAATTCTCTGCATGCTTGACATCATTGTGAGACAAATCACAAGTCTGTAAATGACTATATGAGACTTATGACGTGCGGTGAAGTTTTGAGTATATGTGCTAAATGATCTTTCTCAGTGCATGATCTCTTCTACTAAGCATCTTCATATCGCATGTCAGTGATATTGGATTAGTGAAAAATGGGAGCGTGTTTAACCACTGCACTGTTTGCTACTATTGAATTAGACAGATTTGTAGCTAATCTTTCAAAATACATGTTTTGGGGGGGGGGATTGGGAGTATTCTTGGAGGTTATTCATGTTTTGATATAAAAGGAAACATTAAAATGCATGCATCAAAGGGTTAATCAGATCATGCATTATTATTATTATTATTATCAGTTTATGAGAAATAAAGACAGACATGCACTGTTAAATAAGCATTTGTTATCTAAAGATTGATTTCTACCTTCCTGTCCCTTAAAAATGACTTTCATCGATGTAATTTTAAATTTAGTTTTTGACTTTAACTGGTTAATGTAGTTGCTACCTCGCAATTTCTTAGGATTCGTACCTTTTTTTGCAGTGCGCAGGGTTGAGGGATTTTTTCCTATTATTCCTAATAGCTGAAACGGATAAGGCAGGAATGTTAGTTGAATGAAGTCAGCCTTGACGTTTGGAATGATGGCTGCTGTGGTATTAAGAGAATCAAAGATTTAACGTGGAACACTTTATCTTTGAGCTCGGTATCAAAAACCACTTTTGGATCAAAATGCTGTCAGATCTTTTGGACGCAGGGATAATACAGAATTTTGATTATACCATGTTCTCTACTTCACACAAAGGCACAAAAGCTCTTGTTATAAAGTGTTTCAAATGTAATTACAATGTAATGATGATGATTGTAATACCCACTAACAAGCCCCAGTGGCCACAGATTTTGTCTTTATGAGCAACAGGGATAAACAGGAACAATGTCTGCACATTTGTTCTCTAGAACTACATTACATAGTGTTTCAGCTCTATGTGCATAGAGTTTACCTTTGTCAGTTATAATTACTTTGTGCTAATTTTACGCTAGAATCGACTCAAATAGAGCAAGAGAAATGTGTTGACTGTGTGTGCATATGAACCTATGTACTGTGAATGTAATAATTCACCCAAAATTTTTTACTTGCCATGCAAGTGCAAACTAAGGGTGGACAATATAATTATATATCCTTTTAATTACATACCTTAGTTGAAAAATTTAGTTGTAGGTTACAGTTGAACTTTATCTTATTTGATTATTGTTTTGTTTTGTTTTTTCCATTTGGAACTTGATGGACTTACCAAAATATAAGATTAAACATAACAAATGAATCTGGCATCAGTGCAAAAACAGCTGCTTCATTATATAATACATTGTTAAAAACAAAACATTTAAGGCTGTAATTCATTATAAATGCTTGGATGAGCCATGTTCAAACACCTGTGTCCACATATAAATTCAACAGAAAATCCTTACATTATAACAAGGGAAGCTGACTACACTCTAAAAAATGCTGGGTTGGTTCAACCCAAATTTGGGTCAGATATGGACAAACCCAACCGTTGGGTTAAAAATTTAACCCAACAGCTGGGATTGTCCATATTTGACCCAAATTTGGGTTGAAACAACCCATCATTTTTTAGAGTGTACACTTAAAGTGCCCATCTGACACAGTTTACAGAGCTGGTTAAATTTTTTAAAATGTGCTGCAGATATACTGCAAAATAAATGGTATCTCTACCAGCTGACACATCACACGGTATATATACCATCAAGTCTTATTTCAAACTTGCTAAGTCATTATTGACTGAAAATCTACCTCTCTGCTGTATCTCTCAAATCTCATTCCCATTTGTATGCATAGAAACTTGGAGCATCAAGATGTAATTTTGATTCAGTTCAGGGCTTTTAAAGACTATTCTTTGGCTTAAGAAGACATGAAATATCGTACATGACCACTTTTGTGTTCCATGGAAGAAACAAAGTCATTCATATTTGAAACAACGTGATGGTGAATAAATGATATAAATGTCTACTGTATTCTTTATTGCACATATTTCACTTTTTGTAAAGTGGTGTAATTTTGTTCCAGCAGCTGCAGAGGCCCATGAGCTAAAGAATATGCTAATGTTGCTTCTGATGAAAACTTTTCTAGTGAATCCAAATAATCCTACATACATTTATCTTAATACAAATAGCTTGGGTGTTGACAGTAAGCTTTTGATGCTGTAGTGCTTTATTGTTATTGCACTGCCAAACATTTGCATTATTAATAATTCACTGCACCACAGTTTTCTGCAGACCACTCTTAACATAATTGCTACAAGTCTAGTACAGAAAGGATATAGCACATATTATAATCATATGTTTATGACAGCCTGTAAATACTAAAATATGCATTTCAAAGTAGCCTTAATATGCTTAGAACAACACAATTACATTTTAGATCATTTGTAGGCTTCTCTCTGGATTGCAGCATTGTGGATGTGCTTCTTGCAAGACAAGTACTGTGTGTTCAGTTGTTTCTGGGGCTGTTTCAGCACCCCTGTTTATGGACAGCTCCTAACGGCCACTGCTCACAAGTTGAATCTTCATCTGAGCACTTTTTAGGACTTCACATGACTTCTTTGTAAATCATTCCCTAAACTGTGTCCTTAAAACTCTTATGCCATGGTGCATAGTGCACAGATGAAAAGTATTACATTACGCTGTGTAACTTTATGCCATGGATTGTTAAGAAGAGTTGTGGTAATTCTTGTTTAAACTGTAAAACTCAATGGGCCCTATAATACACCCGGCGCAATGCGACGCAAGGCGCAGCGCAAGTGTGTTTGCTAGTTTGCGTCCGGCGCCGTTCGCGTTTTCCCGTTCAGCGCCACGTCCTTAAATTAGTAAATGCATTTGCGCCAGTTAGTGCGCCCATGGGCGTGCTGGTCTAAAAAAGAGGTGTGTTCAGGCGCATTGCCGGCGCATTGCTATTTTAAGGAGCTAAAAATAGACTGCGCCATAGACCAACTCAAACCTGGTCTAAAGTCTAAAGTCAATGGCGCAATATTTTTTTGTTAGAGAGCGTTGGTAAAAACTGCGCCTCTGGGCACGTCCACAGTGCGCGTTGACTTTGTTTATTACACACAGGGATGCGCATCACACAAACATGCCAAATATTAAAAACAAAAGGATTACAGTGTAAAAGAATATTATTGTGTAGGCTACATAAATATAAAAATGTAATGATGAATAGTCATTGCGTGTATTAGAATTAGCCTACCTATTTTCAATTCAGCCTATTACTACTTATAATGATGAACGAAATTGGCTAATTAATTGAACAATCGTGCCAATACACACACATATATATTAACTGACTCATTGCGTGTACGGCATGTAAATAGCAATCCGCCATGGCGCGAGTGCATCTTGCTCTTAAAGTATTCTGAACTTATTGGGCCCTATTTTAACGATCTAAACGCAAAGTGTAAAGCGCATGGCACAGGTGCACTCAGGGCGTGTCCAAATCCACTTTTGCTATTTTAACGACGGAAAAACGGTCCGTGCGCGGGGGCGCATTTTTAAAATGGGTTGTCCCTATTCTCTTAATGAGTAATGGGCGTAACATTCAATAAACCAATCAGAGTGTCATCTCCCATTCCCTTTAGGAGCGAGATGCGCTCACGCCATGGCGGATTGCTATTTACATGGCGGAATTTGTTGGCGGAAAAGCTGAACGCTTTTCAAGCGAAGAAACCGATCTGCTCGTGCGCGAAGTTAAAGCGTGCGAGCAGATCATCTACGGTACAAGCAGGAATCCACCAAAGCTTCCAGAGGTGAAGAAGGCGTGGGATGAATTAGCAGTGATTGTGTCCTCGTCTTCTGGCATCAGATGTTTTGCTGAAATTACCTGTTAAGTGGCCAGTCAATCTTTCAGTCGTCTACGTTGGATGCAGGCTTTCAAATAGCTCTGTGCGATGAGTCAGTTAATATATATGTGTGTGTATTGGCACGATTGTTCAATTAATTAGCCAATTTCGTTCATCATTATAAGTAGTAATAGGCTGAATTGAAAATAGGTTGCCTAATTCTAATACACGCAATGACTATTCATCATTACATTTTTATATTTATGTAGCCTACACAATAATATTCTTTTACACTGTAATCCTTTTGTTTTTAATATTTGGCATGTTTGTGTGATGCGCATCCCTGTGTGTAATAAGCAAAGTCAATGCGCAATGTGGACGCGCCCAGAGGCGCAGTTTCTACCAAAGCGCTCTAACAAAAAAATATTGCGGCATTGACTTTAGACTTTAGACCAGATTTAAGTTGGTCTATGGCGCAGTCTATTTTCAGCTCCTTAAAATAGCAATGCGCCTGAACACACCTCTTTTTTTTAGACCAGCACGCCCATGGGCGCACTAAGTGGCGCAAATGCATTTACTAATTTAAGGACGTGGCGCTGAATGGGAAAACGCGAACTGCGCCGGACGCAAACTAGCAAACACACTTGCGCTGCGCCTTGCGTCGCATTGTGCTGGGTGTATTATAGGGCCCATTAAGTTCAGCTAACTACAATCAAATTTTGAGTTCACACAACTTTTTTCTATTAAGTACAATGAACTTCCATTATTATTTGAGTGAATGAACTCATTTTGTTTAATTAATTTCACTGTTTGGTTTTACAGTGTAAGAGATCAGACTTTCACATTTTTACCTTTAAATGGCCAGAAAAAATCCCATAGACTTAAATTGAAAGGAACCAAACTATATCTAGAGACTAAAATATCCTAGAGATTTGTGCTCTTTTGACTTGGACCAGTAAGCGGCAAACCCAAAATGAATACTTTTTTTTTCAGCAGGGATGCATTAAGTTGATCAGAAGTCACAGTAAAGAAATTTATACATTACAAAAGATTTCTATTTCAACAGAAATGCTGATCTTTTGGACTTTCTGTTTATAAAAGAATAAATCTGTTGGGGAAAGTTTTGCATTACAACATTGCATAAATCCCTAAAAAAGTAACTAATTGCATGACTTTATGGAAAGTAATGTTACGTTACTTTTGTGTTACTTTTTGTCACTTGGGTTGGGCTTGCTTGTTTGTTTTTTAATAACAAAAAAACCCAAATGTTTTATTTTTGGCAAATGCAATGGCCCTTTCATAGCAAAAGTTGAATGAATAACCCTCAGGATGAAGGAAATGCAAATTCACACTTGTTAAGTAGAGGGCGCAGTTCAAACAAACTTTTTACCGGTGCTGCAAGTATGGATTGAAAAATAGGAAAAACAAAAAAATGAAAGACAAATGTGATGTTTGGTCATGTGAAGTCATTTTTGCTTATTGGTATGGTTGAATTGAATGTCAGAAGCAAAGAGATTATATATAATAAAGTGAGATTAAATACATAAAGTATATTTGTAATATTAAACATTTATTGCAAGTCTATGTAATATTCTGATCTTGATTGTTTTTATTCATTTCTAGGATACTGAATGTGTTTTTTTGCAAATGAGATAAATACATGCTTACATTAGTCTACATTACTTCAATTGCCATCATGTTAACACAGCACACACAATGCCTCTGCACTTCTCTTAACATGGGGACAGAGAGCTGTCAGTCAATAAATGGGCAAACAAAGTAACTTGCGTAACTTGCTTGAAAAAGTAACTCAGATATTTTGTTGTAAATTTAAAAGTAATGTGTTACTTATTGCTTGAAAAAAGTAATCTGATTACGTAACTTGCGTTATTTGTAATGTGTTTCCTCCAACACTATGACCTTTTCCCAGCCACACATTAAAAAACCTTGTGTGGGCATTATATCTTGACAAACTTAATCTGAAAAAAAAAAAAAAAAAAAAAAAAAAAAATGCATATGACATGTAATTAGCATTATATCTACCTTTATTTCTGTCCACGGTTTCTATTTTTAAAAAAAATCATACAAAAATCAAATGCATATAAATTAATTTGCATATCAGGCATACATAAGGAACATGCTCATAATGTTCAAATGAGCATGTCAAATGTTTAGCATGCAGCTGTGTTTAATTACCATCTTGCATGAAAGCACATGCACCACATTATTATTCAAAGATGCATATTATCATTTAATAGCACACCTCAAGCTTGCAACATATCTGAGCATGCAACTTTTTCTCTGTTTATACGTTAATCACCACTTATTTAATTACAAAAATGGTGTACTGTATGCTGGAGCAGAGTATATCCACTGGTGCTATGGTTATTAAAAAAATGTAAAAGTATCATCACATCCACCACAAAAAAAGGCAGAAGCAATTAACCGATAAAGTTATGTGCAAAATTCCACAAGAGTGGATCATCTGTCATCGTTTCCATTTAGAGCTCTTTAAAACTGTATTGCTTCCTGTAAGTATTGAGTAAATTAAGCGTGCTGTCAGACTCTCTTTGCTCTTGAAAAAGCCTTTTAGAGAATATGTTTCTTGAGCTCAAACAGCCATGAAGCCACCGCAGACACTGGGATTTTACCTGAAGCCAACTAAAATTGTGATAAAATAGTGTGATTTAGCAGTGTCTGACAGTAGCATAATCCAATATATGTGTGGGTTCTTGCCTGTAAAAAAGAAAGCCAGATGGGAATAATTATTTATCTCGCTCTCAAAACTGTCAAAACATAAACAGGATACAACATGACTTGTCTTTCTTAACGCAGGTGCTGGCTGATTAAACAGAGATGTTGTTGTGCCTCAGGGCATTTCCTGAGCTGGATTGATAAGATGTTTCATTCTCTGGCTAAAATTGATTGTAGCAGGTTTTGACCTCAAACGATAAAAATGAAATAATAAGACATAAAAAGTTTTTAGAAGTTTACTTGAAATATGTCAGTGCTGTGAACTCAAAAGAAAAAGAAAGTTCTAAATACTCATAACAGTTAATTTAACTGAACTAATTTGTTCAATTTAAGTTTGTCCTACTCAAACCAATTAAGTATTTTGAGCATTAGGGTTTACAGTGTACACATGTTGGGTTTTCATGTTTTATGGTGACATTCCATAAGCATAATGATTTTTATACTGTACAAACAGTAAATTCTTTACCCTAACCCTAAACCTACCAATTACAGAAAACCTAAAAAAAAAAAAAAAAACATCAATTAGTATGATTTATTAGCTGTTCTCCTCATGGGGACAAAAACGAGACCCCACGAGAACAAGGATTTCAGATATTACCATCTTTGTGGGAACATTTTGTCCCCATAACGTTTGGTTAATATTAACAAAAAAATTATATCACATAGGGAGAAAATGGCATTATCTCTTCCTTTCAGTGTTGGGGTGAAGAGGAAATTTTTTGTGAGTTTCACCCATAAAAAATTAAACCTGCATTAAATATTGTACTTCATAAATAGATGGATATTTAAAGGTTCTATTTAATGTCAGCCTATATCATAAAGGTAAAGTTATTTTAAATAATTATAATTATTTTAAAACTTTTTTTTTAAAATGTACAAAAAGATGTTTATAATCTCAATAAGAGTAAGGAATTTTAAATTCATCTATTATCTTTTTTCGCTTGCATGTTTTTATTTCATCTGCTCGGATGGATTTTCTTCTCTTTGTAATCTACTTAAGAGTCAGGGTCTTAAGGGCATGTGTGTAATTACAGATATTCTCACGAGTTCTACTATATAAAAACAATGTTGGCTTTTGTCTTTTATCTATCCGGCAACTGTAATCAGTCTATAAATAACAGTGCTGACTTGAGCTCTATTTATCTCAGTCCCAGCATTCCCGCTTGGATTGCAATGTTGTGCTAATTTTTCCCATTCATTACTCATTTTTCTTTTTAGCTCTCGCACTTTCTCACTGGCTCCAATTGAATTGCCTTTTTGTCTAAAATCACAGAATATACATTTTATATAATAAATAAAAGACACAAATAATTACAGTTATTATTAATTACAAAAATAATAAACAATAATTAAAAAATAAATAATAAAAAATATACAGTGAAAAAAATGGTGTAGAAAATATTTTTACTTGCAAATAGCTTGCACATTTCACAAACAATTACATTGAGACAGCAAGTAATACTGACTTAAACCTGACATTTTGAAGTAGAAAAACTGAAACTGTATTTTCTAGTAAAACCTACTCCAATAATCTTCAAAAATCATTTTATTTACTACGTAGTAATGAAATAATTTTGTAATGTAGTAATTGTTTAATATTCAAATGTATAGGATTCTTATTGAGCATTCTAATGGAGCTTCACAGCATATGAAATGTATAACTTACTATAGTGGCCTTCTTAGATTTCAATTCAACGGGTGAAAGCTTGAGTGAAGATGCTCTATAGCATGTCATGAATTCTCAGAAACTCAAATATAGCCAACTTTGATCGAATCTTATTGATGTTGATAGATTCCTGCTCAGCATGGCTTTGACTATATTTGGCAGTCTAAATATGTTGTGTGGGTACTGATTCAGTAGGCTGGTTTGTCAAATGGATATGTCTCTAAAATCAATATATATATTGATATATAATCTATTTACAGTGCTACACAGCTCTCTGAAATACTTAATTGTTATTGGTCAATAGCTCTTGTACACAGATGAGACAAAACATTTTGACCACCTGCCTAATATGCTGTTGGTGCTGCCAAAACAGCGCAGACCTGCCGAGGTATGGACTCTACAAGGTGTCCTGTGGTGTCTGGCATCAAGAAGACATTAGCAGCAGACCCTTCAAGTCCTGTAGGTTGCAAGGTGGAGCCCCTGTGGATCGAACTTGTTGTCCAGCACATCACACAGATACTCAATTGGATTAAGATCTGGGGGAATTTGGAGGCCAGTGCAACACCTTGAACTCTTCATCATGTTTCTCAAACCATTCCTGAACAATGTGTGCAGTGTGGCAGGGAGCATTATCCTGCTGAAAGAGACCACTTCCACCAGGGAACACCATTGTCATAAAGAGGTGTACCTGGTCTGCAACAATGTTTGTGTAGGTGGCACGTGTCAAATTTACGTCCACATGAATGGCTGGAACCAGAGTTCTCCAGCAGAACATTCCCCATCACACTCCCTCCTCCGGCTTGTCGTCGTCCCACAGTGCATCCTAGTGCCATCACTTTCCTGCGCACATGTACACTGCCATCCATGCAACATGTTCTCCAACCAATATGCCTATATAGGTCGTTTGTCACTTCCCTGAAATACGACCCGTAGGAGCATTTACTAAAGTTGCGCCCCCTATCGACAACATGACACTTTTTGATTTTAATTCATGAAATACAACCCATAGGATCGTTTGCTAAAGTTGCGCGCCTATCGACAACATAACACTTTCATTTTAATGCATTGTTCACCTTTATCTGCGTCATATTTTAGGTTTCGCGTAGCTAAATTGGTAAAGCATTGCAATAACAATATGCAATCATGTGATCATGCGATAGTTGGTTCGATCCCAGGGAACGCATGTGCTTATAATGTGTATATGCACTATAAATGACTATGGGTAGGTTTAGGGGTGGGGTGGATGTAGTCGTTAATAAAGAAATGAGTTTGTTAAATGGAAATAGGACAAATGGTGTAAACAGTCCACACATTGCATTTAAATGAACACGCATTTTGATTGGTAATGACAGTTATACAGTACGTCATTTCATGACAACAGACGTAACACGACACTGTCATTATTTTTACGCCAGCTAGAGGGCGCATGACTTTAAAACGTAAATATAGGTCGTAATAAGGTGCTTTTTCGTAGGACAGTCTGCATCCATGTGATGCAAATGAAAATGGGACTCATCCGACCACCTTCTTCCACTGCTCCAAGGTCCAGTTCCAACGGTTGCTTGCTCATTGTAGGTGATTTCGACAGTGGACAGGGGTCATTATAGGCATTCTGATTGGTCTGTAGCTACACAGCCCCATACGCAGCAGAGTGCCATGCAAACCTATCATTAAAATTTTGTGTTACTTGTGCCACAGTAGACCTTCTGTTGTCTCGGACCACACGGGATAGCCTTCGTTGCCATTGTGCATCGATGAGCCTTAGGCACCCAATACCCTGATCTTTGTTACTGCCTATTTATCCTACATCCAACACATTGATTATGAGAACTGGTTGTTTGCTTACCTTCTAATCTACCCAGACTTTAATATGTGGCCTTGTTAGGAGATGATCAATGATATTCACTTTACCTGTGACTGGTCATAATGTTTTGGCTCATCAGTGTATGTCCCTAATATCAATCTGCACTGTCTTCACACATAATAAAAAAAAATCTACTCAAATTAATAGCCTACTGTCATGGTGGGTTGCAGAGAGCGAAACAAAGGAATATTCAAAATAAACAGTCTTTAATACATCCAACAAGAACACACAGGAGATTTCAGGAGTAAGAGTATAATATAACAACATAAAGATGATATCAGACCAAGAAACTGAATGAACAGAGGGAGACTATGAGTAGAACAGAAACAGGTGTGGAAGAACTAATTAATAGCCAGGGAAACTAACTAGGGAACACAGGGAAACAGGAAACAATCAAACAGAGTGAAAACAAAAATAAAACAGGACATAACATTGCGTAACCGTTATAAATACATTGTATTCATTTATTAATTTATTTAATAAGCAGCCATGTAATAAGCAGGTTAATGTCAGCTTACATTGCATCAATAGTTAATGAAATCTGTGTGCCCCCTGCTTTTGTTTATAACATAAAACCACAAACCTGCTCAAACAGTTTTCACACAGTGCTTGTCTGACAACTGATGTGATATTTGAGTTATATGAGTTGAGTTCATATGGCGGAACAGATAACACTGTATTCAATTAAAGTCAGCTCAGATGAGTCACTACATTTATTATCCATAAAGTATTTATGAAGCCAAGGCTAATAAGGTTTTAGAGAGCATCTTTGTGGCTTTTGGCCTTTCTGTCAGAGCTGGTTTGCCTCTCTTTGTGCTGATGTTAACCTACACTCAGTGTACAGAAAGGTCAAGGCCTGCGCTGCTACAGAAAGGTCAGTGAGCTCTTTGAAGGTTAAAGCTTTGAGTTAGTATCAACAAGGATGTTACAAGGGAGGACATGGCACAGAAGTCTGAAAGTTGGAAACAGTGGCGGAAATGCTGACTTAGACATTTCGTGTAGATCAAAGTTATAAAGTTGGGTTGGAAACTTCCCCAAAAGTACTAAGAGAATAATTAATGGACTAGATCACCTAAAAAAGAGATTCTGTCATCATTTACTCACTCTCATGTTGTTCCAAATCCGTATGACTTTCTTTCTTCCATGGAAAACAAAATATGCATTTTAAAGGCTAAAATAAGGGTTTTTTTGTATACATACAATGGAAGTCAGTGGTAACCAAAACTGTTTGCCAACTTTCTTCTTTTGTGTTCTGCAGAAGAAAGAAATGCATACTTGTTTGGAACGACATGAGGGTTAGTACAGTTTCATCCCTTTACATAATGTATTGGTCATGATTTTCCATGCAATTACAATGATGCCTTTGTGGAAAAGAAGTACACTTTAGCATACTTTTAAAAAGAGTACCTATTACGCATATAATTTAAAGAATATACTTTCTCTAAGTGTGAACTGAATGTAATGTTTTCTAACATTTAACTGCATGTTAATAGCAATTAAATAAAAATGTATTATATAAAACTGAATATATCTTAAATGCATTCAGTTGAACTTAAGAGTGCTATTTTGAATCAAAAGTCCTTAAGTACTTAAGTACATCTTTTATTTCATAATAACTCCTGTTGTCTTTAAAATATGGTTAAAGAGTACTGCCAAATATACAGAAATTTACATTGAAACTTGTATGTCATGTATTTAAATATATTTGTAACTACACATTTGTAATGATGAAGTTGCAATTTAGTAATTTAAAAAATGTTAAAGGGTTAGTTCACCCAAAATTGAAAATTCTGTCATTAATTACTGTTCCAAACCCGCAAGACCTTCGTTCATCTTCAGATCCGATGGCTCATTGAGGCCTCCATTGCCAGCAAGAAAATCAACACTTTCAGATGCCCATAAAGGTACTAACTAGATATTTAAGACAGTTCGAAGCTTTACTAATCTTTTGTTTCAAATCAGTGGTTCAGAGCATGTATCAAACTGCCAAAGTCACGCCCCCCCAGTGGTGAACCACTGAAATTTCAAAACACTTATGATGTGACTAAGCCTCGTTTACTGAAATCACGCTCCGAACCACTGATTAGAATCAAAAGATTCGTAAAGCTTAGAAGCTTCATGAAGCAGTGTTTTGAAATCGACCATCACTAGATATTGTTGAAAAAAGTCGTTATTTTTTATTTTTTTGCCACACAAAAAGTATTCTCGTCGCTTCATAACATTAAGGTTGAACCACTGTAGTCACATGAACTGTTTTAAACATGTCTTTAGTAGCTTTCTGGGCATCTGAAAGTGTTAATTATCTTGCTTGCAATGGAGGCCTCACTGAGCCATCGGATTTTATCAAAAACATCTTAATTTGTGTTCTGAAGATGAACGAAGGTCTTATGGGTGTGGAACGACATGAGAGTGAGTAATTAATGACAGAATTTTCATTTTTGAGTGAACTAACCCTTTAACTTTAAATGTAATACCAAATAACACCGTACAGTTAAAATTGTAATCAAGTACTTCATATGTGCTTTAGTATTTTAGTCAACACATAAAGATAAGTGTACTTCAAAGCAGGAAAAAAATAATTTCAACAATGATTTACAATGTACTTTAAAGTGAAACTTTTAATTTGCATTACAAAGTGTACTTTTTAAAGTATGCTTAAAGGTGCCCTAGAATCAAAAATTGAATTTACCTTGGCATAGTTGAATAACAAGAGTTCAGTACATGGAAATGACATACAGTGAGTCTCAAACACCATTGTTTCCTCCTTCTTATATAAATCTCATTTGTTTAAAAGACCTCCGAAGAACAGGCGAATCTCAACACTGACTGTTACGTAACAGTCGGGATCATTAATATGTACGCCCCCAATATTTGCAAATGCCAGCTCATGTTCAAGGCATTAAACAAGGCCAGCCAGTATTAGCGTCTGGATCTGTGCACAGCTGAATCATCAGACTAGGTAAGCAAGCAAGAACAAAAGCGAAAAATGGCAGATGGAGCGATAATAATTGACATGATCCATGATTACATGATATTTTTAGTGATATTTGTAAATTGTCTTTCTAAATGTTTCGTTAGCATGTTGCTAATGTACTATTAAATGTGGTTAAAGTTACCATCGTTTATTACTGTATTCACGGAGACAAGAGAGCCGTCGCTATTTTCATTTTTAAACACTTGCAGTCTGTATAATAAACACAACTTCATTCTTTATAAATCTCTCCAACAGTGTAGCATTAGCCCATTAGCCATGGAGCATAGCCTCAAACTCATTCAGAATCAAATGTAAACATCCAAATAAATACTATACTCACATGATCCGACGCATGCATGCAGTATGCATGACGAACATTTTGTAAAGATCCATTTGAGGGTTATATTAGCTGTGTGAACTTTGTAAATGCACTGTATTAAAGTTGAGAGCTCGGGGTTGGGGGGGAGTGCGTGATTTAAAGGGGCCGCAGCCTGAAGCGGTGCATAGTTAATGATGCCCCAAAATAGGCAGTTAAAAATATTAATTAAAACAAATCTATGGGGTATTTTGAGCTGAAACTTCAGAGACACATTTGACACACCTTGGACTTATATTACATCTTGTAAAAACTGGTTCTAGGGCACTTTTAAGTGTAAGGACTCTCTTTGAGTACACTTAAATTACATTTCATTTTATTATTATTATATTATCTGCAAGTACAGTTTTTAAAAAAAGATATACTACTAAGATTTGAAGTACTCTATAAGTGCACTTTTGGTAGAATTAAGCACATTTCCTTTTCACAAGGCCTTTCAGACTGTCACTACAACAATCGATAAAATGTTATAAAATGTATTGTAAAATAATATGTGAGCACTTCTGTGGCTATATGTCAGTACACTCAACACCACAGAAAGAGAAACTGCAGTGGTTTCATATACCTGTAGCAGTGTGTTGTTATGTTTCACTGTACATTATAGCCATTCCACTCTGGACACAAAAGCAGAGCGGAGGCAGCGAATAAGCTGGCAGCGTTTCTTGCATGCAACTGATCCACAGCTGATCATGAAGTTTTCCAGTCACTGACATGCTTTGTTTACAATCAGTGACATATAACCATATAACAGATATCATGCTGTGTAGTGTAGTTTATTCATTTTAACATGCTTCAGTCTTCATTTAAACATGCTACTATAGCTTTTGACTCCTGGTTAAATAGTGTGTTTTCATTTTTGTATACATTGTGCTAAAAGTCATATTGTGACTGTGTGAAACAGATTTCACTTGCTTTTGTGGTGAAATATGGTGACATGGATATGGATATGTTTATTTTGTCCATGTAAAAATGCACTTTAATTTTGCATGAGCAGTACAGAAAATATACTCTGCGCAGAAAAGATTGCAGCACTGCTGCTTCTGCTCTGACTATGCAAAGTTGCACTGCCTCGACATCTCGGTGTGCAGTGTGAATAATCTAACCTTTTCACATGATTTGCAAAAAAATTAGGTGAGCTTCCAGCAGTAGTCTGTCCATACCTGAAAATTGCCTTCAGTGTTGATATCATTTCATATGATCAAAGTTCTTCAGCCAGCTAGTATATTTCAAAATATTTACCAAAGATTGCTTCCATTCAGCCTGAGGTCCTTTAGAGTTACGCTCATTGGTGCATCAGCAAAAACCTTCAAGTACAAGCCTCTAAATACTCCACAGTGTTTATGATTTGAGTTTTGCTTGCCAGGGTTGTGTTTCCTGAAAGCATTGTTAGCCGACTATGCTCGTAATTTCCATCATTACCAAGATAGCTCAAAGATTCATCTTTTCCCAAAACAGTTCCAATGAACATTCGGAAACAACGTCGCAAAATTGTGTGGTTGCAACTAAAGCTCTCGACCTGTGGTTAGAATTTTCTTTTTATTATGTTAATACGTGAACTTAAATAGATCATGCTACAATCTACACTATATCTTTCATTCCATTTAAATATATACTCTATACATTTCATTCTATATTTTGAATATACTGTAATTTGACATTAATTGCAATCTCAGATTGATTAATTAGCAGATTAATCAGCATCAGCGACAGTCCTATATTGTTCAACCAACATTGTTCCAACAACAGAAGTGCGACCAAGTTACTATGGTTTTGGAAAACTACTACAGCAGCGAATTACTTCATTTTAAAGGAAATTTTACCCCAGATTGTGGTAGTCTGCTGCATCATCCAACCTAACTCCATAAGGCTAATTGTGTTCAGAATAAATTTTGTGTTTGCATTATTCATTGGCATAATTCTTTTAGTGAATTGCATGCTAAAACAATTGCACATTGCAAATGCAGACAGCTTATACAAACAAGTTCTCAGTAAATCCTCCTAAAACGTTTACTCATGGACAAGGCTATGTGTAGATTTCGGACCTTACACAATAGGGGACATCTCTGTTAATCAGCCAAATGAACATTATTGTTCAACATTTCAAAATGGCAAAATATCGCCTTGGGATGTGTTTCCTGTACAACAACTTAACTCGCTGCTTAACCACAGTAGTATTACCGTAGTATGATGCATCATCAGAGTAATTAACTAGCTATCACAACTGTTTCCCGGAATGGTAGTAACATGGCCGGACCTCTGTCATTTGAAAAACATTGGTTACAACAAAATAGGACTTTAGGGTCATTCCATGTCAAATCAACCAGAGGTCCCCGGCTCAAATTTTTGATTTTTGTTAATATTTTTTCTGTTGAAAGACAAACATAAATAGTGATGAAAGCCAAAATATTAAATGTCACAGATGTAATATTTACTGAGTAATCCACAATTTTCACCTGAGATTTGGAGTCAAATTAGAGGGGTTTAAAAATGACTTTTGAAAGATGGCAGCATCATTATTTTAGTTTTACAAAGAGATTGGTGGGTGTATTAGTAAAATCTGTTGACTTTCACAATCTTTGTTTCATTATATGCCAACAGTGACAGTTCAAAAATGGAAAAAAGCTCTCCTTGTGTTTTGTCCTCAAGTTTCCATGCCTGTAACTCAAGAAGTATTAAAGATATCCTAAAATCTGTGAAGTTCTTAACAAACTTTCCTTTTGGTATCTTCATTTTAAAGGCCCTTTATGGTTCATTCCCAGAGATATGGAGATTTTAATGCGGCTCCATGAGTAAACTGGTAAAATGTACACATTTTCAGTGATCAAAAACCAAATGTGGGTCACTTTGCATACAGCTGATACTTTTTTCTTTTAAAGAGGAATATCTAAAGAACAAATAATGTTAAAACTAAAAATCTATCACCTGAAATACATAGAACATACCTGAGTGTCATAAATATTGTTTTTCTAAAGTTGTCATGCCTGTATTCAAGATATATTAATATACTTCTAGATTCTCATTCTTAATAAACTTTTCTTTTGGAGTCTTTATTTTTAAGGCCCCGTAGATATTGGGAACCCAATGTGACTCCATGTTCAAATTGTTGAATTTTACCCATTTTAAATGGTCACAAACCAAATGTAGGTAATTTTTTTAAACAGACTGAAATATATAGGGCCTTGAAAATGAAGATTTCAAAAGGAAAGTTTATTAAGAATGAGAATCTAAAAGGATATTAAGATATCTTGAATACTTTTAGAGTTGCAGGCATGCAAACTTTAGAAAAGGAGTATTTATGGCACTCATGTTCTGTGTAATTGAGATGATAGAAAAATACGAGATACATTTCTAGTTTCAACATTATTTGTTCTTCAGATATTCCTCTTTAAAGCAAAAAAAAAGTATCAGCTGTGTGTAAAATAATGTGACTGACACAGAGCTTCAGTAACGAGACATACTCAGTTTTTACTGGGTACTGCAGTGCATATACAAAGTATATGTCATAGCATCGACTACGGAGGCCGGAGCGCCACTTAAAGAAACATTGTCAAAATGACAATACATTACATCTCCCCTCCTAAGCATGAAACAAAAACCATGCTAACATAATCACTTTGTATACATACAGTCATTACAAATATTAAACATTGTGGTATTTGTTCTTTAACTCTGGAATATGCATAAAACTTGCATGACCACGTATTACTTCCACAAGGCGTCTTTACCACGCCTTTCCCTGACTACAAGCAGAGCCTGTCAGGAGGCTTCACCACTTTGCCTCGTCTGGTAGTGTACTGCCCAGCTGACAATGTCTGCTTAGCAGTCCTGAGGTCTTTAGGTGATGCTTGGGATGAACTAGGATGATCCACAGACTTTGGCTCCTCGACACTCACTGGCTCTGATGTCTCTGTCTACTGATCATCGTTAAGCCCATGACGGGACACGTTAGCAGCTGCTGTGCTCTTGCGAAGATGCTGAATGTTGCGACGGTACTATCTACTTCCACAGACAACAACATAAGATCTTGGGGCACAGTGTGATCTCACAACAACTCCAGGAGACCATATGGGACTGCCAGGATATGGTTGCATCCTTACTTCATCTCCAGGCTTCAGCGCAGCACGAGGGCCGCTTGCCCTCTTGCGGTCGTAGTAAAACTTCTGAACACTTTTACTTTCGTCTAGTTGCCGTTTAACTTTGAGGGGGTCGTACACTGCTGGTGTGAGCAGCAGACGGGCAGCAGGCAGGTTGTTGCGGGGACGTCTGCCCATCAGCAGCTGAGCTGGTGAATGGCCTACTGACTCCAATGGCGTCGTTCTGTAGTCAAGCAGTGCAAGATGTTTGTCTGGTGCCTTACACCAGAGTTTCTTAACAGTCTGGACTGCGCGCTCTGCCTCACCGTTGGAGTGTGGCGTATGTGGGGATGATGTTTTGTGAATGATTCCATAACTTTGACAGAAATCCTTAAACTCATCCGCTGAATATTGTGGACCATTGTCTGTTCGAAGGATGGTGGGGATTCCATGTCTGCTGAATTGAGCCTTGAGCTTTTCTATGACAGCACAGCAATGTAAGCTCTTCAGCTTCTCCACTTCAATGAATTTTGAGTAGTAATCCACCAGCAGAACATAATGGTTTCCTTCAAACTCAAACAGGTCAGAAGTTACTTCTTCGAATGGAAGATCAGGCGTTTCTGTTGGTTTGAGTGGTTGTCTAGGTAACCGGTTCTGAAAGTCTGCACACTTGCCGCAATTCTTCGCCATTTGCTTGATTTCAGAACTCATGCCTGGCCAGTATAGGACCTCGCGAGCTCTCTGCTTGCTCTTCACTATTCCTAAGTTAGACTGATGCATAAGCTTCAGCATATGTTCTCGCATGGAAGGGGGTACGACTATACGCAGGCCTTTATAGACAACACCATCAGCAACGACAAGTTGGCTTCGTGAGTCCCAAAAAGGCTGAACTGCATTAGGTACATCACGCCTGTGGTCTGGCCAACTCTGTCGAATTGTTTGTTGAAGATAGCTGAGCTCCTTCTTTGTGCAGTCCTGGAGCTCTAAATATTTCTGCTCACCGAAACAAAGTTGAGCATGGAGACACACTCAAAGCCTTCCATCTCTGGCTTGTTTTCAGGTAACTGGGCTCTAGACAGTGTGTCAGGCAGTTCCATATCCTTTCCTGGTCTGTACTTAACAGTCAGATCATACCACTGCAGGCAGAGGCGCATTCTCTGTATGCGCATGGGGGTAGAGAGCAGTGGCTTTCTGAAAATATCTTCCAGAGGCTTATGGTCATTGTACACTGTGACATGGTTTCCAAATATGTAATTGTGTAACTTGACACATGCATGAACTATTGAGAGCATCTCTTTCTCAATTTTCTCTTCCTGTATCTGTCAGTGACCTAGATGAGAAAGCCACTGGATGACTGTCCTGTAGTAAAACAGCACCGAGGCCGTTGCTGCTGGCATCACAGAAGATCTCAACAGGCTTGGACGGATCAAAAGAATGTAGCACAGGGGACTTCGTGCATAAGTCCTTGAGTTTGTCAAAGGCTTGCTGTTGTGCTGGTTGCCATGCAAATTCAACATCCACTTTCAGGAGCTGTCTTAGAGGTGCGTCGACTTCGCTGAGGTTTGGCAGGAATTTTGACAGATAGGTGACGAAACCTAGGAAACGACGAACACCATCTTTGTCTGTTGATGTTGGCATGGACTTGACAGCCTCTATTTTCGCTGGGTCTGCCTTCAGACCGTCTGATGTTATCAGGTGTCCTATGTAGGGCACAGAAGATTGCTTGATATGGCATTTGTTGAAATTGAGGCTCAGATTATAGCTTGTTGCTCTCTGAATTACTTTGCGGAGGGTCTCATCATGTTCCTTTACTGAGGGTGCTGCGATGAGAATGTCGTCCATGACACTTATTGCTCCACTGATGCTCTCAAGCATCTCATCCATAATACGCTGAAAGATTTCTGGTGTGCATTTTAGGCCAAAAGGTAGCCTAAGCCACCTAAATCTACCAATGGGCGTGTTAAAGGTTGTCAAAAATGATGATGCTTCATCTAGTTCTATTTGCAGGAAACCAGATTTTGCATCCAAGACCGAGAAGACTTTAGCACCAGGCATTGCGGAGACTACCTCTTCGATGGTTCGCATTAGGTAATGTTCCCTCTTTATGACCTTATTCAAGTCGCTTGGGTCAATGCAGATCCTTATCTTGCCATTACGGACAGCTGCTACCATTGAACTCACCCACTCGGTCGGTTGGCTGACTTTTGTGATGTATCCATCTTTAACCATTTCATGTAGTTTTTCTATTATTTTCTTTTTCAGTGCAGCTGGTTGACGGCGGACAGGATGGACTACACCTTTTGCATCAGGATCAATTTTAATTGTGTATTTGCCTGGTAAAGTTCCAGTAGTGCGAGTCAGCTCTGGGTAATCATCTAGTCCAGCTGGCACATTTTGTTCTGTTGTCGTATGACCGTAATGTGTCTTATTTTCTTTGTTAGTAGGCTGCAATGCATCAAGCCG
Organism: Megalobrama amblycephala; assembly: GCF_018812025.1. Taxonomy (NCBI): domain Eukaryota; kingdom Metazoa; phylum Chordata; class Actinopteri; order Cypriniformes; family Xenocyprididae; genus Megalobrama; species Megalobrama amblycephala. The sequence continues at coordinate 33,545,031 of NC_063055.1, forward strand.
CATAACTAAGCCTAAGGCTTCTGCTGTTGCACCGCTGAGCACATTTTCTTGAAAAATGTCCACAATCTCAAATTCTGTTAATATCTCAGCATCCTTATATTTAGTCAGAAGGTCAACCGCAGCTATAGGCTTCAGCTTGTGGTTAGAGTAGGACTTCAGCACTCGATTCGAGCATTTAAGCTCACCATCATGCAGGAGTACCTGATAACTACATAAAGTCAATGTGTTACATTTTGCACCAGTATCAATTCTGAATAGCACCTTCTGCGACAGAATTTCAATGTCTGCTGTCCACAGTGCTCATGTGTTTGTGTGATATTTATGCTCAGCATCTCCTCATCTTCTGTTTCTGATTGCAGTTGCACACTGACTGTGTTTACCGATCTTTTTCGGCATACTGCCACCCAAACAACAACTTTTAGAGTTGCAGGCATGCAAACTTTAGAAAAGGAGTATTTATGGCACTCATGTTCTGTGTAATTGAGATGATAGAAAAATACGAGATACATTTCTAGTTTCAGCATTATTTGTTCTTCAGATATTCCTCTCTAAAACAAAAAAAAAGTATCAGCTGTGTGTAAAATAATGCGACTGACACAGAGCTTCAGTAACGAGACATACTCTGTTTTTACTGGGTACTGCAGTACATATACAAAGTAGGAGGAGTCATAGCATCGACTACGGAGGCCGGAGCGCCACTTAAAGAAACATTGTCAAAATGACAATACATTACATCTCCCCTCCTAAGCATGAAACAAAAACCATGCTAACATAATCACTTTGTATACATACAGTCATTACAAATATTAAACATTGTGGTATTTGTTCTTAACTCTGGAATATGCATAAAACTTGCATGACCACGTATTAAAGAGATGTTAGCACATCATGTATTCAACTTAGTCAAAGACACAATCTATCAAACAATGAACTGTTGAACATAAACATGTAACTAGGAAGGAGAGGTTGCTAGCACATCACTTCCACAAGGCGTCTTTACCACGCCTTTCCCTGACTACAAGCAGAGCCTGTCAGGAGGCTTCACCACTCTGCCTCGTCTGGTAGTGTACTGCCCAGCTGACAATTTCTGCTTAGTTTGTTAAGTTTGTTAAGAACCACAATCTAAAAGGATTCTGGGGCTGCAACAAACGATTATTTTGATAATCTACCTTTAACACTTCATGAGTTGCAGGCATGCAAACTTGAGGCAATAAACACAAGGTGCTTTTTACCATTTTTGGACTTTCACTGTTGGCATATAATGAAACAAAGATTGTGAAAGTCAACAGATTTTACTAATACACCTACCAATCTGTGTAAAAATAAAATAATGATGCTGCCATCTTTCTAAAGTCATTTTTACACCCCTGTAAATTGGCTCCAAATCTCAGGTGAAAATTGTCATTTTAACCCCCCTCTACAAAATACTGGATTACTCAGTAAATATACATCTGTGACATTTAATATTTTGGGTTTCATCACTATTTATGTTTGTCTTTCAACAGAAAAAATATTAACAAAATCAAAAATTTGAGCCAGGGACCTTGGTTGATTTGACACAGAATGACCCTTTAGTTAATGACACCACACGCAAGTGGAATAATTTCTGCTAATTACAGTATTGCAATTAATGTCAAATTATTATAGATAATTAATTCAAACTACAGAAAGCCATTCATTTTCTTTAATCATATTAACATGGAGTATGTAATTGGTGTAGACTTTATTGCCGTATACATGCAGCATCTTTCTCCACAACATAATTTTTATGGCATCTGAGGAATACTTGACTGTTTTTGTTCCCTGCTGTTTTGCTTGATTTGATGTTTATTTGATGTTTGATTCATCATAGGTTCCCTCATTTATGCACATGCACACTCTTCAAAAACCCTGATGATGGTTGACACTCTAATATATATATATTTATATATATATATATATATATATATATATATATATATATATATATATATATATATATATATATAAAGTTTAAATTTAAATTTTGATGTACTGCATGTTAGCTTGCTTATTGTTCCCAAAAGCATGATTGATGTAAGTCATACCAACAAAAAACTATGTTGCTAACCACAGGTTGAGAGCTGTAGTTTCAACCAAACAAGTTTGCGATGGTGTTTGCAAATGTTCATTGTATCTAGTTTCTGGAAACAACGAAACATTGAACTATGTTGGTAACGACAGAACTTGCAATCATAGTTGGCTAAAAATGCATTCAGAAAACACACTCCTGGTTAATACAGTATAATGGTCTTACGTTTTAAGTTTGATGGATATTTAAAAAGGTCTTATCATGAATTCTCACTCTCAAAATAAATAAATAAATAAAAATAATCAATAGGGCCATGTCTAGATCCTGTAGTAATATTACCTGATATTTTCATAATTTTGTTCAGTCTGAAAGGGGAGCCTATTGAAAAAGGTGAACTGGAGAAGATGACCTTAGCTGTGCACAAATTTCAGGAACACCTCTGTGTTTTGATGTCCATCAGACTACAAATAGTTAGTAGGAAGTGATGGAAAAGATTCAGTTTAATGCAATTCCTGTCACAAATAACAATTCTGGTGCTGAAAGATATCTTTGAATCCTAGAACTAGATTCTCTTCACGAGAATTGTATTAGTTGCTCTCTATGGATTAGAAGATGAATAAAATAGGCTAATGTTTGTTGGAGGTTTCTCTGCAAATTTTGGCTGTTCAAACACATGCTCTCTGCAGCTGTGCTATATTTGAGGTTGATATTTCTGCCGGTAAAAGCGAAAGCTCATGCTGTGTAATATATTAAGCCTCTGCCTGGTTTGCAGAGAGGCGAGAAAGCCACCTTTAAAGATGCCGTAGCTGCCTCCAATTCTGCGCTGAAATGGATTTGAGGTTTTGACTCCCGGTGGCAACACTAATAAGTCCTTGAATAAAGAGTATAATATATTCTCATTCTCATAATGATGGAAATTTAACCGAAATATGGCTTGCTGGTTTGTGTTGCCTGAAGTCAGTGTCTTGTGTTTTGCTTACTGATGCATAGCACATCTGCAATGGATATTCCACATTAACTGAATTCTATCTGGTATGTCTTATATCTGGTATGATTTTTAGCGGTGTTTGTTCAGGCAAGCATCACTAATACTATTACGCGTGCTTCTGAAGCATTCAGACATACACCAGTTTTATCGCTGGAGGTTGCTAGCTAGATGTACTGTTTGTTGTTGTTGGCTTTTTTAGTGCTAGATGCTCTGATGTTATTAGTGGCCTTTGTAACTGGCCTTAGCTTTTGAAAATATGATCACTAATGCAATCTACTGACTTGAATCTGATTCCAATTAAAAATAATTATAATATAATTAAAAATAATTGGAATTGCCACTACCACACTCTGGAGGTGAACATGTTGAATATAAATTGATTCATATAAAAATTGTTTTGAAAAACTGTTGTTTGATTTCAACAGTGCGTCGTTGTTTATTTGCATGATGTATGTCATAATGCTGGACACTCCCACATCACCAATGGTCACTGACATGTTACATGAAGGGACAGTCGACAGTTAGAGAGTAGGGCTGCAACAAACGATTATTTTTATAATCGATTAAACTAACGATTATTGGAACGATTAATCGACTAATCATCAAATATTTCACTGATTGATCAGTAGGCTTTGATCCATTATTCCACTTTTGCAATTAGATAAAATATTGAGTTATACCTATTTTAATTGATAAATAAAACAAAGAAATCACTTCAGCTTTTGAAAATGTATTTTTAATTCATTTTGAGCCAATTGAATAGACCAGTCTCTTTCAGGTTTTCTTTCATCCTCAGAAGTCATCAATTGTCCAATTGAGTGACACTGTGTTTTTAAGTCTGGGAATTGAAATAATAACTTTTTAATAAGAGTAAAAATATGTATATGTAATATTGTGCATATTTTTTTCGAAAAATGTTCCTCTCTAAAGTTATTTTTTAAACTATCGAGTTTATGGTCATTGAATGGCTTTCCTTAGGTAAATGCAATGTTTTGTGACATATTGTTTGCAAGCTGTTTTATTGACATCTTTCGGAAGTTGAAACTCTGATTAAGTGATTACATTAGAGGTGGATTAATTTCAGTAAGTTGTACTGTATCTTTCAACATACATTTTGCTGTTCATTCATGTTTATTTCATGCTGTAAAAGTAGGAAGAGATAAAAGGTTCACGTGCCGCTAGACCTGAGGTGTTACAGCATTCTGTCATGCCACATTAAAGAGCGCCAAAACCACATGTATTGTTTGAATTTTGTAGTTAAATTGACAGAATTCAAAAGCTGAAACATTGTTTTATATCAAAAGTAACCTGCTCTCTTATCTGTTTATGCGTTGTTCGTGTCTCTTTGCTCTGAGATGTATCTTTCACTGCATGAGCATGAGAGTTGGTGGCCCTTCATGACAGCATTATTATTAGCAGTAGTAGTAGTAGTAATAGTAGTAGTATTTGTGGTTATGTTAAACTTTTCCACATTTTATGGATTCTTTTGCACTCTGAAGCACTGTGTCTTCTTCTATTGGATTGGATCCGGGAGGACTACATTACAGTATTGCGCTACAGCGCCCCACTGGTCAAACCGTGTTATTGCAGACCCTTCAAATAAGTCATATGAGAGCAAAAGACTATTCAACAAAAAAAAAAATTGTTGACAATTTTTTATTGCTGACGTTGTCGATAATGTCGACTAATCGTTTCAGCCCTATTAGATAGTCAGACTGGTAACCTGAAGGTTGTGGGTTCGGGTCTCAATACCGGCAGGAAATGACTGAGGTGCCCTTGAGAAAGGCACCTAACCCCCAATTGCTCCCCGGGCATCATAGCAAAAATTCACATCTGACATTAAAAATTAAAATGTTGCTATTTCATTTTTTTAAAAATGTTCTGACTTACAATTTTTGTCTGGTAGATTATAAAATGAGTGGGGGAAAAAAATTACAAATTTACAATGGAGGCACTAGAATGTCATAGAAATTTGAGGGTGGGCTCCTAGCACCACCTAGCAACTAGCCAGAACACCTTAGCAACTCGCAAGCAGCATCCACAACACCTGAACAACTGCATAGCAACATGTTTAAAAAACATTCAGAACACCTTAGAAACTGGAGTGCAATACCCTAACAAGTTCTGATTGTGACCTTTGCAAGGAAATGCACTGATCATGTTTTCTTCATTAATATAAAATCTAGATTTCTTCTCTTTGCTGTTGTATAGCATAACAACCTCATTTTGTTATTTTCTTTACGCGCCTGATCGCTAGGGCAGAAATGTCTGAAAATTAATCATATGGTTGTGTGTGTTGTGTTGCATCTTAATATTGATGTATGCTGCCATGTTTGGTGCTTTATCTTTAAGAATTTGCAGTCTTTATTGTGTGTATATGTGTGTAGGATGCTGTATCAACAAGCAGTGTTCTCTCCAAAACTCCCTATCTGCCCCCTCTTTTCATTTGCTTGTCCTCTCTCAAGAGAGAGCTTTCAAATTCAAAAAGAAGTGTGTATTTTGGGGGATTGCTGATGAATAAATTACAGCTCCAGCGGAACTTCAGGGCACCATAAATGATTCACATTCAGCATTCAATGTTAAAAGACTGAAGGCACTGTGGTGCAGATGTTGACATTGTACGTACACATGTTCAACTAAAGTCAACCACACACACCCAGTATCGGTCTATGCATTTTCTAGAGCTGCCAGCTTTGATTAGTACTTTTCCTCTAAGCACTGAACCACAGCTATTCTTTTTCTTTTGCTTTATTTCTTAGTTTCACAGTAATGTGAAGTATTGATTTGTAAATTAAATGCATTTTAATTTGTTAGAGCCATGGCCTAGCAGTCACCCTCACCCAATATTTATAAGGGGCCAAACTGGGGATGGCCTCTGGTGGCACAATATTAGCTGTGCACAAAATTAATAATAAAAGTGCAAAGAAATGAAGAAATGAAATGAAGCCAATTCAGGAATTTGAACAGGTCAATCCTTCCAGTGTTGTCACAGGGATCTCATCCAAACCCTACTTCTGACACCTACATGCGTTTTTGTGATTAAACGAGTTCCATTAACATATTAGTGTTCAAATATGAATATTCATGATTATATTATTAATGCATACCTATCTATCTATCTATCTATCTATCTATCTATCTATCTATCTATCTATCTATCTATCTATCGTAACCAATTATTAGTAAAATCAGTTATCATAACTATAAACCATGGCAACTTGGTATTATTCACAATTTATCTCCTCTTTCCTCAAAAACAAAATTTCATAATAGTAACATTGTAATAACCATGTAATAGCTATGTATCAATAGTAAAATTTGTTAGATAACGCAAAAACAAAATTACATTATAATAACTAAGTAATAACCATGTAATAACTATGTATTAGTAGTAAAATTGGTGTCTTAGAGAAAGCTATGATTCTCATGGTGAATTTTTACAATGGTTGGTTTGTCTATAAGCTAGGCCAGTTCTTCAAATGAATGTTTATCATGTACAGTACTCAGTTGCAATTTATTTGCATAGCACAATAATTTGAAAATAGTAAAGAAGAAATTATGCACTGCAGCTTTAAAGAGATAAGTTTATACAAACTAAAATAAATGGCACACCTAAGGCTGAAATTATCTACAAAAAAAATAAAAAAATAATGGAGCAAAATTATGTTAAGCAGTTTGAGCTGAATTAATTGCTGGAAGTTTTGAACAAAAAGAGAGGAAAAAGAAGCAAGACGAACTTCAGTGCAGTGCTGCAATATAATGACATGTTCACAGACACACACACAGAAAACGAGCCATTCATTCCACATTCTCTCATCTGTCTTCGGTCAGGTCTTTAGTTTTGTGGGTGACGAGTAACAGACTCTATAGTTTCTGCTAATTGCTCTCATTCAGTATAGCAGCACATAGCAGCACTGCAGATGAATTATACAACCCTGACAGAAATATCTTCTCTCTAGAAACCCTGTTCTCCCACCACAGCACTAATGAGACATCCTCTCGTTTCCAATGGTCATCTGTGTAGTGGTTTTGGCATAATGCCAAAGTAATGTGCACCCGGATGTCAAGTCTTTGCACTTTCAAATGTTTAGGGGCTGTTGGATGTTTGCTTTCATTCTGTACTGAATTACTGATTGCCCACTTTAGTCAAGGTCTCTTGCACTAAAAAGTGATAATTTGATTTTTTCAGAACCATTTTACAGCTTCTTCCTGACCCTTACTCTGTGTCCTAACCAGACGTGATGCGAGAAGATTCCAGTAACAAGCAATTTTTCTGTCTGCACCAGACACTACAGGCTACAAGACACAACAAACTTTGACAGAATCATACTTCCAACTAAATAAATAAGTACATAGTCTAATTATTAAAAATTAAACCAATTGAACGTTACTGAAAATGCAGACACTCTTTGTAATAGAATACATTTTGTTTACACAGAGTCTACAGTTTGAATGTTGTCGTTTGCTTTATTTTCAAGATCTGAGGTAACTTATCAATAGTCTCTTTCATAATGTCTTTTTAAGTCACAAAAAAAAAAAGATATTCGACCTCAAATAAAATCATTTTCATATTATACCAAACACAATCACCTGAGCTGTTAGCCACATCATTGCAGAAAATAAATCTGGTCAGCACAAAAACGTAAAAGATACCTTTTATTATGTCATGCTGTTGCATCGTGTCTGGTTAGGACACAAGTAGTCTCAGCCTCAGACATCATGCCCACGGACCGTTGGCTGAACGTCTGATGCATATGGCACACTTAGCTGGAAACCCTTCAGGAATTTCAAAGTCGTCATCTGGTTGGTTGAATTCTGTGGTGCCAAACCGTGCCATCGTGGAAGAAGAAAGCTGTTGTGTTTACAACTATGACAACGAGCACTTTCCAGAATCAGCTAAATGCTGGATTTTCAAAAGTATGTGAAGTTCGTGGCTCCGTTGTTGCAGTAAACTTGCACAATGTTCTTGAATTAATAATTTAAATTAGATACACACTGGTCTGTTATTGTAGGGACATCAACTTTACATTTTCATGCCCCTAAACATGACGCGGACCAAAACGAACTGTGATTGGTTGCGTTGCATGTCAGTCAAACGTCTTCTTGGGCAGTCCTTGGCCAATGAAAGCTGCGATAGAGTCCAGACCTTCGCTGTCAGTCTGATGGTCTGGCTATGCGAGACTAGGACACGAGTGGAATAGAATTGCTAATGCACCTTTAAAACTTCTCTACATGAATAAATGCTTTTGGGTCCAATATAGTTGTCTAAAGCAGGGCTAGCTAACCCTACTCCTGGAGAGCTACCATCCTGCAGAGTTCAGCTCCAACCCCAATGGAACACAGCTGAACCAGCTAAACAAGGTGTTCAGGGTTACTTAAAAGGGTTGAGCAGGGTTGGCTATCCCTGGTCTACAACATATTTGCAAAGAATGAATTATGTTGTGACAGATCTACCAGTTGGCGCTAAAGTGTGCCACACTAACTGAAATCATGAGGGATCTTGTTAAAAGTAAACTTCAGCAACTTATGTTTAAAGTAGGGATCCTTCAGAAGAATATACAGAGCTGAATGTTTCCTGTTCTCCATGAATCATGTTGTCCAAGGAATGAACCCTTAAAGGTGAAGTATGTAAATTATGTGACACTAGTGGAATCACAAAAACATATTTTGCAAGCGCCCCTTTCGCACATTGCTCCTCCCCCAACTCAAATACAGCTCTTATGGGTACTTTGAAACAGCCATTGTAGTGTGGCATCGCAATGCCCCGTTCACAATGACATGATCATGACTAATCTTTGAAAGTCTAAATGCAACAAAATTTGGCTTGCACTCCTGTACTTGAAGCTGAATGTAACACGTCAGCCATAATCCCACACCGGCTAAACACCCTCCAGCTCAGCCTGCTACAGCAGCCATGCCCCAAACTCTCGCTATTGGTTGAGGTGGAAGGAGATTGACAGATCTGAACGGACTGCTCTCAATGTTTTGATGGTTCCTGGGGGGCTCAATAGGGCTTTTCACACTGTACTAAACCCTGGGTTATCGACGTTGTAAACACCCTTTTATCCCTGGGTAAAGGAATGTTTCACACTTGTAATTTAGATGCGGGGTTAGCACCGCTTTTTACCCGGGGTTATGAAACCTTGCTCCGGAGCAGGGTTGGCACTGCTTTTGCGGCATTTGCTTGTACAGCGTGAAACGATGCGATGTTAGAATATTACAACTAAATGTTTAGCAACCGACAACCAATCGCATACCTTATATTCAAGCTCTTTGGGCAGTCATGGAAACACAGCGCAATGTCTATAAACAGACGTTTCTGCGTATGCTTGGAAAAATGTCAATGGAAAACACGACAATTGGAATGAAGAAGAGGCCAATATTCTTACCTTTATATATTATGATATTACAGCCAGCAATAAGGACGCCCAATGCTAGAGCCTTTATGTAAACAGGTTGTGTACTGCTTTTGTCCAGTCAGTAACACACTGACACCACAAATATGCAAATAAGGACTTTAGGTTTAGGAATGTGCAGTGTGAAACGGCAGCTTATGAACAACCAGGATTATTTGTTAACTCTGGGTATAGTATGAGCAGTGTGAAACGTGAATAAAGATGACCCAAGATTCCATTTACCCGGGATTTAGAATGACCCAGGGTTAACTATTTCAAGTGTGAAAAGCCCTAATGTATACAATTTTAGGGAAGATAATCCCATGAATGGCTTATTAATAGTAGTCAATGAACAATAAACTGGGTTAAGAGAATGTAAAATCTTGAATCATCTTTTATCCTTGAAAGTAACGAAAAATGCTACAGCTTTATATGCTAACATATGCCTAGTGACTGGAGGCTTCTCACTACCTTGTGGTTTCAAGATGGTAGAACACAATTTCAGAGATATTGTTAAGTTTTCCGCTCTGGCTCGCAGACAGTGCATGTGACAGCACAGTGCGAGCGCATTCTGTCAACGTGCAACCTGATTGTTCTGTTCATTCAAACTTATGCACGGACAACAGTGCAAGTGATTTAAGGCCACAGAAACAAAGGTCCATAGTGCTCAGGTGCCAAATGCATTTAGCCATGCTCAGTTTTCTGTAGTTGAAAAGGCTTGTGCACTCAACTGTGCTCTAGATGGAGCAGAATGCAAAAAATTAACTATAACATCCTACCTAGACTCAAAATGTGGCTCTTTCTACAATTTTTTTTGCAAAACTCCAAAAACATACCTAGAAATCCAAGCAGATTATCAAGTAATGAAGATTTATTTTCCATGGATCCTTGCATTATGTTATGACCTCAAAATACTTTTACCTTAGTACATGTTTTGTTTTATGTATAGCTTTTTTGATGTAGTAAGCTTGCTCAGAGGCTCAAACGTGATAGAGCATTAACCTTTAGCGTCACTCACCGGACATTTAATTTCTGAACGATCGTGATACATACTACAGCCAGCATAAAAAAAAAGGTGCCAGATTCATGTTCATCTGTTTAGCATAAAACTGAATGTGCTTTTAGTACCACTCAATAGACATTTAAATTTGAAATTGTCGCAAAATGCGCAAGAAGCAATGTAATATCATTTTGCAAAAAAGTTGCCACAGGCACATTTCCCCAATGAGCCTGTGTTGCTATACTCAGGTAAACAATAATTTGTGTAAACAAAATTTTCTCTAAAGAATGATTACAATGAACATTGCACAGCTACATCCTTGATTGTAGCCAAGAAACACTTACTTAGGAAGCACAAATTATAGCCTGGTACCTTATAAACACAGTTTTGTTTCCTGTCAGACTGATGCCCCACCATGAAATGTTCGGTGGGTAAAAACCTGTGCATCATGACACCGTTGGGCTCTAAAATCAGAGCTTTTCAATTTTCAGGCCATTTTTGCGTGCAAAGCGTATCTGATTATCAGTGAAGGACTGTGACAACACATTTTCACATACAGTATGCTCTTGCTTCTATCACATCCAAAGGCTTTTTGGCCTCCTCGAAAACCTCTCTTCATAAACACTGCATGAAAAAGGAGAACTGACAGTTATTTGAAGGAAACTTCTCATGCTCTGGCGATTTGCGCAGGGTTATTAGATATCGGATGTATGTTTCTCTCTCAAGCAGACAGAGGTCTGTAGGGATGTTTCACAGTCCATTAGTGTTACTGGACAGTAGAGTATGTCCGATCTGACAGCTCATCACCTCGTATTAAAGCAGCTATTGAGATGGCCATTTCTGAGATGTCAGCTAATGAGCTGCATCTCTGTTCTCATTCACTTCATATGTGCTTGGTCTCAGAGGATGCTGGTGTTCATAAACCTGCACACACAGGTCCAGTTTTAATGGCATTCTTGCTTCTTTTTCTCTCTCTCTCTCTGCCCACCTCCATTTTTAACTTTCTCCATATGTCTTCAGGATAAACAATCATTCCCCTAAATAAGGTTGGGAATTGCACTGACCTTGTAATTTTCTGTATTGGCCCCTCTCTCTGGAGAATAGAGGTCGCCCATGGCGAGAAAAGACAGAAAGGAAACACAGAAGCAAAGGTAGCAGGTATGGACGGTATCTTCTGTCTTCATGTCTGCCTTTCTCTTTCTCAAATCGCCATCAGTTCTCCTGTAATGAGTTGACTGTTGACACAAGATCCCTTTCAAAACCTAGAGAGCTATCTTGCTGTGTAATAGTGATAGATCGCTATCTTTTTAAATTGGCCATTTTAAGATTATTGCATGGTTCAATAACCATACCCACTTCATCAATTAACTGAAACTTTAACTCTCTCCCGTGTCAGTTCCAAAACCTACTTTAGTAGATAATGAAAACTCTGAGAACAAAACGGCCTCAAACGAAACATGATTTGGTAGGGTACTGAATGGACCTTAAAAATCGAAATGAGCAAATAGATCTTTTTCTGAAGTATTAAATGCTATCTAGGTAGGCATCTCACTTGTTTTTGGATCAAAGTTAATGTGTAGTTTTTTTTTTCGGTTAGTTTTTAGCCTGCTGCCTGTAAACTCGAATCCTCATTAATGTTCATTTTAGATGAATGCGGGTAATAAAAGTGAATGTGCAGCCCCAAACCTTCCCAGAAATCTCATTTACAGTAAGTCAGCTTTATTGCAATGTCATATATGCCTAAAGTGTTTAAAATGAAATTGAGCTCTAACTAATGAGCTTTAAATGGTTGCATTCATATTGCAGTGCTACTAAAGTAATAGGGATGCTGTTTATACATCACATGGGCCGTGACACCATTAGAATCTTCAGAGTAAACAACCTCATTCAGCTCTGTGAATCAGACTGTAAAGGCCAATTCACACTGCACTGACAGATGCCGACCAATGGCAACGGACACTTTTTCGGATTTGTCAGTTCAGTCATTCCAAACCTGTATGTTTTGAAGAAAATATTTAAGCTGCTCTTTTCCAAACATAAAGTGACCAAAAATAACAATGGAAAATGTTAAGCTATACAAATAATATATACAATAATGTTTGCATCAGAGTTTTGTTTGAAAAAAGTATTAACAACTCAACTAGATATTACAACAGGACTATATATTCTACTTTGTTATTAGTGTTGTAAGAAATACTCCAGCCGATTCTGCTATTGAAGTGTTTTCAGTACAATCTGTTCTTGTGTTTTGTTTTGGATGAGTTTGCCATGTCTTAATTCAGTTTCTTTTTTTTTTTGAGTCTGTTTCTATGGTTTTTCATTGATTAAGTTGAACACCTGTTGCTTGTTTCTTTGACTGGTTTGGTTTTGCAAATATTGGGCTTGCTATTGTCTTTGTTCCATCTTCATTGCGTTATGTTGGTCATTCTGTTAGTTATCTTGAGTATTTTGTTAATCTTGAGATTTAAAATAAACTTAAACACTATTGCAGTTACATCCATCTTTATTTTTCCTCTCTGCATCTACCAACTGTGACATAACCATTTGTTGAGACTGCTTTGCCTTTATTCAGACACTAGGTTTTCTTCCATTTCGATCCATCATTGTGGTATAATAACCTGGGCGTAAGTGGCACATAAAAAATAGACCTTTTTTAAATAAATTGGTTGTAACATGTCAATCAGACAAGCTTTCTCTGTTTACTGGGCGTTTCTCGGCTAGAATAAGCAGCAGTCAGTACCAGACTTTTTGACGCAAGACCAGCAATCCAACACCCCACTACTCACATATATAGCACTGAATAAATTACTACTCAAGCTGGTGTACAGTATAGCAAATGTGTGTTGTGATCAGATGACTTCAAAAGCACTCAGCTGCGGTTAGATGTCTTGTTACATAATATCAATGTCTGGAGCTTTATTTTTTAAATAAGCGTAGTGAGGCACAGAAACCCCACTTTTTATCTTAAACTTGCTATGCAAATGCAGAGATAGATTACACATTGGAGTCTGTACAATTTTACTATCTGTAAGATGGAGATCTATAGGATCCTCATCTGTCAAGTATACTACTATTATGCAATAAGCTATTCACCATTCCTAGCTAAACTTATAACAGATTACATTTGCAGAATGGTTTCTGATTATCTTGAAGGAAAATTAATAAATGACTAATTTTATTAATAATTACTGCAATAAATGAACAAATAAATAAATAAATGACCAAATCCCATTCTCAAGCTGCATTATGGTGTCAAAAGGGCTAATTTTATTGGTGTTAAAGGTGTCTGCTGTGTGGAATACATCAACACCTCATTATCAGCTCTTTTTTAACACATTGTCTTTCCTCAGAATGACAAGCAGGTTGTATCTCGAGCAAATCCTCACGCTAGAGTCTATTTTAAAGCAGCAGTCCTCTAGAGAGAAAGATCCTTGTTTGCCCACAGCCCATTAAGATGGCAGTGGATTATCTGAAGTACTGTGTGTTTCATTTTACATCAGAAAACATGCAGTTTGTGTAGTCCATGGAATGTATGTGCACACCTTATTGTTTCTTAATTGGGACGCTTCAGTGACCAGACCATGAAGCTATTGCTGACATACAGTACATCTGTTTACATCTCTTCAGTCCATCTTGTGTATGGGAGGAACGTTTAAGAAAAATGACAGTAAAATTTACAGTGAGTCCAAAGAGACAGTATTTAATAAAGCAATAAGCCATTTGAGGACGTGTGCCAAAGTGATTTTACCAGGGTATGGTCTTATTGGGCCTGAAACCCCCATAACTGTGAAAACACTAACACAGCCTCAAGTGGCCTGTATAATGGCAGTAACCACAGTTTAAAAAAAAAAAAAAAAGTTTGTTCAATGAACTTAATTAAATTAAGGAAAACTTTTCCACGCAATTACTTTAGTTTGGTACAGCAAGAAATAAAAACAAGCTCATTTAAACAAATAATGTTATGTTGAACCAATAACTTAATAAACTAAATTCCTATGTCAACTAGCAATAGCACATGTTAGTATGCTAAAGTCAATTTTGTTTATTATTATATACAATATAAAGGATGAGCAAGTAAGAAGAGTCTGATCTCAGAACTGGCTTTAGCACATTTATTGCTCAATGAATGACGAAATAGACATCAGGGTCCTCATGTAACCACCCACAAGCACCACTCTTCAGCACACTGGTAACCTCAAAACTCAAAAACATCTTCAACATAACTGAATATTAAACACTAGAAAGTATTTATTCTTTACTGAAAAACCTATAAAATAACACTTAATTTCAAAATTTACAGTCCCATGCATGATGGGAACTACAGATCCCCTGCCCAGTTAGTTATATCAACAAAAACGTTTTACAAATCTAAGTGAATTTAACCATAATTAATTAGTGACAAAATGTTCAAGAATTGTATTGCAACATACAAATGACAAATGACCCCAATAAGATAGTAAGAAGAGATCCCCACAAAGACAACTTCTTAAAAGTCATATATAATAATGTTTGACAAAATCTTAAAATAGTATGGCCCTTCCCTACACTATACCTAAACCTACCCGTCACAGGAACCTAACGTAATTTTAACATTCATATATATATATATATATATATATATATATATATATATATATATATATATATATATATATATATAACCCACAAAGTCAAACATTCCGTATCTTTCATACTTTGTGGGGTCTTTGTGGGACCCTACAAAGTTAATAAATACAAGTTTTAACTCCATGCATTTGTTCCTTTACAAAGAAAAAAGCTTATCATTTATTAATGTACTCTTAATGCATTGTACCACTCATAATGTCAAATAATACAACCTAATTGTTGTATGTTCTCGTAATAATTGCGAGGAACATGGAACATCCACACAATGTATTGATTTGAACCTTCTAGTGTGTAGTTATTTCACCAGCTAGCAAGCTGTTGAAGATGTGTCTCTAGATAAATAAATGCTGTAGGTAATAGGATTGAGGCTCGCTAGATGATGTAACTGCTTTTTAATTGCATTCCTTAAGTTGTGGGCTCTGCCTGTACTATCTGTGTTCAATAAGTATGATTCTGAACTGGATAGCAGCAACACTGGTTTATAAGGAAGAATTCCTGCAATACAACAATAGTGATTTATGAATTTGATTTCTTTTTCAGTTGTGTTCTGGGAATATTGGCTTATTTTGTACTGGGAACATTGATATTCTGCTGTAAAATCACCATAAGGCATTTAAGTGCTTATTTTTCATATTTATAGTACAGAGTACAGACACAAATATACACCGTTAGCTTCTTCAGTGTGTTTCAGTTCAGTTCTAACTTTAAATTTAAAAGCATATTAAGCTGAGAAAAATCATTCCACTTGCTAATTTGAAAAAGATAATCGGTGAAGCATGGAACATGATGGGACATGCTGATGAGACGGCATTCAGCAGAACAGGATTGTGATAAAGATCCAGGACTGGCACAAAATCAAGCAATAATGAATGATGAATGATCATTCACATTCATTCACATAAACATACACACACCTAAATGGGGACATACAATATTGTTTTCATGTAAATTACAATAGACCTAGCCCAAACCCTAACTCTCAAAGAAATCTTCATTCAAATTCAGAAAATATATAAATCAGTTAATTTAATTTGCCAACACAGTGCATTCATTTTTGAAGCATTTTTCACTCCCTCTGTCATATTTGCATGTGCATTAGGCTTTTCTGTGATTTTTACATTATATTGAGTTGAAATTTTCAGACTGCCAACTTAAGAAATGCAAACTTACATCTTGGCAAAACAGCATTTTGTACAGAGCTTCTTTTGTTATGTCTGAACACCCATGAGACTCACTTTAACTCTTATGTAATGTTTGGCCTCTGTGCACATATGCCAACATATTTACAATAACATATGGAGTAGATAAACTATAATATAAAATATAAATGTGCAGAAAGTCACCTGGATAAACAAATAGTTCTCTTAATCATAAAATTAAATGCATAACATGCTTTATAAAGTGTGATTTAAGACATGCAATCACCACATACATGTAGGCTAAACTACTGTGGATGAAATGGTGTTAAGAAATGTCACAGTTAAAGATGAGGGCATTAGAGGCAGGGTGAAATAACTACAAATTACAGCTGCTTCATAAAAATAGCATTCTTTTATTGCTTGCTTGCAGTGCCTGTTCATTATAAGGCTATAATGGCTCCTTATGATTGCTGGACACTTTTCCGGTGCTGTTTTATTGTTCTGACTGCATGTAAATGCTCATACACACAGTATGATTCTGCATAATGGTTGAACAGAACACAGCTGGGTACCTTAAACCTCCTGTGTGTTGTGTTTATAACTGCATTATGCGATATGAGAATATTTGAGGGCTACTTTCTTTTTGGATCTTCTGCATCTTCACATTGCATTCCTATTTTGCACTATTTTACATGTATGTATGGGATAAAATATTTTATTTTATTTTTTTCAAATGTGGAAATCATATTACAAATCATAGTTTTGATTTATTTTATTAAATTATTATTAAATGAATTGGATAACAAGTGCTAGTGATGAATTTTAGGAATTCAGTAGTTTTCTGGTATTAGTTGGTTTCACCTGGTTAGATAAAATTTCAGAAATCAACATTTTAAAAGATTTTTTACAACCTCCTGTAAGGTAACTTTCAATTCCTTAGTGAGCCATGTTCATAAAGAATAAAGCTGAGTGTCTGAGCTTGACCTGAGCATATTTCTGAATATCTGGTATATACAGTATTCTTCCTAAAATTACAACATAAATTATTACTTTTTTTTTTTTTTGTATTGGCTGTTAAAAAGGTGTTTTACAGAAATAGCCTTACTATTAATATTTTCACATACTCATTTTTTTTTTTAATAGATGTGTATGGGATTTTTGACTTTCCCTTGGGGATTTTATATATTATCTGGACTCCTGCAGCATCATGCCTTCTCCAACTCAATCACACTACAATAAAGTCTATACATGTTTATCTTTTGGAAAATGACATTCTTGACCATGCAGTTTGTGCGTTTGTGTCTTCAGTATAATTTAGATTTTCTAAAATAACTGAGTTCAGAATAAAATCTCTGTCAGAGCAAATATTTACACCTCTAATGTTCTAAGATACTGAAACGCCAGTAAATTCTCTACCGAGGTGCGATAGAGAAGGGAAAGCTGTGATTGAAGGTTAAATTGAAGTCATTCAAGGAAATGTGTAAATCAAGCTACCTCATTTTCTCATCCATGTGTGTCGCTAGACACGTTGACTGCAAGCTCTTTGTATACTGAGAATTCAACATGGACTGAAAACCTGGCCTTGAAATGTATGTGTGGTTCAATAGTCACTGCTTGCCTTTTAATAGAAGAACAGTTTGGATCCTGCTGTTTATTTTTCACATTCTTCACATGTTCGTTGTCATTCCGAGAAAAAAATTCACAGTGCATTGCTTTTAATTCAAAGTCTATGATAAATGTGGCTTTAGTCAATAAATGAGTGGATGTAGAATTGTGTAGTGTTGTAATGTCTGTAAAGATACTATACTGATTTTTTTTTTTAAGATGATAATTCAATTTATTGATTTTTCAGACACTGATTTTGCCAAAGCAACCAGTTTCATCATGTGAGATCCCGGAAAATCAAATCAATGACCTTGGTGTGGCTAACCATGCGCTACCAAGTAAAATCTCAACTATCTATACTCAAGGTGCAATTAAAAATAGGATGCGAATATAAATAAGAATATTATTAAAGGTTGTATAGACGTTACAGACCCTTATTATCATAAACTTATTTTATTTCTTTTTTTTAGTAGGTTGGGTTTGTGCTGGTGACCAACATTATTAGTTTGTGAATTTGAGCTACAGCAAGTAACTGACTTGCCTTGAAGGGACTGTGATAAAACCGCTGTCAAGTTATTGCCATACCTCATTGAATTAGTTCAACCAGGCAAGCAAACACTTAAATGTCTTTGTAATCCATATTATTGATTATATGAATTAGAGAACTAATGAGCATGAAACAGCGACTTGGCAGAACACAATCAATCTGATGAGCCGTAGCGTTGAGCACTGAGCTCTGCCTTATCAGCTGAACATAACAGCATCACATCACTCTGAGACTCGCTCCAGCCGCGGGCTGATCCTCACGCTAGGGATGTGTGCAAACCCTATTACGCTGACAGACTCAATGTGTGTGGCACCATCCTAAATTAGCCTGTTCTCTCCGAGAGAGAGCAATTACAGTAAACGCCCAAATGACTTGTGCTACAGGAAGGCCAAGGGGACCCCATTCAAACCTGAAGCACTATTGCACTCTTCACCTATAGTCAGTCCATTGCATTTGGACTTGTCATCACCATAAATAGCATTGCTGATAAACGACTGTTTCAAAATATTAAAATCAATAGATTTTCACAAAGCTAATGATGTAAAGACCATAATCATAGTTTATTCGCCTTCGAGTCAACAAAATCCCCAATCTATTTTACATTAATAAAACAGGATGTATATGGACAGGGTTTGATTGTATGCATCAGGAATTGACTGGATTAAGTGGGTTTTACCAAACTCCCTTTAAGGCAAGTAATTTCACTTGGAGACCATCTTTTAAATGCCTCTCAAATTCTCCAAAGCTGTTCACCAAGCTTATGATTAAACTTCATATTTGAATTCATTAAAGGGATAGGAGGCAAGATCTGCTTGATTACAAACATTCTTCCAAATATCTTCCTTAGTCTACAGCAGAACAAAAAAATGTATACAGGTTTGGAACAACTTGAAGGTGATTAAATGATGACAGAATTTTCATTTTTTGTTGATCTCTTTAATGAAATCTGTCAACAACTGCCTCATAAATTTTGTTTCTAGATGCTCAGATTCCAGATTAACATAGGTGGACATGAACTTGAAAAATGGTGTGTACTGACATCTTTCCGCGATTGAAACAACATTCCTTATGATGTTCATTCATGTTTATTTGATGCTATAAATGAACTAGTAGGAAGAGATGATCAGTTCACGAGCCGCTTGAACTGGGGCGCTACAGCGATGTCACGACACATTAAAGAGAAACAAAATGGTACTTACTGTTTAAATTGACAAAATTTGAAATTTGAGATATCAAATTGTTTCATATCAAAAGTAACCTGCTCAGTCTTGTCTGTTGACACGTTGTCAGTGTCCTCTTTGCTCCGCGATGTATTTTTCACTGCGTGAGAACACCACAAAATGGGTTGAAAAATATGAAGGACTGGTGATGTCAGCCAAAAAACAGTAGTCGGTACTAGTTTCTAGATTATGAAGACAAACATTTTTCTTTGGAAAATTGTGCATTGATGAATTATTCATTACAGGATCAGGAAAGTGTTTTAGGATTCAAATTTCATGTTGACTTTAATAGTTAAAGTAGATTCTTGGGGCACTTACGCTAACGCTCACTTTTATTTTATTGCCTTCTTCCTTGTTTCCACTGAGAAACAGGCCAAAGATTAAATTAAAGCAGAAAGAACATGTTCCATTTCTTCCATTTGTGCACCACGTGGAATAGAATGAGTCCACTCGTTGTTTCTGTGAAAAATGAGACCAGGGTCATTGTCTCATGTTCAGATTCAGGGTTAAGATCACAATCTCTTGAAATGGAGAATTGAGGATCCTTCTAGGTCACACTGCTTTTTTTAATGAGTGTATAGCTGAGAAAGTCAGGTGAGGAAGTCTCATTTCCATATTTGTCTTTTAAAGGAATAATTCATCCCAATATAAAAACACTGTCATCATTTTTAACTCCCATGTTATTCCAAACCTGTATGACCTCCTTTCTTCTATGGAACACAAAAGTACATGTTTAGAAGAATGTTCATGCTGCTCTTTTCCCAGTATATGCTCGTTAGAAAAAAAAGAGCAAAACCCCAAAAAGCATACATTTACTTACAATTCACTGTAGTTTACACTAGTGGCTGTAAAGCACCAATAACTTTTCTTCCTTTTCACACAAATTATGATTGCAAGGCAAATTTTCAGGTAATAAAGACTTTTTCATGATTCATAAACTAATACATTTTGACTTTTGCATCAGCTTCATATGTATGATTTTTCTGATGTAACTTGCACAGTAGTTCCCCTGGTTCAAAATTTTGAGAGCGTAAGTGCACCAGTTCTGAGAAACATGATTAAAAGAGCTCAGTAAAAGATCCCAAAGACTTTTGTAGAAGCAAGCTAAAATGTTTTTTCAGAAAATGCATTTTTATTTCAATTTGGTTTATCTAAATGCATTGGTTAGGTTTTAAGTAGGGTTTAGTGTAGGTGCTGCATTATTTTCCAAAATGATAGAGCGTTAACCTTTTAGCGCTACTCACCGGACTTACCGAACTGCCACGAAAGGTACAGCAACCAATGAAGTAAAACATTACTAGATTCATGTTCAAGCTGAACACACTTTTAGCTCCACTCACTGCATATTTCACTTCTGAAAGTGTCACAAAACATGCAAGAAGCAATGTAATATCATTTTACAGAACTGGCCCCACAGGTATGATTTTCCAATGAGCCTGCATTGTCCTTTCCGTACAATAAAAGTATATAGTGACCTGGGGCTTTCAATTTCCAAACAATGACATAAAAGCACAATAAAATTACCATAAAAACCGTCCATACGGACAATATTTCACATTTTCTTATGTTATATGCTAGTTTTGTGTGAGGCACAGATTGATATATAATTTGATATTCTTGGAAATTCTCTGTTGTGCCATATCTGTCAAGTCTCATTCACACTTTCACATATTCATTTACATTTACATTTATTCATTTAGCAGATGCTTTTATCTAAAACGACTTACAAATTCAAACTTTATACCTGAAGACAAGTTGACGTCAATGACAGATTTGACGTCAATGATGGCACATTTCACTTGGTGTTTCGTAACCAATCACATATGAGAGCTACAGAAGAGAGTTGTTGTTTGTTTTTTTTTCCTTCATTGACAAAAACTGAACATCCAATAGTTTTGGGGTCATGTGTCAAGAGCTGCTGCTAATGTACCTAATGTCATTTTGCCAACAGATATTAAACACCAAAGGACAAAGAACCTAGAATATTTTTTTTTAGTCTGACATATATTCATTTAGGTGTCAGAATGAGTTAGTGTGTCACTTTTTCATTTTGTTTTGCCGTTTTTGATGAGAAAACCAAAAGATTTTCTTGCATTTATGTGCAATAAAAAGATTTTAATCTACTAGTAACATTGACACTATACGCAACTACATAAACGTTAAGGCATACAAATACGCATTGCGACCAATTTTAACAGAGGTAATTTGTATATAGAAACCTTAAAAGTACAGTACTGTAGCATAAACAGCCTATTTAATTCTAAAAGTATGAGAGAGGGTGTGAAATGGTAATAAAAGGCAATAAAAGTGTAGCAAATGATCCCTTTATGTGCTCCATGTTTGACTCCTGCTCTAATTCATTTAGTTTTTTCAGTTCAGCATTCACCTTTCTGAAGTAGAGGTCACAGAAATGTGGGCGTAAATCAGTGGTGCTCATATGTCTTCTCTCGGTTCTTTCTCCCCTGAAAAGTATTGTTGCAGTGGCAGTGTCGTGTGTATGTGTTTGTGTGTGTTTTGTAATTGCCCAGGTCTTCCCCAGAGTTCCAATTAGCATTTATATCTGTGAAACAGGTATGACCCAGGGGTTTGACAAAAACTGATGATGGTGGTGAGACCACAAACTGGCTGCTGAATGCAAGAAAATACTACCAGTATTATCATCACAACCTATTACAGCTTGGTATTTAATATTAACATCATGTTGGCAGTAACAATATACTCTCCATGTGGTCCATCTACCTGTTCAAGTAGGTGCAGATAATTGATAAATATATGGTTTCCATTATTGATTTATTTATGTTTTGAAGAGGCATATTATATTATCTAGGATGTAAATGTTGTAATTCTGTGAATACACATCAGCACTCAACAGAAAGTGGTCACACATCTGTGGTGTGAAGGTAACAGTGATTTTAACTAGATTAGATTACATTTTCTGGAGAAAAATGGAGTGCTGCTTGGCCATTCAAAATCCACTTCCACAATTATGCATATCCTGATTTCACTGAGTTAGATGCGTTCCTAATTCAAAATATTTTGTTGATTCAGCAACAATATTCCTGTCTGAAAATTTAGTCCTAACCATATCCCTACCCCTACCCCTAAACCTAACCTTACCCATAAGTTATTGCATTGTGTTGATTGTTGTCGACTGTGTTGTTGCCTCTCGTCGGCTGCGTCTCGGCCAAAAAGCTTAGTTTGAACATACCAAAAGAACTAAAGGCGACTGTCAACTAGCATGTCCATTCTTCACCTTCGTCTAAGTACGTAAATATCTGTCTATATCAGCAGGTATGAATAGTCTATTTTCGTCATTCAGAAAGGGAAACCGAAACTAGGAATGCAGATATACAAACCGTAAACAAAGCAGCGCTTGCTTACCATTTTGAATATCAATCATGCTGATCGCTTTCTTCATTCCAGTCAGCTCATTTTATTATGAAAATATTTGTGCATTCGAATGCTCCAGACTGTTCTCCAAAAAAAACGACCCTATAGGTCATTTTTCAAGCACCTTATTACGACCTATATTTACGTTTTAAAGTCATGCCCCCTCTAGTTGGCGTAAAAATAATGACAGTGTGCTCAGGTAAGAAGAAGTAAAATTACAACAGCCTTCTGTCTGTACCGTCTTGTCTTCTTTGCTCACTTTCATCAGTTTCGCCCAGACGGTGTCAGACTAGAGCCAACAGTGCAGAACACACCAAAAAACTAATCTTACCGACCCTCAAAAGACAGCCCAACATTGCCTGATGGCCGACCGTCGGTTTGGTGCGTCCCTGCCTTAAACTTGACAAACTGTAAACTTGTCCCCCAAATCAGATTGGTTGATTGGAATGTTGTTCCAGCATCAAAAAAGATGCTGATCCGGAACATGTTGTACTTGGTGGAATCAGGTTCTGTGTAGGGCATTGTGGGTGATTTCTATTCAGTTGATAGAGTGTTGCTAGGTGGTTTGTTCAAATCTCTTATGTGCAATTATAAAAGTGATGCTTGCCTTAGCCTAAACATTTTTGTAACAAGGAAACTAGTTAAACGAATACTTTACCCAAAGATATTCTGAGAAATGTCTCAACAATGGAAGTTAATGGTCACCCAATTGTTTGGTTACAAACAATCTTCAAAATTTCTCCTTTAGTGTTCTGCAGAAGAAAGCCATAGGTTTGCAATATCACAAGATTTAGTAAATGTTGACCAATTTTTAATTTTGGGGTGAAAATATCCCTTTAAAATTATTGTAACTAATGACTATAGTTCAAACTTTAAATTCATCCAGTGCGTCTAGTATCATGTCCATATATTTCTCCACCTTTTCATCTCTTCTCTTTCTCTGTCCATCTTTCCATCATCCCCTTTTGATCCGCCACGTATATCTTGTCTTTGCTCACAGGACTGTTACGTTATTCTGTCAGTGCAGATCTTCACAGGTCTGCTAGCCGATCTCAGCTCTATGGCCGTAACTCTTCAAGCCCCAGAGGACATTTCTTGCTGAACTCTTGTCCATCAAAGGATGTGCTTGGGCAGAGTAGCGCTGACCAGCCAAGCCTCATTCTCTTACATGTAATGCTGTCACACGTGACCCTTGCCCTACAGTGTGTGTCCACTCTCTCTGATCATCTCTTGCCTTTGATGTAGTTATTTTGAAGAACTAGAATGTAAAAATGTCCCCCTCAGAGAGTCCTGCTCGCAAGGTAATACTTTTTCAAAGTTCAGGAACTTTTGTGGGTGGGACTTGGGCGCTAAACATGCTGATTGGTTGACTCCACGCAGCATTTTATTTCAACCACCAATTTTAAAAGTATATTTTGGTGCGTTCAGTAAGTGTTTTTTTCAACTCAGTAAGACTGTTTTTCAAATCAACAATAGATTAAAAAAAAAATGCGACTGATGGACCGACGATGAGGTTCAGGCTTTATGAAGCTTATATGTGGAGGACCAAATCCAGCGGGAACTGGAGAGTCTTGCACAGTCCTTCATCACCGGAGTTAATCTTCACGATACTTTAGACCATGATTAGACCGTGATGGAAATGCAGACAGGAACAGGTCATTCAATCAATTAATCAAATCAATATATACACACACTTGGTCTAAAGCAGTTTTTGAACTTGTAAAACTTGTGTACTTACATGACTTATTTCTTGTATTTGGCACAAATAAATAAATAAGTTGTTTTGTATTGACCCAGAGTTCAAAGAAAGAATAAAGCATGTACTGTGAGATGTTTTTTCACTGCTTTTTCCAACTGCTATCCAAGTCTACATCCAAATGAAGTGAAAAGTAAATCAATAATTGCTAAACAGGTTCATATCTTTTCATTATTCTTATTTCCTTCGTTGTGCATTCTATATGCATGACAAGCATATAAAAAATTGAGATGAATATGAATGTAAAGAACCTGTTTAATTTAACCCCAGTGCCTGGGGATAAGCACTGAGTTATGTTGGATCATTCTTATTTATCCGGCACAGTGAGCATATTTAGTCTTTGTCTGTAGTTTATCAGCTGTATCAGCTTCCGTGGAACCCGTATAAATATTACAACATTGCCAGCCAGAGGCTCTTTAACCGCTCATTATATGATAATGCAGCTTTGAAAAACAATGCCCAGCTTTTCAATGTTGGGGGAAATACAGGTCAGGTTGTCACCAAATGTGTCTCATTTTGGCTCTTCTGGAAGATAATCTACTGAATCTAAGCTTTAAGATAAAATCATCCTGGTGAAAGACGCTATTGTTCCCTTTCGTCTGTTCTTTTCACTTTTCTTGATCCCTTATCTTCCTGTAGAGGCTGTGAACCTATAGGATCCATCGCCAGCAACTTTAGCACACACCCAGGTCTATTATAGATTGATTCAAACCGCATGGAGGAGGTAATACCCAATTCAGATTTAAAGGATTTAGAAATGGCCTCTGAAATGAGATGAGGATTATGGAAACTCAGTGATTTTTTGATAGGTGATATTTTAGGAAACTAGATGGTTACACTTTATTTCGATGGTCCACTTTAGAAATTCTGCAAACTGTAAGTCATTTTGCAACTACATGTCAACTAACTCTTAGTAAACTGTTAGGATTAGGGTTAGATTTAGTCTCAGCCTCATACGTCATGCCCACCGACTGCTGGCTGAAAGTCTGACAGTCCTTGGCCATTGAAAGCTGAGATGGAGTCCAGACCTTCTCTGACTGGTAGTTGATATGTAGTTGCAATGTTACTTATAGTTAATAGAATGTCTAAAGAATGTCTGTATCTTTAAAATGCATGCATTATAAAGCAACTGCCATTCTAGTGAATGTAGTTATAAAGGGTTAGTTCACCCAAAATGGAAATTCTGTCATCATTTACTCACCCTCATGTTGTTCCAAACCCATAAGACTTTCGTTCATCTTCGGAACACAAATGAAGATATTTTTAATGAAATTTAAGCTTTTTGTTGTTCCTCCGTTGACAACTATGTAACTACAACTTTGATGCTTCAAAAAGTTCATAAACAGATCATAAAACTAATCCATGTGAATTGAGTGGCTTAGTCCAATTTTTTTTGAAG
Source organism: Megalobrama amblycephala (assembly GCF_018812025.1). Classification (NCBI taxonomy): domain Eukaryota; kingdom Metazoa; phylum Chordata; class Actinopteri; order Cypriniformes; family Xenocyprididae; genus Megalobrama; species Megalobrama amblycephala. The sequence continues at coordinate 33,571,146 of NC_063055.1, forward strand.
ATACTCGATCGCTTTATATGATGAACAGATTGGATTAAGGCTTTTATTCACATATAAACATTCACCAACGCTGACATCAGTTGTGGTAAACGGAAGCTCAGGCATGTTCACTTGACGTGTGAGAACCTGTGAGGTTCGTTGTCGTGTGTTATGCAGCACTTTTGAGCTTACGCAAGAGGTTTGTTTTCGCGCATCAAGCAGTTTCGGTTGAGCTTCTGTTTATATTTGCTGATTAATGTTTATGTTTGAATAAAAGCCTAAATTCAATCTGTTCATCATATAAAGCGATCGTGTCTCTTCTAGAAATTTTTTACTAAACCGCTCAATTCATATGGATTAGTTTTACCATCTCTTTATGAACTTTTTGAAGAGTCAAAGTGGTAGTTGCATAGCTGTCTATGAAGGGACAGAAATCACTCAGATTTCATTAATATATTTTCATTTGTGTTCCGAAGATGAACGAAAGTCTTACGAGTTTGGAACAACATGAGGGTGAGTAAATGATGACAGAACTATCCCTTTAAGTACCTTTTCAGATGTTTTTGTAATTAAAAATGAAACACGATATATGCACTTTATCCAGTGCATTTAGTCAAAACTGTTTGTCATCAGTTAAGTTAACAAAGAGCTATGCAAAGTGGTGTTTTCAATGCACAGATGGTCCAGTTCAGTACAGTGTGCCTGTTCCTTCCTGATGGTCTCTTCTGACCTACTTTCTTTGAGCTAAGGGTGATTCCCATAGGCAGACTGCTGGAGCTGTCAGAACCACGGACAGCTCCTGAGCACAGCCGCACGCTCTTACTGCACTTCTCCTGGGCTTTGCTTTCCATCTTTAGAGTAAACGCATCCGAGCATTCTGCGTTCATTTAAAAGCAGCAGCAGTCAAAAGTGCACTCGTTCTGTTCTTGTGGTTATTATAAGTGAAACTTGGGGATTTCTGAGTCAACGTCGTCTTCTTGACACCATCCAATACCCTTCTTTGTATCTTTTTGTTTCCTGCCCTGTTCTAGTTAAGAGCCATACATGTAACATATGGGATCAGTCTTCTATTTGTGGTTTGTGGTGGATAAAGCTTTGGTGATAACATCTCAGATAGAGGCAAAATGATTGCCTTTGACAAGATCAGAGTGCTGTTTGTTAGGATCTCTTTTTCACTATATAGTTGTCGTGACAGGACAAAAGGTGTCATTTCTTTGCTGTCATGCCAGATTTCTATGGCATGAAGGTAAACTACGTATTTTAATTTTGAATTTTGTAAAACCACAATTGGACTTAGTATTTGGAAAGAACAAAAGCTACTTTTGTTAACCCTGTATTTGAAGCTAGTATTGTGCATTCTAGAGCTGTATGCCTTCAACTGCACTTTGGAATGTTTAATGCATTTAATATTTTCATAAATAATTACATTCAGAGTAATAATGCATTATTAATGCATATTATATATAATGCATAATATATTTATTGCAATTTTCAAGGTGTTGATCATGTGTTTTATACTCTTTAATGTATAACTATGAACAGGTATCTGTTATTACAAGTGGTAATATGAATCATAATAGATTAGAATTCTTTGTTAGAACATGCAGCTTAATAATGTGTATTATAAGGAATTATGAATGCATTATAATGCATTAAGGAAAGCTTTATTCTGCAGTGCATAACATAAACAGGCTTTAAGTAAAATGTTAATTTATTCTTAATTTTTAAGATGCAGAAAATATGGTTTCAATAACAGCTCTTTTTAAATACATAATACAGATCTAATTTACAATCTACTTTTAAGCTTCTGACATTTAAATAAAAAATGATTATGACATCTGATGCAATAAATGTCTCCCCCCAAAAAAGATTAATGTTCTAAACCACTTTATCATTGACATAAAATTGCATTAAAATTCAGTTTGTCTCTGTCTTCTGTAAGGTTTTTATTGTATTCTACAATCAAATTTGATGGATTATGCAAAACTGTATAAGTGATTTGTTTCTTGGTGCCTTGTGTATTATGCATCATTGCATCATAAGTGCACTGAAATGTTTCAAAAATTTAAAGTGATTTTTTTTTCTCTCTCTCTCCATTGTCTGGAAAGCTTTTATATGATGCATCCAACCCATGTTTAGCAGACAAAAAAAAAAAAAAAAAAAGGCGACTGATGAGTCTCATTGTCATGCCATTCAGGGAAAACTTATTTGATGCACTTCAAAGAGTTCATTCTTTACATGCTTTTATCATTTTATGTAGTTTTACCTAGATTGTATGCAGTTGTTTTTCATTTCACTTAAAGCAAAAATATTAATTTTGTCATGAGTTACTGACCTTGATGTCGTTTCAAACCTGTATAACTTTTTTCTTCTGTGAACGCTAAAGAATTTTAACTTCACTTTCATCTGTTCATCACACAAAGCACCGCATTCTTGAAATATAGTGAATATAGACTGTTTATGGTGCTTTTTGTGCTTTTTCTTCTTTTTGGAGCTTGACAGTCATTACTATGAAGTGTATGAATTGTATACAACAGAGCTATAAGGTATCTTCAAAAGTTACATGTTTTTTTTGTGTTTGACATACAAATATCAGTATACAGGTTTGGAACAACATGACCAATTAATGATATAATATTTCTAAAATTCCCTTCTATTTCCTTCAATCTTCTATTCTTCCTGCCCTCTTCATATTCTTCTGTGTCCCTGGTTTCCCTTCACCTGTGTTTTCGAAGCTTTCTTTCCTTTGCAGACGCACCCATTCACTCTCGCCGAGCAGAGCAGCGCTAAATAAAACATGAGATGGAGACAGAGACACTCCACTTCTGCAAATCACCTCATGCTACTCCATCTCTCTTTGTTTTTCTTTGTCTTTCTCTCTCTTGGCATTTAAGTTTACTGGTCCTTCCTTGGCCTTCTATATTAAATTACTCACTGGTATACCAGCATCCTTTTTAAGGCGATAAGGCACCACTGAACCGGCCGCACACGTGGCTCTGCTTTCTGAGCGGGCTCTTCTCGTACTCTCATCAGCGTGTGGAGGGAAAGAGCACTGGATGAGAGGGAGGAGGAGGCAGAGAGAGAGATAAAGCAAGGGAGGGAGAAGCAAAGAAAAGAATCAAAGCAGAGAGACAGGAGCAGATGCTTTGGTTCCCAATCTTTAGGATGAGACACAAGAATATGAGTATACTGCTATTCTCCTCTGGAAAAGCAGCTCATGGGATTGTTCTCCTGAAGAGCAGCATGCATCTCGCCACCTATTGTTAGCACATGGAGGCTTCTCAGTTTGAATTATGGAGGATTTTAGCAATATTAGGAGTCTCAGTCCGGAGAAAGGTAAGCTTTCACACTCTATTATTTCTTTTGAGAACAAAAAGAGTGATTTTGAGTAAAGAGGCTAATAAGAAATAAAAAAATGGTGGATGTTTTTAAGTAGGAGTTCTTCTGGACACCTCTCTCTTTCTCAAGGGAGGATTTTTGTCTTCAGTGTAATTTCCCATTTTATCTCATGATGTCCCTGCGGTCCACACCATAAAGCCTGTGTAAATGTGCTCTAACGTTGTGTGTCTGATTTTGTTTGCACTATTCCAATGCCAAATGCACAGAAAAAACATTCTGGATCTTCTGTGGATGCACTGTAAAAAGTGAACACGTGCAGCCTTATGGAGCTATTTTTGCTTGTTGTGACCCTTAAAAAAAGACTTTGATTAGTGAAACATGATTCAGTCATATAAATTAATATTTGTGACTTGAATAAAACCAGTTAGATTATACCACATAAAGCACATTTCTAGGTTAACTGACAAAACATTATTTACAGTGCCTGTGTGCATTGCTTGTTTGAGATTTTCTCCCAACTCCCAAAGTTACATTGAATGAAAGTGGTTTTATATTGGGCAAAAATTTGATGAGTGTGCTGGTTAAAGCATGAGATGAGGAATAATGCCGCAATATCATTTTAATCATATCACCATAGGAATATGAAAAACAAAAGCTTCAGCAAGCCAAGCGAAACTCAGTTTTGGAGAAATAAAAGAGTTGATTTATTCAGGGATTTTCATAGATAAGTTTAACAAAGCATGCAGTTTTCTAGACCAGATGAATTTGCAATTAGATCTCAGGCATCTGTGTGCAACAATGGTCACCTAATGACATCTCAGTAGGTTCTATGAGGTCTTGATTGTTAATTGGAAATGTAATTACAGTATAACATAATAGCAGTTGCAAGTACTGTTGTAAACATAAAAGCAGTCATGAGCATAAGTTTAAACAAAATAATAATCATAAGCAAAATTGCAAATATAATCATCAGAATAATCAAAATCAAAAAATAATTACAACCATAATTGGAATTGTTACCATAACGGCAATTGTAACAGCAATTGTTCCGTAAGCGTAAAAACATGTTAAATGACTCCAGATTTCTGTAGTTATGCATTAATTTCCTTTTTTTCTATTTTTACAGAAACAAAAAATGTAAAATATTAATGAACATTTTATGTAAAATTACACATTATTATGTAAAAATACAGCAAATTTTCTAAATAATTTGAGATCAGTGCAACAAAACTGTAGAAAAGAAAAAGCCAAATATAAAATCATTCTGGCATACATTGTTGATAGATTTTTCTCCTTACTGAAGTGCTGCGACTGCAGTGTTTCAAAGTAACCTATCTGTGATGCTCTAATGGTGCACACTATGAACACTTGCTTAAACAATACTGCAAGCATCATCACCTTGCACAAAACCAATCCAAAATAGAAGTGCTCTGACATCCTGAAGTTTTGAGCACCCTTCATCTTTTTAACGCATACCCACTGCTTCACATCCTACTGTCACGCTTTCTCAAGATTCCTTAGCATGTACCTGTGGCCCTTGCCAGGTTCCTGTCAGCTGCATCTGCACAATGTGGTCATGGCGTTACTCCAGTCTGAAAAACAGAAGCTGCTTATGGACTGTTTCTCTGATTATGCTTCCATTACTGACAGATTTTCGAACACTCTGCTGATGCCTGTGTTTTCCCTTTGAGGGTCTATTAAATATAAAATGCATTATTTTGCACTACATAGAGTTTACATCTCACTGTGGCAGGACATGCAGTATTATCTTTCTTGCTCTTATGTTTTCATTTGAAATCTTTAGTCCTCTTTTTTTAAATAATTGATCACATGGGATTATAGGGCTGTCAGTGTCAGGGAGTTTTCACACTAGAGCTTTTGTTGAACACACGAATCAGTCTGATGTCAGAGCTTGGTTCATTTAGTTGAGGTGAAAACTGCTTTCTGAACTTGGATGAGCACAAACAAACAATTCCCACGTCTGCTTGAAAAGATGGTGTGGAGTAATTTTATGTGGGCACCATTACAGTTCACCATTGGTGCAAAAGTAGTGTCTTGTAGCTTAGCATGCGGAAGTAAACTGCTATTAATGACATACAATTTGCCTGTTATAATATACCACATTTTTCATTGCTGCCTGTAGAGAGCAGCTTGAATCCTGAATCTCTCGCAATATATCCACAGCAGACAGAAGCACAAGTTTGTGTGTTAAGGTTTGCCAAAGGGCCAAAAACATAACCTAAGCTTTGAGTGTAAAAAAAAGCATAGAATGGTAAAAAGCTGCCTTTAGTACCATATATTATGAAAAAAGACCTGTGGAGGGTGAGAGGGTGGAATCAAACTTGTTTAAATCAAGCATTTGAATGTCCGAAAACATCTACATCTCAACAAATCCTTTACCTTTTGTCTGCACTGATATAGCACACCAATATACAGAATCCTCCAAAGCTCTAATACTCATTAGATGCAAAGAAATGTTGTGAGTGGATACTAATGTGGAATTGTTGCTGCCACGCTTACTGAGAGCATCATCACAGTGAGAAGAAATGAGGAGCAAAGTTGCTTTTTATATGGAGATAGCTTTGATCCGCAAACTGAAAAGGCAGCACTGTTTCACTAACAACCATTTGGCCATGGGCACTGTATTTAACTCTGAGGTTCAGTAGCAAACTGTGATGCTTAACTTTCATCTCTGAACATCTCTCAGGGGGACTAGTCTCAGCTTTAGATGGCATTCCTATGGTTCGCCCACAGACCATCTACTGACTGTCTGATGCATATTGCACTCAAAAATGGCAAACGCTTTCTCTAGGTGGCAAGATCCAAACTGATTGGGTAGCCTTTCACAATTTTAGGAGTCAAAGTTAGCATGTTTTTATCAGCTTGCTAGAAAACAAAGTTGTATTTTTAAGTTTTCAGGTTGCTTCTGAATAAGTACTTGTAGAAAAAAGATATCTTATATAGTATGTGTTAATATTTAATATTATAATATTGTATATATAGTATATTGTATGCTTGAACACACTTCTAAGTTCCGCTTTATGTACCTGCATTATGTACCTACCTAAATGTCCTGTCAAAGTGGGACGGTCTCGCCTAGAATAAGCTGTGTGGACCAGACTTTGTGCTCAGTGTCTGACTAAGCAAGACAAACAAAGATGTGACATTAATGGTTTAACATGTACAAGGTTAAGACACCCTGAACATGAATGATCAAGCTGGTTCCAGGTCATTTCTAGATAAGATCACAGAAATCCAAAGCCTTGCCTGGGTGAATGACAGAAGTGGTACTTCTACTGAAAAAGTTAATTCATAGTACAAATGGGATCTGAGAATCTGTAAAAAGGATAAAGGGTTAGTTCACCCAAAAATGAAAATTCTCTTATCATTTACTCACCCACATGTTGTTCCATAAAAGACTTTCATTCATCTTCAGAGCAAAAATTAAGATATTTTTAATGAAACTTGATTGATTTCTGTTCCTCCATTGACAGCTATGCAACTACCACTTTGACGCTTCAAAAAGTTCATAAAGGGATCATAAAACTAATCCATGTGAATCGAGTGGTTGAGCCCAAATTTTCTGAAGAGACTCAGTTGCTTTATATGATGAACAGATTGAATTTGGGCTTTATTCACATAAACATTCATCAATTCACACATCAGCATGTTCACTTGATGTGCGAGAACCAATGAGGTTCATTCTTGTGTGTTACGCAGCACTTTTAAGCTTCTGCATGAACCAATGAGGTTTGTTCTCGCACTTCAAGCAGATTAGAGTTAGTTTACCCAAAAATGAAAATAATTACTCACCCTCATGTCGTTCCACACCCATAAGACCACAAATTAAGATATTTTGATGAAATCCGAGAGATATATGACTCGTCCGTAGACAGCAATATAAACAACACTTTCAAGGTCCAGAAAGGTACTAAAGATATCATACCTTTCTTTTTTGGGGTGAACTAACCCTTTAAAGTCAAATTCAAAGTCAAAAACATAATGACACCAGGGTTTAAATTAGACTCAGAGCAGCTCCCACACATCCATGCTAGACAACAACTCTCACAAAGCATTGTGCTTCCATTTGTTTGTCTGTTTGCCTGTCCTAAGATATTGCTTTTGAAGACTACATGCAAGTATTTCATTAGAATGTCTCTGAGAAAAATTCCTCAGTGGAGAGGATGTCAAGCGCAGGCATTGAAAACCACTTCAGGCATTCTGTAGACTGAAAATACCCAACTGAAGAGATTTTAAAGGTGAGAAGCATCACTTAACCAAAAATCATTGCTCAATTTTTGAGAACTCTGACACTTTCTTAGATGGTTCTTTGAGCCTTTTCCTTGATTACTTCATGCCGAACGGCCTCTTCGGCTGTGCTTTGAGAAGATCAAGCTCTCTTCAGCTTTCCCTGCCTAACATCACATCTCTCTCTGATAGTAAAGAGAAAGAAAGGGCTGATTTGTACCTGAGCAATGGTGTCTGTTCATCTTCCTTAGTATTTGAATTCCCTGTGCTGCCATTATTGTGAATCTTGTTATTATAATCATTATTTTAAAATGCAGGGTTCCATTATTTTATTTGAAAGGCTTCTTGATACCTCATTGATACCTCAGCTCAAAGTTCTGTTCAGCTTCAAGCATAGATTAATTCTGGAAAATTCCGTTTTTTTATATAGCAATATTGAGGGTACTACTAGGTGTCTGTCTTTGAAACTATGGTATATAGAATTGTACAGGAGATTTACATAGCTTTAAAGAGAATTGTAGCCCTTTCTCATATGCTGAAATGGATATTAAAGACAATATGAAATTTTGACTCATAATGAATTCTAAAAACCCTTTGCTTTGCTCCTATATTGTGAGATATGATTTGTGCTTTTTTCCTAAAATATGGCAGAAAGATTGCTTTTGCAGAGACAAAGCTAGCTGTATGTGGGAGGTGTGCTTTTATGCTGAAGACAGTGAAAAGCGCTGGTCTGTTTGTGCACAGTTTTTACGTTGTGTTAGTACTGTGAGCTGTAGTCACAGGTAGACATGTAGAGTGCAACATTTTGGTTTACTGTGACAATCCAAAATCACACTCTCACAGGCCTGCACACTTTCAATAAGATCACAAGCCACAAAGAAGCTGAATTTATTATAATGTCTAAATGTCTGTGTGAAAGTGAGCATTGAAATGTGATGCCTATGCTTTTGGTATTGTGCCTTGAGATTGAATAACTTCATATTTGCTTTTCTTCATAGGTCACAGCACTTACATATATCATTACCTATGGATATATTTAAAATAGCTGAGCCATCATGTGTGGGTTCTTTGTTAGTTCTCTGAACATTTTGTCTTCCCTGAAGAGATCCCTAAAGAAAGACAATAACAATTATGCCAAATAGGATATGAATGTTCTGCTTGGTGAAATAACAGGTAATCGAAAGTAATTGCTAAGTGCGATTTATTTACGAAATAGTACATTTATGTTTATTTTTCTGGGATACCATTCATAGATTATCCAAGAGCTGCTTAATGGGTGGGAGTGAGTCATGGCACATGTTGAGTCATGGGACTTAACCTGAATCTCAAGGGGACTGTTTGTGCATTTATTTATTTAGATCTCCAATTAAAGAGCACACCAACAATGGGTTGTAGGTTATGGTTTGTCTGGTTAGCTTCAGCTAATCTCCTGCTAACTAATGCCGTAACTACATCGTTATGGTAGCAAAAAGCATCTTTGTTCAATAGCAGCCATTCAGAAGGAGCTAATCCGTGTTTTTCCTGTAATTTTTCTGCAGCACCAGAGTAATTAGTATAACATTCTTTTCAGCCCAATTTGCTTTTTAGAGCTAGGTTAGTTTTGGACTTAGAGATTTGGAGATGTTGATCCAGGTATATAGGCACTAGGCGAAATCATGGTCACCCTTCACTGTGCCAAAGCACGTTTTAGTTCAGTGGTTGATTCTATGCTTTGCACATACTGTACCTAAATGTATGAGTGCTACCACTTACAGGTACAACAGACCTGGAAAGCTCTAAGTCTTATGCAAAAAGTAGATCTCTTAGTTTCTTTATAGTAGAGTAATAGTAGTAGTGAAGTAAGTGCAACAGGGGTTAGCAGTAAACACAGAATACATATGACAGGGTTAGTTTTTCATTTTAGTCAGTGCCTTCCATAGGCACAGGATTAGCTAAACCAGAACATTTGAGCCCCCTCCCTTCCCAAGCCTTCGCCCGGGGAAAGTTTACCAGCAGGGCACCGTATCCTTTCCCCTGTGTTGCCATCTGTTCATTCAGACTCCCTTTCTCTCCACACTGGAGGCTGCCCTCTCTGTGCCGCTTTTGACGCTTGTGATCCAACAGGAGCGTTTCCTGTGAGGGTTGTGTGAGTGTGTGTGTAAGGGGAAGAGCAATTTGATTTCACTTTCATCTGAGATACAATTAGAGATAATCAAAACAGGCCTGCTTGCTTTTGAAAAGGACAGAACACAATCTTAATGCATGCAAATTAAAGTAGAGTTAATCTTTCAACAAAGCATATATATTTGATTAAGAAGACTGTGGCTAGTTTTACACACAGGGAAGTTGCCACAAGTGGTACTGTAAAAAATCTTTATCTATAGTATAAGGTATTGAATCAAAAGTTCAATTAGTGGTTTTCAAATGCCTAGTTTAAATCCCCCTGAATGTAATTTTTTTGTAAATTCGGATAATAAAAATATATAGAGCTGTAAACTACAGTAAAATAATGCCACTAGTGTTACATACATTAAAATACACTTTTGGCTCAGTAGATTTTGACCCTGTATATTTTGACCTGATGTAGAGAAAAAGATTGGGGCAATGTAAATTGGTATTAAACATTAAAGGGTTAGTTCACCCAAAAATGAAAATTCTGTCATTTATTACTTACCCCCATGCCGTTCCACACCCGTAAGACCTTCGTTAATATTCAGAACACAAATTAAGATATTTTAGTTGAAATCCGATAGCTCTGTGAGGCCTCCATAGGGATCAATGGACACTTCCTCTCTCAAGATCCATAAAGGTACTAAAAACATATTTAAATCGGTCCATGTGAGTACAGTGGTTCAATATTAATATTATAAAGCGCCAAGAATATTTTTGGAGCGCCAAAAAAACAAAATAACTATTTATTTAGTGATGGCTCCGATTTCAAAGCACTGCTTCAGGAAGATTCGGAGCACAATGAATCAGTATGTCGAATCATGTCGAATCATGATTCAGATCGCGTGTCAAACTGGCAACGGCTGAAATCAATTCATTTATGCTCCGATGCTTCCTGAAGCAGTGTTTTGAAATCGGCCATCACTAAATAAGTTGTTATTTTGTTTTTTTTGGCGCTCCAAAAATATTCTTGTCACTTTATAATATTAATATTGAACCACTGTACTCACATGAACCGATTTAAATATGTTTTTAGTACCTTTATGGATCTTGAGAGAGGAAGTGTCCATTGTTCCCTATGGAGGCCTCACAGAGCTATCGGATTTCAACTAAAATATCTTAATTTGTGTTCTGAAAATTAATGGTCTTACGGGTGTGGAACAGCATAAGGGTAAGTAATAAATGACAGAATTTTCATTTTTGGGTGAACTAACCCTTTAAAATAGTCTTTCAATATTATAAATATTTAAAATGCTTAAAATACACTATGTAATCATACATGGCTGATAACTGGTAATTATGTATGCCATTAATTATGAGTTTTCTTTCCAAAAGGTAAGCACTCAAAAAATCCATTTCCTGTGCATCACATGCTGCTTGATTACTCTTGAGAGTATATTCAATATAGGCTCATTGGAACCGTGCCTCAACCTACATTTTTATCAAAACTCCAAAAACTTCCATATACATATGATTTACTCCAGGTTCCAGCTGAATTAAACACAGTGGCAATAAACACCAACATTTTTCATTTTTACACTATATATCAATTACTAAAAGAGTTTACTCTCACCGAGAGTAAACTTGCTCAGTAGGCCACCTGGTACAGCATTGCAGAGCACTTGGGTATCAGTCCTATAAAACAGGGCTCATCATAAAATATCTTAAAGACTTCTAGAAGCAAGCTAAAATGGCATGGTTACTTTAGCAAGTGCATTTTCATCTCGCATTGCTTTTGTTAACACTATTGGTTAGATTTAGAGTAGGGTTTAGTGTAGGTGGCACGTTACTTTTTTAACACGATAGAACATTAACCTTTTAGTGCCACTCACTGGAACTGCAATACGTACAACAACCAACATGATACATTGTTGCCAGATTCACATTCATCTGTTTCACGTAAAACTGAATGCATTTTTAGCCAATAACTGACAATTCTCTATTGAAAGTTGCAAACATTGCAAGAAGCAATGTAATAATTTTGCAGAAATTATGCTGCAGACATGTTTTCCAGTGAGCTTGGGTAGAGTCTATTGGACCTCTGTATATTTATTCGAACATCCTGAATTTAGCAGCAGTGTTATGTTAATCAATTAAATGAATCAATTCAGTATAAAAAGGACAAATTGTCAGATAAAAATGAGGTGTCTAGTAACTTGTGCAACCAATACAGAACAATTATCCAGTCTAAGTGGTGGCTAATTTAGGCAAAAGAGTTAAGAGTCAACACAACTGTAATGCAGATACAATTTCATAAAAAAGATTTTTTATGTTTAACCCTCTGGAGTCTGAGGCTGATTTGGGGCCTGGAGAAGTTTTGACATGCCCTGACACTTGTGCTTTTTTCAGTTGTTCATAAATATGTTAATGGAAAAAGTGTCATTACACTGTATTCAGCACAAACTAGGCTACAATAATATGTGAGAAACATGTATGTACATGTTTGTGTTTTTGAAGGAATAACATTTATGCGTGGTTATTGAAAAAATGGATCTATCTTAAAGCTAATTAGTTATCTTGTGTATGGTATTAAGATGACCACTAATGGCTCTTATTCGTTGAATCTATTGCTTGTTGCATTGTCATTACACAGTGTGTACAGATCAACTGATGCAATGACTCAATTGTGATGTCTGTCAAGCTCAAAGGACAAAAATCTTGCCAAAGAGAACTATTAAAAAATGATAAAAGTGGTCCAGAATTATACTCCAAGCAACCAAGTCTGAAACAATATGATAGACTCTATGTAGCACCTAATTTATAAACCTAAAAATACATGCCACAGAAAAAATGTAATGAATTTTTTAATGAGTTCCTGCAGTTAAAAAAATAATATGAGTACTTTAGAGAAAAAAACGCTGCTAGAAACATCATTACCAAAATGATCCATTAAGTGGTCCCATATTGTAGCTCCTGTAATAGCACAAATCAAAGTCTAATACTTTTGACTTCCACATTTTGCTATTAACTGCTCTATTATTCTTGTTTAAATTCTGGGTAATAATTAGAACTGAAAAAGTGAATAAGGAATGAAAGCCCCTGTTGAAATGACTATTTCAATAGACTGGCATTTTCATCCATATTTAAAAAAAAGTAAAATGACAAGTGGTTCAATTCAGTGCAATAAGAATAGCGTTTATATGTAATTAAGTCAATCTAATTGCAATTTATAGTTAATCTATTTACTTCAGGGTTTCTACAGCATTGTGCAACTTTATTTGGCTTCTCTAGTAGTTTGTGTGGCATGGGTAATGGCCATACATTAACCCACATATTCGGAAGATGTCATCCCAACCTTTCATGCATCTTGTGTTAATATGGAACAACTGATATCAGAATCAAAAGGAGGCTGCTCAGCTATGTAGCTTCATAAAAGTGCAGCACTAAAATGTCATACAAAATTAATGCTGGCTTCAAGTCATGTCAGATCGATCGCATTTATGAGATGAACTCGCATAAACGTCACATAAACCACAATGTCATAATTACCAGTGTGAAACACGGGATTTTTTTATAAGCGCAGACTGTTTAAATTGGAAACGTGCCAATTAAAGAGTCATGCCAGAATAGTTATATGTGGTAGAAATAGTTTGCATACATTTTTATACTGTTGCTCGCCAGGAAATAAAAGTAATTTCACATAATTTTCTGGCAGCACAACAATCATAAAGTACATTGGTAAAGCATCAGTTTCATATCTGCATCTTTTTTTCATTTTGTTGCACCAGGGCTAAACAAGGTTCATGTCTTCGTAAGTGAAATATGAAATTGCCCAAACATTTTTTTCTTTACTTAAGACACACCACACATTGTTATTACGGTTTCTAGGCTTGTAAGTATTTCTTCCCAGGATGACTTGAAGGGATAAGACTGAAGCAGACAAACCATCTTAATAGTTTGCTGGCAAGTGAATATTGCTGTTGAAGAACACAAGGCTCACCTAAGTCAGATGGTTACTGATGAGGGCTTTCTTTTCCTTTTCACACTTGTTCGTTTTGGACAATATTTGTAGTTACATCTTGCACTCAGAATAGAGTAATGGGCGAAGGCAGCATGGTAGAGCTGCGGCATATGTTGGCAAACAACATTGATTTTTTTAACCAGACAACCATATGGCCCATCTGTTGAATGTGAGAATCCAAAAGACTAAATCCTTCAAGAGTCTGCAGTCCTACAAAGCCAACCTGAGTCTGGACCTTCCACTGAGCACATATTGCCAGCAGGTAGTACCTATAAGGTTGGCCTCGTTGTCATTATGACCCCTTTATCTTGATACCAACATGCCAGTTCAAATCTTCAGAGGCATTGAAGCTACTCCTCTAGCCTCTCAGCTTGGTCAGCCTCACATATTCATAACAGGACATTTACTTTTTGTCAGGACAATTTGCTTTCGTGACATTCACGAGATATCACCACAGAACAGGGGTACCCAATCCTGTTCCTGGAGATCTACATTCCTGCAAAGTTCAGCTCCAACCCTGAACAAACACAACTGAACCAGCAAATTAAGATCTTCAGGAGCCCTTGATAATTACAGAGAGGTGTGTTGGAGCAGGGTTGGAACTGAACTCTGCAGGTAGATCTCAGGAACTGAGTTAGGCACCCCTGCTTATAGAATGACAAACTTAATAATTATGTTGTATTTAAATGTGTAATTAATTTGCACCTGTTGTTTGACTGCATTCATAGCATTCATGCAAGCATTCATAAGAAGTACACTGAAAAAAAATACTTTGGATCAACTTTAAAAACAAAATACCCAGAATAGTTTGTTACAGCCAAATTTATTTGTTTTTCTCAAATTATATTTATGGTTTGATTCAAACCTTGAATTTTGATTTAATATTATTCAAAAACATTTTTGTTTTTTCGCAAAAATACAAAACCTTTTGTACAAAAGTAAAATAATTATTTATTATAAAGATCATATCATGCTTAATATATTTTCTTTAGATAGAAGCCGAAATTTTACTTATTGTAGGTAAATGTTTTGGATTTTTACAAATTAATTTCACCATAAATAAAAGATAAATTAGCTATAATATGAAAGAATTTTCACTTAAGATAAAACTAAGAATATTTTCTTGGTCAATGTTTAATAGAAATAGAAATAAAGAAATATTTTCTTCAAAAGACCTTAATATAATATATATATATATATATATATATATATATATATATATATATATATATATATATATATATATATATACACAAACCCAATTCCAAAAAAGTTAGGACACTGTACAAATTGTGAATAAAAACAGAATGCAATGATGTGGAAGTTTCAAATTTCAATATTTTATTCAGAATACAACATAGATGACATATTAAATGTTTAAACTGAGAAAATGTATCATTTTAAGGGAAAAATAAGTTTAAATTAAAATTTTAAATTTCATGGCATCAACACATCTCAAAAAAGTTGGGACAAGGCCATGTTTACCACTGTGTGGCATCCCCTCTTCTTTTTATAACAGTCTGCAAACGTATGGGGACTGAGGAGACAAGTTGCTAAAGTTTAGGAATAGGAATATTGTCCCATTCTTGTCTAATACAGGCTTCTAGTTGCTCAACTGTCTTAGGTCTTCTTTGTCGCATCTTCCTCTTTATGATGCGCCAAATGTTTTCTATGGGTGTAAGATCTGGACTGCAGGCTGGCCATTTCAGTACCCGGATCCTTCTTCTACGCAGCCATGATGTTGTAATTGATGCAGTATGTGATCTGGCATTGTCATGTTGGAAAATGCAAGGTCTTCCCTGAAAGAGACGACGTCTGGATGGGAGCATATGTTGTTCTAGGACTTGGATATACCTTTCAGCATTGATGGTGCCTTTCCAGATGTGTAAGCTGCCCATGCCACACGCACTCATGCAACCCCATACCATCAGAGATGCAGGCTTCTGAACTGAGCGCTGATAACAACTTGGGTTGTCCTTGTCCTCTTTAGTCCGGATGACATGGCGTCCCAGTTTTCCAAAAAGAACTTCAAATTTTGATTCGTCTGACCACAGAACAGTTTTCCACTTTGCCACAGTCCATTTTAAATGAGCCTTGGCCCAGAGAAAACGCCTGCGCTTCTGGATCATGTTTAGATATGGCTTCTTTTTTGACCTATGGAGTTTTAGCCAGCAGCGGCGAATGGCATGGTGGATTGTGTTCACCGACAATGTTTTCTGGAAGTATTCCTGAGCCCATGTTGTGATCTCCATTACAGTAGCATTCCTGTATGTGATGCAGTGCCGTCTAAGGGCCCGAAGATCACGGGCATCCAGTATGGTTTTCCGGCCTTGACCCTTACGCACAGAGATTGTTCCAGATTCTCTGAATCTTTGGATGATATTACGCACTGTAGATGATGATAACTTCAAACTCTTTGCAATGTTTCTCTGAGAAACTCCTTTCTGATATTGCTCCACTATTTTTTGCCGCAGCATTGGGGGAATTGGTGATCCTCTGCCCATCTTGACTTCTGAGAGACACTGTCACTCTGAGAGGCTCTTTTTATACCCAATCATGTTGCCAATTGACCTAATAAGTTGCAAATTGGTCCTCCAGCTGTTCCTTATATGTACATTTAACTTTTCCGGCCTCTTATTGCTACCTGTCCCAACTTTTTTGGAATGTGTAGCTCTCATTAAATCCAAAGTGAGCCAATATTTGGCATGACATTTCAAAATGTCTCACTTTCAACATCTGATATGTTATCTATATTCTATTGTGAATAAAATATAAGTTTATGAGATTTGTAAATTATTGCATTCTATTTTTATTCACAATTTGAACAGTGTCCCAACTTTTTTGGAATCAGGTAATTTCCGCAGTCAGTAAAGCTAGCAAGTATGTTTCTTTTAATTTTTAAAATAGTGTTTGACAAACTTAACAAAATAGGTTTACATCAGAAACCATGTTTTTTAGACCCATATAAAAATGCACTTTAAAGGGGCTATAGTAAGAATGTTCATGTATTAATTGCTTGTTTATTACCAATGTGTAAACAGCTTGTAAGCACTCAGTACATACATATCCATCTAAACATCACTCTCGGCAGTGTGAACGATGTTGAGATGTTTGTTAAAACTATATCACTGCAAAGGTATTTACATCTTATTTTTACTTAGCAAAGAACAAAAAATAAATTCACTCTGAGCATATGAGGGCATTGAATCACATTAAGTCTCTTGTGCATTATGTGTGCAAACACGAGCAATAAGCTGCTGGCTGCAGTTCACTTAACGGCCACCGGTGTCACTAATAACAAGGGTTTCTGAATTCTACATATACACTTTATGCTATAGACAAACAAGTGTGCAGCCATCTTTAGAATTTTGTGTTTGAACTTCAGTTTTTGTAGTAGCTCTGTATATTTCTATGGCATCGCTGTCGAAGAGTAATTAGCTGATGAAGTGGATTTACTTATTGTAGAGTTATCAGGACCATTGTAATGTTAGAAGCAGATGTCATAACAAATGTTTGTAGACCGGGAAGATTTTAAAACAAGCAGTTCATTCATAAATCTGTAAGATCTTACCTTCATGCTGTGTAAATACAAACCAGTAAACAGAATGAGTGCAGTGCTGAAAAGGGGAGGGGTTACATAAGATCTATAGACCCTTAAATAAAAGAAACATGTTTTTCAGTGTAATTAAATGCAACTTTTTGTACATTTCATTGGTTTACGGAAATTTATTGAATTAATAAAGCTTGTAAAGGTAGTTTGGTGAAAGTGTGTTCAAGTATAACCCATTCTTGCCTTTGAAGACAGATTGAGTGCTTTAGTTGACTTCATCCTGCCCTTCATATTGACCGCAGTAGCCTGCAGTGTGCATGTGGGTGTAAGGATTTCTCAGGTGCAACCTGGGGTAGAATTTTTATACATAGCAGGAAATTCAAGCAAACAGAGCACTGACACTGTGCTTTTCACCAGGCATTTGCTATCACAGCGTGACCTCTGCCTTTCCATTAACCGGCAACCTGGTAGAGTCATTTGCACATCCAGGACAATTTAGACTTTATGCAGTAAATTATTTTCAACCAGCAATTTTCAACCATGCTGTTTATTCCTAAAAATGTATTTTTTTTTAAATGATCTTTTTATCTTTCTGATTGTTAGGCACAGTGTACCCTGGAACAAATAATGAATTTAAATAATTTTGAAAGCTTTTTTAAAGTGAAAGACAATTTGTGCTACCGTATAATTTTTCCTCTGCCTGCTTAGTGAGTAAGGCAAAGAAGACTCCTTTCTTCTTTTCAGCTATTGGAGAAGTCTACTATAGGTCACTGCCTAAAATATTGCCCAGTGCTTTCGTTAAAAAAAAAAATAAATAAATAAAAATACAGATCCTTTAAAAAACACTGAGCCAGGAAAAACAAAAACCCTCGTCTCACTAACACAAGCGTTACCTGAGCTACCTACGCTACCTGGCTCCAAATAAACACTTGTGAAATAAAGTTTTGTTAGACTGAGGAGGTAACCATAGCAACTGTACTCAGCTTGAGTGCTTTCCATTAGGATCAGTATGGGACGGTACATTGGCACATACAGTAGGTACTGTCATCATTTGTCACTTTATTACAGATTTATGCATCAGATATACATTACAAAAACATTGTTTTTAAAAAGACATTAAGTAGATATTGTAGTTATCGTTTAAAAGTTGGCTGAAAGTATGCACATCTGCTCATAAAACAACAACATGCTATAGCTCATTTAGCTTTTAACCCATTTAGCAGTTAACTTAATGCAGTATAATGGAACAATTTCCTGAGTGTTCTTTGTTGTCTGTCAGTTCAGTGGATATTCAAGGTAATATATATTGCCTGGCTGGAATATCCATTGCCTGTTTTATCTTAACGTAGTTGAACATAATAAATCTAATCTCTAATAATCAGGGTTACGAATTGATTTATATAGTATGAGCAAAAGTAATAGTGATGCTTGCTTTAGCAAGAACCACTAAAAATCTGTATGATCTTCCTGTTTATGGGGAAATGGAATTACATTACATCATTACTTTGAAGTTCAGCAGTTAGAAATCAATCATGTAGATGCTTTTATGATTATAGGAAGAGCTGATAAATGGAATGAACTCTCTATCTCTCCTCCTCTGTCTCTGTACCGTGGTTCTGTACGCAATAAGCTACCTAAATCCCCAGCCCTGGATTACAGTTCTGAGGGGATTTAAGTGTCGGCTTGACAGGTGTTGCACAGTCAATAAGTTAGCATCTTTACTAGTACGGCATCGCACAGCATGTCATCAGAAAGACAGATCCACCCTAGACTGCAGATGCTAAAACTGTTCTGATGCCTGCAAGACTATCCATCAAATCCTGCGGGTTTGGACGTATAGTTTGTGTTCTTGCCGTCAGATTTTCTCGGGAAACGTTGTCGGATGGAGGTTTGCCTAGAGCTTTGTTTGAAAAAGTGATTGTAGGGATATAAAGGCAGGAAGTCAGAAGAAGCAAAGCGTGAGAAAGAAATCAAGGACACGCTGCTAAGTCAGCAACAACTCAGAGCGATGTGCGCCGCTGTCCTGCCTGCCAGTTCGGTCACTTCTGCTGCGATGCCCCCAACATTAGCGCCTGAAATGAAGCCAGTGCCTGCCACCAAGCCAGCAACACCTCTAGCCCGAGTATCAACCCCATTGGTGGCAAATGCCTACTCTAAGGCTCTCCAAAAGCTGACCCTGTCAAGACTCATGGCGGGATTCTTTTGGACTGGGGATAATACTGTGTATGGATCCAAATGGAAGCTAGGATTATTTGGTAAGAGATAAATTGGACAAATTGATTGTTTATGCCAGCTTTGTATTTCTTCAAATGATTTATTGAATTGTTTCAGTTTAATGAATCAGCAAAGTCATTTTTGGTAGGTACAGGTACTTTGTGTATATATATATATATATATATATATATATATATATATATATATATATATATATATATATATATATATGTGTGTGTGTGTGTGTTGAACTTTCTATTCATCAAGGAATCCTGAAAAAAAGTACACAACTGTTTTCAACATTGAAAATAATCATAAATGTTTATTGAGCAGCAGATCAGCATATTAGAATGATTTCTGAAGGATCATGTGACACTGAAGACTGGAGTAATGATGCTGAAAATTCAGCTTTGCCATCACAGGAATAAATTACTTTGTGAAATATATTCAAATAGAAAACAGTTATTTTAAATTGTAATAACATTTCACAATATTACTGTTTTTTACTGTATTTTTAATTAAATAAATGTAGCCTTGGTGAGCAGACGAAACTTCTTTTAAAAACATTAAAAATCTTAGTGGTTCCAAACTTTTGGACTGTACTGTATATATATATATATATATATATATATATATATATATATATATATATATATATAGTTGGTCTAAAGCGGTCTATCCATGTCTATCCATGACCTATTTCCTGTATTTGTGTTAGTGTTCAAGTGGGCGTGAAGACTGTAAGTGTGTGTAGAACTTTTGATTAACCAGTAGGACGCACTTAGTGTTGTAAACTGTAAGTAATTTTTTTACAGAGCTTTATTTATATTTGGATTTTTAATACACTTTAAATAAACTTCTAATTGTCTGTTCAGTAGTCCCAGACAACACAATTTAATTGTGGTGCTTCTAATTAAGTGATTAAAAGCAGTTGCAAATGTTTTACAAAATACACATCTGCACCAATAAAATGTGTTTTACTAGCAAATTATATGTAATATCTAATTCATTTAACTGGAAATTTTCCTCAGAATCTTACAGTTTTGCAGCAAATGAACCTGAATGATGGGACATGCTTAGCCTCAAATACTGGTTCGCAGGATTTCATGTGGATTAAGGGCCTTGAACTTTAGCATTTTCAGACTTTTCCCTACACACACTATCTAATGGCCAAAACCAAAAGGCCCTTACTGATGCAGCTGTGGGTGTACAATAAACAGAAAAGGTTGGTGAAATGATCTAGCTCATAGAGTGACATCAGAACAGAAGCATCATGTCCATTTAAACATTTTAACTGAATTTCTTTAAAAAAAAAAAAAAAAAAAAAAAAAATCAGTTTTCATCTAAAATGCTTTCTGAAATCCTCCATTCAAGTCTAAATTTGATTAGTTTGATAGAGTCGCACATTCCACAGATGACTGACAGATCTGTTGTTTTCCCACCCTCGTGTTGCTCAAAACTTACATGACTAATTTCTGTTGAACACAAAATGGTTATAAACTGTAAAACTGCCCTTTTTCATTCAATTAAAATTTTGATCACTGACTGTCAAGTCCAGTTGATTTCCATACTGGAATTTGAATCTGTATTCCCTTGTAGAATCAAAAGTTATACCACAAAATTTTTTAATATGTATAATAAACATGATCATGGTCAAATGTTATCCTTTTAACTGTCAGCATCCCCATAGTGGGACGCTTGTGCACTTTTCTATCACATATTTTAGCATCATTTGAAAGCTTAAATACTCGAGAGAGAGAAAAAACAAAAACTTTTTGGACATTGCATTATTATGGAAATGGTACTTTAAAACTTTTTAGCTGGCTTAATTTTTGTGATATCAGCTTCAAATTTGGAAAACAACTTGGTTAGAAATATAGCTTTGATATTCAAGCAGTTTTAGAGTCCAAATTATTTTGTAAAGTATATGAAGAGTTTGGTTCCAAAACGCAATAACTCCATTTTGATTAATTTGATTAAAAAGGCATTTTCTTTACCAAGAAAGTAGCAAGATGAAAACCACTATTTTCTGTTTCAGACTTTCACATGGCATCTTTTGGTTATAAAAACATTAAAAATTCAAATCTATATTTTGATTTTAAAAAGTTTATTTTAAAAACATATTATTTTTTTCCCCAAAATGCAATAAATCCTTGCCATTTTTTTTTTTCAAAATGCAATTAATCCATCAATATAAAAGTTATTTTTAAAATTGAAAATACACAACAAAGTTGATTCACATATATGACAGAGTCTAAACTTTGCCAATATTTATCTTATATACAGACATTTTACTAAAAATACATTCAGCCGTTGCTCACAAAATGAATTCAATGCGACATCTTGTTAATGTTATAAATTATTTGTTATTACCGATTAAAGAGTATCTGGCACCACCGCACAGTTAAATAAACACATTTGCCGAGTACATTGGTATTAAAAAAGGCTTTTTAAAAAGCCTTCAATGTTTACAGTGAGTGGAATGGTGCGCTGTGATTGGTTGAGAGCGGATATATCGTGTTCTGCAGAAAAAGGAGACTGGCGCGTTTGTCGCGTTTTGGAAAGAAAGGGAGAAAACATTACAGAATAACACGACGGATAACGCATTTTGCGCAAAGTTAATAAATGACTTTTCAGTACCAACCAGATACAATACTGATTTTGCTGGAAACTCAATTTTTTTGAAAATGGCATTTATCGCGTTTTGGAACCAAACTCTTCATATATTTTGTTTAAAATGGAAAATGTTTAGTTGAGTACATTTACTTTACAGTAAACTTCAACTTCTATAACCACATTTTTACATTTTCATTTTTTGAAGCAGCGTTCACTTCTGAAATAATCTGCTGAATGTTCTCTTTAAAAAGAGACCAACCTTGTGTATTTCACAGCTAAAACATCACTATACTGAACATTCCAAACCTATAAATCAATTGTGAGGCTTGTAGATACTTGCCAGAAAAATAGCAATTGAATGTCATTGCTGTCATTGAATGTCATTGCTGTCATAAAATATTAGTTGTTTACTTGCTCTCCAAAATTCTTTCTTGGTTGTTTACAACGTACCAGTGTGACATTTGGCTTCATCAACGCATTGAGACGTCAAGAAGGCTGATTTCTTGTGTGTTGCATGATGGAAAGGCACCTGTTTGTACAAGGAGTGACATATGGGCAATCCCTTTAAGCTTTAATTCCCTGATGGATAGTGCATGAGAGGTTTACCTTACTTTTCTCTGGCACACATTCTGCAGACTAGTCCCTCTGACCTGCTATGTGGCAGCATTAGAGGCTCAATTCTGCTAAATGGGCTTAAAATGGCACCAATTAGTGCATCTTCTTTTGACATCTTGTTGCCAACAATGCTCTTGAGCCAACTAGAGTATGTGAGTATTCAAGCTGGTCAATGAGCAACATGACTAGTCTAATTTCCATTCAGGTTTCTCAAACGTTTCAACCATGAACCTGGTTTCCATAGCAACCATTTCAGACCCACTAGAGGAGTGTTTTTGATGAGGTACCACATGGGAAACGCTTGCGTTAGACTGCTTTTGCACAACATGGGATACATTCACTAAAGCACTCTTTTTTTTTTGGTGTCTACTGTTCAAGCAATCAAAAAGCAGTTTGGCGTAACCCCTATTGATTCTGAACTTCCTGCTGTGTATTCAGCAATAGGGATCAGATCCATTTAAAAGACCACTGCTCTTGCGAGCATATCAAGGGAAAAAATGCTTGCTGAATTTACGCCGCATTGAGCTGGCATTATCTCGTAGAACTTTTGTTAAACCAGACTACATTCAATTTAAAGTCCCAGTGAACCGGAAGTTGCAACCGACTTTACTTCAGTGTTGTGCCGTATTTCCAAGTGAAACGGAATACTGAATAGAGGGTTTAATTTTAGCGCACCTCCTCCCCATCCCTCGTTCATAGCAGACTGACAGTTGGAGGGGAGTGGTTAAGGATATTCAACTCAAGCCATCAAACTGACATCTTCAGAGAAGGAACGCCATTCCAGAGCAGAAGCAAATTTTCAGATTTTGATTAAAGATTATCACGACAAACACATTTTTTCCTGTGTATTAACTTGCACGGAATACTTGTTCACCACAAGACTAGTAATGTGCGCTAAAAAAGTAAATTAAAATTTTATGCTAACTTTAAAGGTTTATCTAGCCACAAAGGTAACCACAAAGGTTGCCGGTTCCATTCCACATTCTTAAAATTAATATTCTTCAACAGTTCTTTGTATAAGCTTATGATCAGCAAAGAACCCTCTTTATATCAAGAACCATTTTCTGCTGTTCTTGAGTTGCAGTATAGTTCTTTGGTGAAAATAAAAAGCTTATACAGTTCTTCAAATCAGCATATTATTTTCTGGGTGGTTTAAACTCTATTTTGACTCTATTTACATTCTTAAAAAAAAAATTGCCTCCCACCCTCCCCCAACCCCCAAATATTTTTTCGTTGCCTCAGGGCAACGTTGTGCAACAATGGTACAGAGTCATAGAGAAAAATGATCATCAAAATCAAATTTTTTTTTAAAGAAAATTAAAAAAATCATTAAGTAAAAAGGGAAAAACACTTGAAAGACTTTGATATATTGAATTTGATACATGCATAGGTGTGTATCATGTAGTGTGCTATGCCATATATTGTACTTCATGTAAAAAGATTTCATTCCGTACGAAACTTCAAAAAGCACTTCTTCTCTGCTGTGACATAGTGGTGTATGTTACAATTTTTGCACATCACTTTGGGTGTTCCTGCACTCCCAGGAACCCTGCATCTTCCCTTCTTATAATACATTGTTGCCAATGTGAGGTATTTATATTGCCCAAAACATCCTCGAAAAGTACCTCTTATCGCACAACGTTGCCCTGAGGTAACAAAAAGAGAAACTGAATTTCTTAACAGTACAAAATAAAATAAAAAAAAACTTCATAAAACCTGACAAAAGGCTTCTCTACATCTTCATACACACACACACATATTTTTTATGTACAGTTCATGTCGTTTTAAATAAGATTACTAAAGCAAATAATATTGCCGCCTTCTCACACCATTTGCTCCTATGACCATGTGTCAGAACAGGACGTCCCACCTTTAAATGGTGCTTGATATTGACTCCAACACCTTACTGAACTGTTCTTTGGTACTTTCTCAACCTTTCTAATTGGTTGCAATCATTTAAAGGAAAATTTACTAAACATAGGGCTTAAGAAAACTTTCCGTTGCCTTACGGCAACGATGTGCTGTAGAGGGTTAAGTTGTTCCAAATGCATGCATCCTTCCTTTTTTGGAAGATATTTTTGGAGGTGAATTATCCTTTTAAAGCACCTTCATGTTGATGGTTTTCTACAGAGCTAGAGATCAGGCTGTAAAACATTTCTGGTTGTAGTTGGAACCAAAAAATGGTGTATTTTTAGACTATTTTTACATGACAACGATATGCTTAAAACTGAGAATTTTTCCGCATACAGATGACACAATTGTCAAAACGATCATTATTCACACGGATCAGCAAAAACTGCTAAAAATGCTGTATTCTGCTGTCAGGCCATTAGATGGCGATGAAACACTAACTGTACTAACGAACATGTAATGCGCATGTGCATGACTTCATCGTTTTCACAGATTTGCGTTTTTGTTGTTTACATGGAGACCATTTTCAAAAACATGCACTTTGAAACCCGTTTTCAAAAGTTTGCATTTTCAGGCACCCAAAACTCTGTTGTCGTGTGAAAGAAAGGCCAAAACACATAAAATGTTTTTACGTTTTTAGTTGAAAACGGTTTTGTGTAAAGAGCCCCTTTGTAGTTACAATACTGACGACACTGGAACTCAGGGGCTGTTTACACGACACCGTTTTGAAATAAAAACAGAAAACTTTTTTTGCATTTTGGCCATTCATTTACATTAAAACAGTGTTTTGGTGGCCTGAAAACACAAACTTTTAAAAAACGGCTTTCAAAGTGCAAGTTTTTGAAAACGGTCTCCATGTAAACAACAAAAACACAAATCTGTGAAAACGATGACATCATGCACATGCGTATTACATGTTCAGTCTATAGTGTTTCATCACCATCTAATGGCCTGCTAGCAGAATACAGTGTTTTTAGCCGTTTTCACTGATTTGTATGAATGGGTATCGTTTTGACAATGGTGTCATCTGTGCGCGGAAAACTCAAAGGAAAAACTTCTCCGTTTTAAGCATGTCATTGTCATGTAAACGTACCCTCGATGAGTAACTGGGATCACTTGACCTTAGACAAGGTAGCCATGCAATCACTGTAGTCATTCTGAATAAAGCATAAGCGTAAACACCAATCACTCAAACCTGGATTTAGTGATCTGCTAAAATCTTCTTATATTACATCCTGTCTGTCGAAGCTCCCTGCGTAATTATCAAATAAAGAGCCACCTCAGATGAGCTCTTCCGATATTAATGCCGCATTAATACTAAGAGATGGAAACAGCGCAGAGCAATGGCACACTATTGTAAACTGATTATTATATAATCGTCTCTCAGCTCATCTGCTGTTTATGTAACAGCGGTCTGTTCTCTGAAGAAACTTCTTTACCAAGGCCAGATCTACTGTCGTCTTAAGTGTTACTTCACACTCTTTCTGTTCATAAGTGCATGAATAATGAAAAACAAAAAGCTTGCAGTCATCTCTGTTCCTGAGGGCAATTTGGTGGAGTAAAGTGGGATTTTGTTCTTGTTAGTTTTATTTTCCCTTGCACTGTTATGACACTTTAAGCACCATGGTTAATACTATGTTTCTGGATATGTACCACAGTGATGCCATGTATATATCAAATCATCACTGTTCCATGGTTTCTTTTCTTTTTTATACGGAGAAGAGTAAACTGGAAATGTTGTTTATGTTGGAACATTTCTTGGTAATTTCCAATTAATTCCATTTTCATGGCAGCTTTCCTCACAGTGTTAAAACATTAGTCCAGACAGGTTTATAATTTCACAACCATGTGTCAATTGCGGAATGAGCCATTTGGACAAAATGTAAGAGTGAGAGAATGTGCCAGTTATTTAGAATCCATGATTATTTCCAACAAGTAGTTGCTTGTACAAGAGTACAGTGTATGAACAGAAAAACGTTCAATCTTGCCAAACAACTGCTGTATTGTGAGGGAAGAAGGATGTTTGAAAATGAAACATATTGGATTTCGATCAGGTTCATAAAGGTCACAGTAATGATTGCTGGCCATTTCGAGAGCATGTCAGATATACTGATGGATGGTTAGTCCTCTGGGTAACTCACACATACACAGAAAAATGCTGAAAAATGCTTGGGTGGGATTTACCAATAATATCCTGAGAAGCAGACAACTTAACCTCTGCCATTTAAAATGATAAAAATATCATTGGTATATGTTCACATTCATACATAATACATATTAGAGCATTATCATGTTTTATTTATAATTTTGGGTGGAAAGGGAGTGCAAAATCCAGCCATTTAATGTTTCATTTTTATTTATTTTTTATTATTATTATTGTTTTGTTCATTCATCTGTTTATGAACTGATTTTGTGTTAATATTTTCTGATTGTATTTCATTATAAAAACATACAGTACAGATATACTGCACAGTAGACATGCCTGAAATAATCCTTGTCTTTTGTTTCTCTGTTAGTGGAGAAATGCATGAGCTCCATGCAGACGGGCACTCAGATGGTGAAACTGCGTGGAGGATCCAAAGGCCTGGTGCGCTTTTTCTACTTGGACGAACACAAGTCCTGCATCCGCTGGCGACCCTCTAGGAAGAACGAGAAAGCCAAAAGTAAGTCTCATTCTTATTGCTGAGGTTATGACTCAATTCTCATTGTATTGTTTCTATTAGCTTCTCTATTACTAACCACAATGAAAATCTCATTGCTCAGATGTTGCACTTAACTAGCTCAGAAGACTTGTCGATATGTTTTATGCAAGTATCGATCTTGTCTCAGATGTTGTTTCTAAAGTGTAGGGCTATCGATCTAATGTTGCAACACTAAGATAACGGAGATCTCGGTTACCGTGATTTTGCCAAGTAAAACATCTTTGTTGATCCTGGAACAACATATCATATGAGGGACAAGTTTATGTCAAGTTTAGGCTTGCAAAAAATGAACATTTTGTCATTACTTACTCACTCTCAAGTGGTTCTAAATCTGTTTCTTTCTTCAATTGGACACAAAATAATATATTTTAAAAAATGCGGGTAATGCCACCAGTTGATGGCACCCATTGACTTCTACAGTAGGAAATAAAATACTATGAAAGTCAATGGGTGCCATCAACTGTTTGATTACCAACATTCTTTAAAATATCTTATGTATTCAACAGAAGAAAGAAACTCATACCAGTTTGGAACAACATGAGGGTAAGTAAATAGTGTCAAAATGTTTTGGGTGAACTATCCCTTTAAGAAAGAAGATAAATTAATCAGACGCTACATTGATTTCATTCATTTTTCTTTCTTATCCGGACCGTTAAAAAAGTAATACTTCTGTCTGTTATAAATGTAATTTGATTGCTCTAACTGCCATGCATATGATAGATTAGCGTGGTTGTATCTGGACCTGCCTCTCTTGCCTTTCTATTTTCTGAGGTTGTCCTCAACTCCCATGAGTTATTGACATTACGCCTTGCAGGGGAAGGTTACTTCAGTAGCACAGTCGATGATTCATGTCTAAATGACAGCACTCATTGTGTCTCACGAGGGGGGATAAAGTTCAGAGTCCCGACATTCCACCGCAGGTTAGGGAATTAATCAGCTTCTTAAGTTGACTCAATTATTCATCAGTCTTTAACCAGAAAGATTTCAGTATGCACCATTTGATTCATTTAAAAAATTCATTTGAGATTCATTAGAGAACTTTGAGCCTATAAGAATTCATGAGACTCTAAATGTGTTGACAGCATGCAACAATAAGGTCATCTGAGTTTTCGCTACCCCTCGATCTGCATTATTTAGCAGCCTTGAGGTCTCCTACTGGAAATCGCACACAGATGTCACTTTTTGTGCTTTTTGTACTTGTGTTGTACCTGCTGTAGTATAGATGAAAACCTCTTATCTGTATGAATACAGTTTCGCATTAAAAGTAAGTACTTAAACAACAATCAACCTATCCTTTTGCATAACAACATACAAACGAAAATATGC
Source organism: Megalobrama amblycephala (assembly GCF_018812025.1). Classification (NCBI taxonomy): domain Eukaryota; kingdom Metazoa; phylum Chordata; class Actinopteri; order Cypriniformes; family Xenocyprididae; genus Megalobrama; species Megalobrama amblycephala. The sequence goes on from NC_063055.1 coordinate 33,599,755, forward strand.
TAACATCCTTTAATCTATTTAAGGGGATAATATTTTACAAATTTATAAATAATTAATTCTGTATTTATCTGGCACAAAACAGGATAACAACATTAAATTGAACTTTATTATTATTATTTTTTTTACTTATATTTTTATTTTGAACCACAAAACAGCATACAATACAGTATAATATTGGTTTTTAACATGTCAGTCCATCATATTCCAACAGCCTTGACAATTAATACATATTAATTACATCAGACACATTATCTAAATAGTAAAAACAAATACACCTAGTACAGGGGTAGGAAGGGATTAAAAATAAATAAATAAATAAATAAATAAATAAAAAATAGGGAAAGGCGGAGAACAACACATGAAGGATGTAATCATATAACATAAGATCACTGGAGTATCAAAGGCATTACAGGAGCCCATCTCATTAAGAAATTAGTTTTCTGAAGTCGTAATGAATATGTGATTTGTTCCATTTCGTACAACTCCCATACTTTTTGAATCCAGGCATTGTATGGGGGGGGGTCAGGTTTTAACCATCTGCATGTAATACATTTGATGGCTGCAGCAAAAAAAAATTGTATAAATATATTTTAGCTCTACCCTCAAAGCCCTCTGGACACACACCTAGAAGGGCAATTGTAGGGTCTTCGGGGATTTCAAAATGGAAGATTTCTTTAAGGGCGTCGAATATATATTTCCAATAATTTCTTAATTTTGGACATGACCACAAAATATGGGTGTGGTTGCCAACATGCTGGCCACAGTTTCTCCAGCACTTGTCTGAGCAGGAAGGATTCCATTTTGCAATTATCTGTGGAGTTCTAAAAAATCTGGTTATTATCTTCCATTTGAATTCCCTCCAGATATTAGAGTTGGTCACAAGGTGTACCTCTCTGCAAACTTCCTCCCAAGTTTCGAGAGGAACTGTTTCGTTAATTTCCGCCTCCCATTTCTCCTTTATCTGTAATGTGTTATTTGGGTTCTTAGATAGAAATAACAGATATATTTTAGAAATGATTTTTTTGACTGCATGTCCACTTTGTGTTTCTTTAAAAAGCAATTCTACTGGAGAGGGTTTTTTCACAATTTCTAGATCCTTATGTGTTGTGAAGAAATGTCTCAATTGTAAAAATTGAAGTTTATTTTAAAATAAATACATTACAGCACACAATAATAAAACACATTTATATGATTGAGTTTTCACTTTGTGAAAAAGAAGTTCTTTCAAAAAGAGTACTTATTACAGAAATAATACACTTTAAAATATATATTTCACCCAAAAAATAAAATGATCCCATGATTTACTCACCCTCAAGCCATCCTAGGTGTATATATCTTCTTTCAGATGAACACAATCAGAGATATATTTAAAAATATCCTTAGTCCTCCCAGGTTTATAATGGTTGTGAATGGGGGGCTGCATTTTGAAGTAAAAAATAATGCATCCATCCATAAAAAAAGTAATCCATGCGACTCCAGTGGGTGAAGCGATGCATTTTTGTTAGAAAACTATCCATATTTAAAACTTTATAAATTAAAATAACTAGCTTCCGGCGTACGACCGTGCGCAGAATGCGCACCTAGGATGGCTTGAGGCATGACTAAATCATGAGAAAAATTTTAAGTGAGCTATCCCTTTAAGTGCAAGATGAATGTAATGTTTTCGCACACTTAAAGCTACATATGTAACTTTTTTTTGTTCAAATTTTGCAAAATTTAAATATTGAGTCAATGCATCATCAACCCTTCTTCTTTCAATGTGTTTTTGACCAGGTGGGATGGTTTTCATGGGAAATTGTGCACATATATAATTTGCCCCTGTGAGTCTCATCATATCCACAAATAGAGAATGTTGCTCCTTCTACTTTGACGCATATATTGTGTGGGAGTGGCATAGGTTAGTTGTCACAACGAGTGAGAAAGGTTGACATGGAGCACACTAAATCTCGAACCTCTGGGGAATCACCCGTTTTTAAAAAATGCTGAACAGAGGAGAGTCTGCTGGCAAAAAGAGAAATGAGAATCAACATTGACAGCTTTTCTGAGATGGTGAGAACCAAGTGATTTGAAATGTTGTAAAAGTGACAAAGAGATGGTGTTTTTACTACTCAACAGATGAGTAAGGTATTTTATTGAACAGATAAATTGCCATATGTAGCTCTCTAACAGATTGTAAAGTATTATCTATTGTGAAAGGTCATTTCATTATGGTTGTTGTAGCGCAGTGCTGGAATTTATTTTTAAGGAATTACCATGTCTATTAATGGGTATAGCTACAGTACCGTCTTCAACTAGTCAGCTTGAGATCCTTTCCATCTAAACTGGTTATCAATCTCTTAAGCCCATTAGTGAATGCACAACAGCATAAAATTGCATTTGCATGCTCAGATGACATCATTTTTGGATTTCTATGTGTGCATTGGTGCCGCAAAACATATTTATCCACACTGTAACACAGAGCTGAAGCACAACCAAAACAATGTTCTTCCATAAAATGCATGCAGTTTTGTTTTTTAGACGCTAGAGGGACAAAAGTTACATAGTGTACCTTTAATTATGTTATTTGCAATTAACTGAAAATGTAGTATAGTTTAAATTCATATAAATGCAATTAGATGAACTTTGATACATCTTTATATGTAATTTAATAATTATAATGTTTTTGAAATATTTTGAAGCATTTATACTTTAATTTCATTTCTATTGAATCTTGTATATCATGTATTTAAATATGTTTGTAATGATGAAGTTGCAATTTAGTACTTTTAAAATATATTAATTTTAAAAAGTAAGGCTTTATTTTAAGGTGTCAAATTGTGTAATTATTACACAAATAAGTACGGAGTAAAATAAATCAACAAGATGTACTTAATATAGGATTATGGTTTGGTTTAGGTTAGTTGCTTGTAATTATGCATCCTTTACTGCTATTACAATAGTAAGTATGTATAACGTGTAACAAGTACAATAAAATAAAGTGTTACATTGAATAACACACTAGTTAAAATTAAAATTAAATATTTTACATGTGCTTTAGTATGTTAGTTAACACATCAAAATCCATCTTTAAGTTCCTTTTATTTCAGTAATATATTATCTGATGATCAATTAGCATCGCACACCTGTAGGTCATAGATAGGCGCATAGGAAAAAAGACTGGTGTAGTCAAAATACGGAAAAAAAAGGAAAATCCCGCACACTATCAACTTGCAAAACCGTAAAAAAGTTCTTTATTGGCAACGTTTCGATCGTATGATCTTCATCAGGCATGATAATATATTTTTTAGTAATATTTTTAAATATACTTTTAAGATTTAAAGTACACTGTAAGTACAAAATCTTGTGATGAACAGCAGCATTTAATATTTTGTTTTAAAAAATAAAAATTAAAGGTGCTAAAGAGGATTTTTTAGTCGACTGAGAAACCAAAGACTGTTAGTGAGTTTCTGAAATGAGCGCATGCGTAAGAACAACCCCCCTCCTTCACAGCTCATTTCGAGGGAACGCCTCCCAAAACTCGTGCACGAGTATTGGAAACACGAGTGTTTACCACCGGCATTCGCTGTGTCGTGTTAGTGGATTCATTATGTCGGACTCACCGCAGGTGACTCATAATCTGCAGTTGTTACTCCTGTCTTCTGACAAAAACATTGCATGCGGCGCCTGTAGAGTGTGGAAAGTTACTGGAGCACGCAGCCGGGCACGTCTCGCACAAGGAACGTCACGGCAGTGATTGACAAGCCAGAGGGCCAATCGTTTACGCGATGATCGCGTAAACAATTGGCTGATGTTTTTAAGGCCCTACCTCGTGCACAGATGATGTATATTAATATTATTCCTTTCAGTGCACCTAATAAATAGTCATTTATCAGTTAGTAAAGACAGTTTCAAGTAATATTGCAAAAATGTATAAAAAAAACCATCCTCTTTAGCACCTTTAACTACTAAAACACTACTGAAAACTGTAATGTCAACCATGGATTACGCAAGCTGACAAGTGTGGTTTTGTCTTGTAGCCACATGAAAGCTTTTGGCTACTTTTCAAAATGCTGTTTAACATGTTGCTCCAACTTGCTGCTTCAAAATTAAATAAGTCAACACAAGAAAGAAAATGTTTGTTCATTCATTCCATCAGGTCTTTCTTGTTATCTTTCTTAACTGCACTTTCTTGTTGTTTATCTTTCTTTCTTAAATGCATTAACAATTTGTATAGGACAGTTTAGCACAGATTAGCATCATTACACAAGAATATTTTAATGAAATATACAAAAAGCCACGACTGACCAATCAGAATCAAGGATTCTAAAGAGTAATAAACAGATATATTGTGTTTATTTATCTTGACATGGTGTTACATTTCAAACATTGGTGTTAGACAACAGGCATGTGGTGAATCAGATATCACTCCAGTAGTTTTTGAATTGCTTTGTTTGTGGGTTGAGGAATGTAATAGCCTGCTGTGCAGATGTGGCTACTCTTGGCAGACAGGATCTGGTTTAAATGAGCACAAATTGATGAATTAAGTGTTTCTAGATGTTGTACATTGGCATTGGAAAGCGTTTAATTTGAGGTAGCCATCTGCTCTTCTCATTTACATAATCTGTTCTTGAGAGACTCATTACACACATAGGGATGTTGGTGCATGATGATGTTTCTTTGAGAATTTTGCAGCTTGAAGGAAAGTAAAATGTTAATGAACACCTCAGGATTATAGCATAAATGTCATCTTTTTCTTTAACTACTCAGTCCCTATTGTCTTTTTCTCCTCCCAGTCTCAATCGACTCCATTCGGGAGGTGTGTGAGGGGAAGCAGTCTGAGATTTTTCAGCGGTACTCTGACGGTAGCTTTGATCCTAACTGCTGCTTCAGCATCTACTATGGCGAGCACATGGAGTCCCTTGACCTGGTGTCAGGTACAGGAGAAGAAGCTCGCACCTGGATCACTGGCCTTAAGTACCTTATGGCCGGCATCAGTGATGAAGACAGTCTGGCCAAACGACAACGCACTCGTGACCAATATCCTTTCTAATGGAGCTCCCATCCCAGAAACTCAATAAATGCTATATACCTTACTATCAATCAGATTTTTAGTAGATTAGGAAACATGAACATGTTAGAACTTTTAGAAGAGTTAGATTCTCTGTTGAGGAAACTCCCTCAAAACTGCTAAACAAGTTACTCATAATTTAGTAGTTTTAAAGTAGTTAGCTACAACCAAACTATCTTTTTATAAACGTAGTTAGTGACAATCAAGCTACCCTTTTATAAAAGTAGTTTACTACTGTCAACCCATGAAGACATAGTTACCGTCAAGCTATCTTTAAAAAAAAAGCAGTTAGCTAGAGTCAAGCTACCTGAATCTTCCCAAAGTTATGTCTTCCTTATATGGGAGACATTTAATGCAGCCATTCACAGTCAGTGAATAGATACATAGCCTTTTTTTAATTATTATTATTATTATGCTAGACCACTACTCTTTAAAAAAAAAGTAGATTGTCAGATTGTAGATGTATTCTATGTTCTCAGATCCTTAACTCTTCCCATTACATGGCTAAAGCAGACCTTCACAGAGGCTGATAAGAATGGAGACGGCTGCCTCAGCATCAGTGAAGTCCTACAGCTCCTGCACAAGCTCAATGTCAACCTGCCCAGACAAAAAGTCAAACAGATGTTTAAGGTAAGCTAACCACATTATGATCAGCTGCTCGCTCAAGAAAATTGGCTTTGGTTGACAAAGGCTATAGCCACTTGCCAAATATTGTTAAATCAACTTTTAAAGGTACAACATCTGCAGTTACCACAGGCTCTTTGATAAATGACTACTTTCATCAAGGCATTTTTACCTTATACACACTTGGACCGTCAATATATTTTATGGTTTTTGTTATACTTGACAAAAAGACTAGTCACACTGTAGCTTATTCTGGTCAAAAACACCCACTTAGTCTGACCGACACGTAAAGTGACCAACCACAGTCTACTTTTTAGATTGTTAAGATCTTACCGGCTACACCAAAAATGTTAGATTCTGCTGCTCAGGTGAAAAAAGTACACTTCCACAATGTACTTAAAGTGCACTATTTTCGTGCACTCATTTTATACTTAATATACTAAAAATTCTTCTTTAGTACCTCTTAAGACAATCTTAAGAACATCTAAGTGTACTCAACTGTGCTATTTTGAGACACCATGAATATGAACTAAAATGTCTCTGTATTAAAAAAATATATATATATTTAGTTCCCACTTGTATTACACTTGAACGCATCCTTCATACACAGTGTACTAAAAGTGGTAATTAAATACATTTTTTTAATACAGAGATAGTATGTTAAAAGCATGTTTTAGTTCATATTCATGGTGTCTTAAAATAGCACAGTTGAGTACACTTAGATGTTCTTAAGATTGTCTTAAGTACTAAAGAAGAATTTTTAGTATATTAAGTACAAAATTAGTGCGTGAAAATAGAGTGTTAAGTACATTATGGAAGTGTACTCCAATCTCTTCACCAGATCCCGTCAGAAGATGCCAAAAGTGTAAGATGCTGCCAACTATGCCAAAAATGATAGATTGTTCCAAAACGCTAGGAATATTGGATTCAATCTCTTCACCAGATCCTGTCAGAAGTTGCCAAAAATGATAGATGCTGCCAACTATGCCAAAAATGATAGATTGCTTCAAAACACCTGGAATACTGGATCCAATCTCTTCACCAGATCCCATCAGAAGATGCCAAAAATGATAGATGCTGTCAACTATGCCAAAAATGTTAGATTGTTCCAAAATGCTAGGAATATTGGATTCAATCTCTTCACCAGATCCTGTCAGAAGTTGCCAAAAATGTTATGAACGTCACCTTTTATGAATCCTTCAGCTATGCCATGTTAGATTGTTAAAAAAACACCATTGGATTCAATCTCTTCACTAGATCCATCAGAAGACACCATAAATGTTAGATCCTGCTGACTGTGCCAAAAATGTTAGATTCTTCAACATGATGTTTTACAGGTTAATATAACCCTAAAAGGAAAGGTTGGCACTGTATTACTTAGTACCAGCTGGTATTAAGTGTCTCAAATGAAAAACCTGAATATTACAGGAGTTACAGTGATTTCATGGCATAAACCAGCAAATCCAAATCCAGCAAGTAGTTTCTTGCAAGTAGTCACTCAGCCTTGGAAACCCCAAATCAGCCTAAAAACAAGTTGCAATAGTTTCCCCGATCTGTTAACAACCTATGCATTCTGACACCTGTAATCAGATTAGAGCTTGTATTTTGTATGCATGAGACAGTGGTCCTGTATTATCAGTGGTCCCGTATTATCAGTGGTCCCATATATCTAGAATTATTCTTAATTTATAACTTAAATATGAAAAAACAGATAATTGGTCACCACTGAAGATCTTTGCAGAACACTTAAAAAACAGTGTTTGACATATTATCGACATTCCTTCTTGCGTTTTTTTTTTTTTTTTTTTTTTTTTCTGGGCCACACCACCATGGCCTTCTTATGGTGTGTATGGTTCTCTCTGGGCTTCAAAGGATTTTTCCAGGCCGTCTGGATTACTGTGTGTGAGTATGTGATTGAGACCTCACCTCAGCTGTTTGCAGGTCGCTAAGCTTCACACTTCATCAGCATCCACCCCATCTGCTGTAAATGGACACAGATGGCCTTTAGTGTAAGACACAGTAAACCACAGGGGGGCAATCTGGCCCTGCTATCCAACAACAGAGAGTAATGTCACCTGAAGTCTTTGGCCCTGATTCACTGGCTTAACCTCATAAACAACCTGTGTGATTCTCAGAACACTGTGTGCTGGAATCTTCTGTTTGTTTATTAACTGTTTATAAAACTGAAATCAAATATGTTTGAATTAATATATATTAGATAAATATATACATATGTTTTGGTTTTGTAGTTTTTTAATCATTTTTGTATTTTTTAAATACACTATATATTGTTCAAAATCAAGTAAGATTTTTTTCTTTAAACAATATAATACTATTCAGCAAGGATACATTAAATTGATCAAAAGTAACATTAAAAAACATTAAACATTGTAAAAAACATTGTTACAAAACAATCAATTTCAAATAAATGCTATTCTTTTGAACTTTTTATTCATCAAAGAATGCTGAAAATAAAATGTGTCAGTATATTATATATATATATATATATACTGATCAGGCAAAACATTATGACCACTGACCACTGACAGTTGAAGTTATTAACACTGATTATCTCTTCATCACGGCACCTGTTAGTGGGATATATTAGGCAGTAAGTGAACATTTTGTCCTCAAAGTTGATGTGTTAGAAGCACGAAAATGGGCAAGCGTAAGGATTTTAGTGATTTGACAAGGGCCAAATTGTGATTTCTAGATGACTGGGTCAGAGCATCTTCAAAACTGCAGCTCTTGTGGGGTGTTCCCGGTCTGCAGTGGTCAGTATCTATCAAAAGTCATCTAAGAAAGGAACAGTGGTGAACCGGCGACAGGGTCATGGGCGGCTAAGGCTCACTGATGCATGTGGGGAGCGAAGGCTGGCCCGTGTGGTCCGATCCAACAGACGAGCTACTGTAGCTAAAATTGCTCAAGAAGTTAATGCTGGTTCTGATAGAAAGGTGTCAGAATACACAGTGCATCACAGTTTGTTGTGTATGGGGCTGCATAGCCGCAGACCAGTCAGGGTGCCCATGCTGACCCCTGTCCACCGCCGAAAGTGCCAACAGTGGGAAAGTGAGCATCAGAACTGGACCACGGAGCAATGGAAGAAGGTGGCCTGGTCTGATGAATCACGTTTTGTTTTACATCACGTGGATGGCCGGGTGCGTGTGCGTCACTTACCTGGGGAACACATGGCACCAGGATGCACTAACCGACGGAGTCAGTGTGATGCTTTGGGCATTGTTCTGCTGGAAAACCTTGGGTCCTGCCATCCATGTGGATGTTACTTTGACATGCACCACTTATCTAAGTATTGTTGCAGACCAGGTACACCCTTTCACAGAAATGGTATTCCCTCGTGGCTGTGGCCTCTTTCAGCAGGATAATGCACCCTGGCACAAAGCAAAAATGGTTCAGGAGTGGTTTGAGGAGCACAACAATGAGTTTGAGGTGTTGACTTGGCCTCCAAATTCCCCAGATCTCAATCCAATCGAGCATCTGTGGGATGTGCTGAACAAACAAGTCTGATCTATGGAGGCCCCACCTTGCAACTTACAGGACTTAAAGGATCTGCTGCTAACATCTTGGTGCCAGATATCACAGCACACTTTAAGGGGTCTAGTGGAGTCCATGCCTCGATGGGTCAGGGTTGTTATGCCAGCAAAAGGGGGACCGACACAGTATTAGGAAGGTGGTCATAATGTTATGCCTGATCGGTGTATATATAAAAGATTAGTTCACTTTCAAATGAAAATCACCCCAAGCTTTTCTCACCCTCAAGCCATCCTAGGTGTCTATGACTTTCTTCTTTCTGATGAGCACAATCGGAGAAATATTAATAAATATCCTGACGCATCCAAGCTTTATGATGGCAAGTTACGAAGAAAGTGTTAAATTGTCAAATGTCAATACTAAACTACTGCATGCAAACACAAACGGTACTGGCACGGCGGCCCAAAATGTAAAAACACAAAACTGCTCACCAATTTTAGTTTCATTCTCCAGGCCTTTCTTTAGGCAAATTCATCCACGATGTTCTTGGTGTTTAATTCACAGCTTCGTGCATTCTCAATGTGTCGCCCTGGAAACCCCTATTTGTTGTATGTAGGTTTCCGATTGAAGGTTTTGAGTGTTTCAGGCTTAAAGGATCACTCCACTTTTTTTGAAAATAGGCTCATTTTCCAACTCCCCTAGCATTAAACAGTTGAGTTTTACAGTTTTCGAATCCATTCAGCCGATCTCTGGATCTGGTGGTACCACTTTTAGCATAGCTTAGCATAGTTCATTGAATCTGATTAGACCGTTAGCATCTCGCTCAAAAAAATGACCAAAGAGTTTCGATATTTTTCCTATTTAAACCTTGACTCTTTTGTAGTTACATTGTGTACTAAGACCGACGGAAAATGAAAAGTTGTGATTTTCTAGGCCGATATGGCTAGGAACTGTACTCTCATTCTGGTGTAATAATCAAGGAACTTTGCTGCTGTACCACGGGTAATTATTACGTCAGAATCAGAGTATAGTCCCTAGCCATATTGGCCTAGAAAATCACAACTTTTCATTTTCCGTCAGTCTTAGTACACTATGTAACTACAGAAGAGTCAAGTTTTAAATAGGAAAAATATCGAAACTCTTTGGTCATTTTTTTGAGCGAGATGCTATTGGTCTCATCAGATTCAATGAACTATGCTAAGCTATGCTAAAGGTGGTACCACCAGATCCGGAGATCGGCTGAATGGATTCGAAAATGGTAAAACTCAACTGTTTAACTCTAGGGGAGTTGTTCCTTTAAGGGTAGATTTTAGGTGGCTTTCAGTGCAGTCTGTCAAAAAGGACAAATATAATAAGTAAATGATAAAGAATTGGGTGTAAGGGGTTACGTCTTCTCGATGTATAAAGTTAATGAGGATAAGCGCGATTTTTCCCCCAAACCACTTCACCAGAAATCCAGCTAATTTCCAGCTAATGCAGCTAAATTTATTTGTTAAGGTTACAGTTATGGGTAGGTTTAGGGATCAGTGTTTGGTGTAGGCATTATAATACTGTGACATGACCGTTGACATGACCAATAAAATCGCAGGGCGACATGGGCCTGGCTTGTGACGTCACACTTGGATGTGGGCCGGGTTGGATGTCCACCGCAGGCTGCAGCGAGACGCTTCTTGCTTTTGCACGTAGTGCAGCATCATTTTAAAAATGATGCCTTTGTATTATGGCAGCTATGGGGTGCAAAAAATAACAAATGCACACAAGAAATTACAAAGAAATTAGAAATTACTGACGAACAAGAAATTACTGCACATAACATGCATACAAAAATATATTTATCATGGCCACAAATTAAATGTTCATTCCCTCGTTTAATTCCGTAATGTATTTATTTGTAAGGGCCATCATTTAAATACCTCAGTCTGGTACTCAAAGGAAGTAATGTCAGCTCCTCGGAGAGGTGTGTGTGAATGCTGCTCTTCTCGGCCTCTTCAGTGTTTGTGACCCGTTTTCACGCTTCTCACCATAAAGCACCAATTCTCAGGCGCTTAGCTCAGGGTTTATTACATCCTCCACACCTCGGCTCACCGCAAGCCTTTATGTGTGTGTTTGACTCAGCAGCTCTCCGGATCAGCGCTGGCGTATGAGCCTGGGATTCAGTGAGCTGAGAAAACAGTTTTGCTCTTATCGGCTGAGAACTGTAGGAGAGATGTGGAGGCGCTGTTATTTTTTAGGGGGGGTTGACTTCTCAGCATGGCAGGGGTTTAATTGTGACAGTGGGTTGCTGTTATTGAATGAGCCATTTCTCCAGTTGATTGAAGAGCTGCTGGTTTATCCTTCATCATAGCCAATAATCAGTGACTGAAGTCATGCTTTAGGAAGCAAATCTAACCACAACTGTGCATTAGTATTTTACAGAAATTCACCTAAATATTTCAATTTTCACTCAAGAAATGCCACACAGACTATAACGGTTACAGTTCATAAACCCTTTGGACTAGGCATATTTGTGGTATTTCCTGTAAGAGGATCTCTTATATGAAAAAAGTAGTATGCATACTATGTAATAGAACTGAAAGTGATTTTACAAAAAAGTGTCTTTATGAAAAAATATGACAAGCCTTGTTGAGGACTAGAAACATTAGATTGAAAGCCTGACCATAATTTGTTCCAGGCTAACTATAATACATAATACTTAATTTTTTACTTAATACCATTAAGTAAAAAGTAATCCAAAAAGAATTGAACACTTATTACAGAAACAGAACAGTTATTACAGGTTTAAAGGGTTTAAAAGGAATAGTTTAGTCTTCTGAAGTGGTACAATAGCTTTAAGTGAGAAAATAATAGCTTTATTTACTGAAAATCTTCCTGAAATATCAAAATGGATTGATATTTGAATATATTTAAGAGCAAATGAGAAAACTGTGATGGAACTAAAGCTTCAGTCTATTCCTCCTACAAAGTGCTTCATATCGTATGACTTCAAAAGATTTGGAATATCAAGCATAAGTCATATAGGCTACTTTTATGTTTGCTTTATGGTGGTTTTACCTGTTTTTCGGAACTTGACAGCCCCTGGACATATGCTTTTTATTGTATGTAAAAGAGCAGCATGAACATTCTTCTAAACTTTACAATGTTACTTACATGGTAAACAGTTTGCATCACCTTGATGTTCTTTCACTCCAAATTTCTCCATCTCTGATTTTTAGGAGGCAGACACTGATGACAACCAAGGCACTTTGGGATTTGAGGAGTTCTGCTCTTTCTATAAGATGATGTCGACGCGGCGTGATCTCTACCTGCTGATGCTAACCTACAGCAACCATAAAGACTACCTGAATACAGATGACCTCAAACGCTTCCTTGAGACTGAACAAAAGGTGAGGCATGGTTGGCAGGTAAAATCAACTAGTAATGTAAAGAAAAATACAGCAGATAACTGTGAAGCATCTGTCGTGCATGTTTTTTTCATGTCCACTTTTTTAACTCAGGCGCATAATTTGATAAACTTGATGAAAATACAATTTGCTAATGCTAAAGCCCTGGGTATACTTCATTTTGTTTCCACAGTGGAACACACAGCCTTACAAAGTATACTTCACTTGACTCGTGCGTGCACACAGGCGTTAGGTACATGCAGAAATCTCTCGCCACGAGTTACAACCCATTTAAATACATTTGTATTCAGTCATGCTAGAGTTGTACAAATGAAGGTACTTTGTAACCTCTTCACACAATCTCTCATCTATGTAGGCCTCCACTGTTGCTGTAGCTTGCATGTGTTCTGGTCTGTTCTGTTTATGCAGGTTTTGTTCAACTACCTTGTGAATCGACACCCCCAGGGCATGGTTGCCACCTTGTAGATAAACTAATTACTGCAAAAAAACTGAATGCACGTGTGACCTGTGTGTTCAAAGTATGCGTGGTAACAAAATTCCAGCGGTGTGCGTACAGTACGCGCATACTCTTCTGAAGACGAAATTCGCATCATGCGCACTGTAAGCTGATCCTCGCGTAGGCGTAAAAAGAATACTTTGGGCTTAATGTGACCGTTAATAGGCTTTTCCCCAAAATTTTGGAAAGATTGTCCTCATACACCCTTAAATCCTTCTCCTTCATGGTCTTTAAGAACAGCACAGAAATCAATGAAGCTTTTCTAAGGGGGGCTGCTGTACGGACCAAGCCCCTCAGTTCGGCAAGCATGTGATTCGCGGATTAATTTCTAAGTTTAACCATCATAGAGTGAATGTTTATCATTTGCCTGTATTTTTTCTTGACAATTTACACATTCAAGAGATTTTAAACCATTTGAGTGCAAGAAGAGGCGAAAGAGAACTCGATTGTGCATGCAGACATACAGAGGCACGTTTCAGAGCGCAAACACTAAATTGATTCCTTTTTCACTTCTTGTGTTTGAACGAACACATAAACACAAAATTATGTTAAAAAACCTTTCTCTGCAAGTATTCTTGTAAACACAGTTGGTTATGTCTTACATGAATGTAAACAGTTGAGAAAGAAATTGGATGTGTATATCATTATATTGGATCCGTGCATTCGTTCTTAAAGTGACAGCAACCTATAAATAACTGCTGTTATCTTTAATGTTAAACAAACAACAAAACACATCTTTGATAAAGATGACTCTATATTTAATTTATACACTGAACACTATAGTGTTATTTTACATTCATTGCACCTGAATACTACTGTTAGACATTACTTTATTTGTAATTGTGTTATATTGTATTTATCTGTGCTTGTAATGTGTGTATTTGTTCTTATTTTATTAATAACTGTTCACTTATCTTTAATAATGTTTAATTATTAAAAGCTAGATTTATTTTCTGTGGTATCAAAGTACTTAAAATGGATTTTAAATGTAATAAATGAAAAGAAAAGTTACATTAACCCACCCACCCTTCTTTTTTTTCTTTTTTTTTTTTTTTTGCGCTGATCCAAAAAATGATCCGATCCATGTCTCAAAAACTGTAATATGATCCAAACCGTGAGTAAAATGTACATTTGCAGTGGTTATGAATTTCTCTGAATTTCATAAATGAGTGACCTTGTTTACACATAAATATTTAAATTCGAGTCTGGTTTCTTATCTTTATGAGGTGTGTAAACCTCTTTTTGGAACTGGACCTTCGGCAAATGATGGGCATCTACATGTTAACAACTATGAATGATATTTCATTCTATTCTAATGTTCTTTACCCTATGGAATCTCATTTGTAAAATCAACTCTAGTGGTAAATTTTCCTATTACTTCAAATGGCAAATCAAAAATCCACATGATGTTTGATTCAAGTGGTGTTTCAAGTAAGTGGTTGACAGAACGCTGATATAATGTTTAAGGCGGTCATTAAAATCTCATTAAAAGTTTAAAAGCATTCATGTACTGCATTATAAAGTAATAACATGCAGACAAATTGAAATTAAACGTACAAAAAGCCCACCATGAACTATATAGAATGAGGAAATTAGCATCTCAAGCAAATGGTACCACTCAGAGTGACCTTTTCTTCATGATAACACTCCACTCTCATTTGTCTCAAGTAGTTACCAGCAGGGGGAGAAAAAAAAGTGGCTCTTATCAAACAGCATTGTTAGTTTCTTAATGGACTGAGCAAAATAGAGCTGGGAATAAAGTATACCAATCCCTTTAAGTTCCATTAGCAGCTAATCATCAACAAAGATGTTGATGTACTGTGTGGTTTACTGCAATGCCGTATCCACAGCTGGCAGTATCCCACCATCCTCCACTGCGTTAGCTGGAGGAAATATCTGACACTGATTGGCGTGGATGGGAATCTCATTGACTAATCAGTCCATTTAAACACCAGCTGTCAGGCATCACAATCGGACTCCAGAGCGGAGATGGGCTAGTTGCGTGAGGATGGCTCCCTGTAGTGTTATTTATCACACATTTCATATGGAATATGAATAAAAAATAAGCTTTGATTTGATTAGATGGCTGGTACTATTATAAATCCATGCTTTTCACATTTGTAAGTGTTTAATCATTCACTTGTTCATCTTTCTTTACTGTTTGTTTGTGTTTCAGATGACAAGTGTCTCAAAAGAGCACTGCCTTGAAATTGTTTCCAAGTTTGAGCCTTGTCCTGAAAACCAGACACTGGGTGTTCTGGGTATTGACGGTACGAACATTTTATTTCTAATATTTAATTGCTCAAAGGGTACTTTTTAAGAGATTTAAAGTGTAGTCACATTCCTTCGTAATGGTCCCTTTTTGCAGACTGTAATGACACCTTTAATTGTAGTATTTTGTTTAAATATATTTTCATTTTTTAAAAAAATTTACATTCATGACTATGTGTTGTGTTATATTACTTTGGCATTAAATTAGGTTAACTGGTTAACGCTGCTTCATATTTCTAATACAACGGCTGAGGGAGTGATGGCAAATTATTTCTCTCATATTTCTCATTTTCATATTTTGGAAAGTCATAGAATACAAAAATTAAATTTGGTGTAGTTTCTGTTCACTACTATAGAAGTTTATCCAACTAAGATGAAATGTGAAAAGGGTCCATTGAGAATTTTGCTAGAGGGTGAAAAATTTTCCCATTTCACATCAAGTTAGTCACATGAATTTGCAGTGTTTACCAACAGAAAGCTGCTTGGTTTGAAAGTGACTTCTGTGTGAACGGTGCTTCATGCATCACTACACTATTGACAATGGACCTTTTTCTCAGTGAAATGTTGCTAATGTGACCTTTAAAGGAGTTTTCAGTTATATGTCAAGTATAAACTGGATGTTACTTAATTCTTTAGGAGAAATAAACAGGTGCAAATAAGTAAGTTGTACTAAATAGTTAGAATATACAGTAGAGATATAAAATGTGCATAGATTGCAAAGAATTCTTATAATGGGTTCCTTGGACCTTAAATGGTTAGTTCAACCAAAAATGAAAATTATGTTTTCATTTATTCAAACCCCTAAGACTTTTCTTCATCTTCAAAAAACAAATTAAGATATTTTAATAAAATCTGGATTTCTGTCCCTCCATTGACATTCCACGCTACTACCTCGTTGATGCTTCCATGCATACATAAGATCCTTGCTTGACAAGCGAGAACCAATGAGGTTCATTCTCATTTGTTACGCAGCACGTTTGAGCTTCCGCGAGAACTAGTGAGGTTTGTTCTCAT
Organism: Megalobrama amblycephala; assembly: GCF_018812025.1. Lineage (NCBI taxonomy): Eukaryota > Metazoa > Chordata > Actinopteri > Cypriniformes > Xenocyprididae > Megalobrama > Megalobrama amblycephala. Next base: position 33,616,097 of record NC_063055.1, read on the forward strand.
GCGTTGATGTGTTAAATTAAATCTGTTCATCATATGAAGTGATCATGTCTCTTCAGAAAATTTGGACTAAACTGCTCAATTGACCTTTTGCGGGGAGTTTGACTGACCAATCATAACACCGAATCCGCCGTTATGTCCGACAAAGCAGTAAGGAGAGTTAGTAGATTAACATCGGTGGACTTGAACTTGAAAAATGGTATGTATTGACGTCTTTCCTCGGTTGTAACAACATTCCTTCTGATGTTCATTCATGTTTTTTTGATAATATAAATTAACTAGTAGGAAGAGATGATCCGTTCACAAGCCTTTTAACTGCTTGAGAACATGATGTGTGGCGTGAGCGGCATGGCTTGTCGGACATAGCAACAGTAACCAAAGGGGGCAGGTCTTTGCGAATGGTCAATTCATATGGATTTATTTTACAATTTCTTCATGAACTTTTTGAAGCGTCAATGTGATGCATGGACTGGCAACAGAGGCAAAAAGAAATGTATCCAATTTCATTAAAAATATCTTAATTTGTGTTTCGAAGATGAACGAAAGTCTTAAGGGTTCGAAACAACATGAGGGTTAGGGTTAAGTAATTGATGAACTATCGCTTTAACCTATTCATTGATTTATTGTAATAGTTTTTTTAACCACACTGTAAAAAAATTAGCTGACACTGAAAATGTCAGTTTATTTGCTGTCCCATTGTTCCATGATATATTCATTTCTTTTTTATTAACCACTTCGAATTTAATTACTGGTGATGAAAATCAAATTGACACTTGAAAATCAAGTTGACACACACAACAAAATGGCATTTTTAAATAGATTCTTTAGTGTTCAAGACTACATTGCATTAGTTTTTCTTTGTGTTGCATCAACTAATGTAAAATGTTTATGACAGGAATTCACAGTTTCTTCTAACTTTATACCACAGGTTTTACAAATTACATGCGCAGTCCTGCTGGGGACATCTTCAACCCTGAGCATCACGAGGTAAACCAGGACATGACGCAGCCCCTCAGTAACTACTTTGTTGCTTCCTCCCACAACACCTACCTGATGGGCGACCAGCTCATGTCCCAGTCTCGGGTGGATATGTACGCCTGGGTGCTGCAGGCCGGCTGCAGATGTGTGGAAGGTGAGATTGGCCTGATTTTCTATTGTTTTTTAGTGCATCTTCTTAAATAAGTTAATCAATTTCCACATTTTGTGATCCAAACTATTCATGATAAACAAAGCTCTGTGTGGTTTGTAAAATATGCTTTAGTTTTCTTTATAAATACAAGAGAAAAAATATAAATTACATGCAAATTTATTTAATTCATTTAAATTAATCCATTTAATAAATGTAAACTTTTTTTATTATCATCCTTTAGTGGATTGCTGGGATGGACAGGATGGAGAACCAATCGTACATCATGGCTACACACTGACATCCAAAATCCTTTTTAAAGATGTTATTGAGACCATCAACAAATATGCATTCATCAAAAACCAGTAAGAGACATTGGATGTTATTGGATATTAACTGATTCAGGATGTTATAGGTAGTGGTATGCGTTTGTGACTTTTTTTAAGCTGAGAAGAGCAAAACAAATGTCTGTATAATCATTATTTTAAGTCAGTCTTTTTGTGAGAAAATACAATTTCTAGTGTACACAGACAAAGTTATTATGATTAAGGGCTAAATTATGAAATTTGGCACACAGATAGAGGACAGTCTGAACAGTTACCATAGAAAATTTAGAGTCGCTAACTCAAACCCTCTAGCGCCACCAACTGTCCAAATTTGCGCTAATGTTTATGCTAATAACTTTTGAACCGTAAGGGCTAGAAACAAAATAGAAACAAAAATGTTGTATATATATATATATATATATATATATATATATATATATATATATATAATGTGTATATATATATATATATATATATATATATATATATATATATATATTTAAGCATACATCTATTATATATGCTATTATATATGGCTTTATATTAAGCTTTGACCACCATGCTTTCAAGATATAATTTTCACATCTATCTATATCATTGGATATTAAGATAGTATGGGGAATCATAAATAATAAATCATAGCATAGTACTGGAAAGGTGTTTTTTTATTCTTCTTGCTTTTCTGTGGTATTTTAGCAGCAATATGAGAGAACAACTATTACTCTGAAGTTTCAGTCCTGAAGGTTTATGTGACTGAGAGCTGGCAGTGAAGGACAGTCAATGCTAGCCCACAGTCACAGTGTTTTTGTAATATAGCATTCTCTGAGCCTGAAGCACTGTTGCGCAGAGAAACAGGGACTGTGTGAACGTGTGTGTCCACATGAACATTTCACACTGACAGCTTGTTTCTACATGACTTCCTCCATTGCTATGAATTTCAGGTGTTGTTGTTGCTGAAGGTGATAATCCAATAAACACTGTTAAGGGTTCTTGCGGGTTGCAGTAGATGAAAAAATCTATTTTTAGACAATGTGTCACTCATGTCAGATGTGATATGCATTTGTTATGTGTCTATTTGGCTTGCCATTTTAGGGTGTTTATGTTTATAAGTTGCAATGACAGTAAAAGCGCACATTTACAGCAGTAAAATCTGTCAGTTAGCAGTATCTAGGGTTATTTCATTTCACTTAAAGGTTTCTTGTACCAAAAATGGTGCTTTCCACAAATAGAGTACGAAATAAGACTTTAAGATAATCACTGAAAATAATTATTAACCATCAGAAATGTTGTTTTTTTCACCTAAGATAAGGAACAACTAAATATTATATTAGCTGTTTATTTTATATTAAAGGGGACCTATTATGCCCCATTTTACAAGATGTAAAATAAGTCTCTGGTGTCCCCAGAGTGTGTATGTGAAGTTTTGGCTCGAAATACCTCACAGATATTTTTTTATAGCATGTTAAAATTGCCACTTTTAGTGGTTGAGCAAAAACGAGCCGTTTCAGTGCGGTCCCTTTAAATGCAAATGAGCTGCTGCGCTCGGCCTAAGAGGGCGGAGCTTCACGAGCTGATTCTCCGGTGTCAGAAATCAGTCAGGATTTTTTTACAGTCTATGGTCAGGACGCACAATAACATCAGAAAACTGCTAATATATGCTGTATGGAGATAGAACAGGTATAGTTTATTACAGTTATAACTAATATTGTCTTCTTGTTTTTAATCCACTATATTAGTACAGGCCTGTTGTACCGTCCGAACGATGGCCAAAACTATACAGATAGGTTTTATGATGTTTATTGTACTTCACACAAAAGATGAAGCTGTTCTGATCTGTTTTCACTCTAGAAAATCTCTGTAAGAGCTTAATAAACCACTGCAAGTGTGCATTAAAATATTATCCATAATCTCTCTCTCTTATCCTTGTATTTTTACCAACATACATTGCGAAGAACTCAGAAACACTCTTTACAACTAACAGTAAAAGACCTTATGCCTTTCGGGTGGTGCTTAATAAACTTTATACCCATAAATAAACTCAGATGAACTGTAATAAAGTGCCCTCACCTTCATTACTGCCGTATCCAGTATCACTCTGGAGACTGATGGATCACAAACAGTTTTTACTTGTATATCCCTGAGCAGCATATTTTTAGCAGTCTCTGTTTTGTATTGTCCCTTTGTATTGATATTCGTTCACTAAGAAGTCCGGTGTGAAATGATTCGCGCAGATATAAACGAATTTTGGCAGAACTGAGGAAGCATTTTCCTGGAAAACCAAGTTAATGCACCTCATCTTCAGCGGCTCAGATTTAGGGAGTAAATGGAGAGAGTTATGTGGATTAATCCATCCAGCTACAGAACACCTAAAACGCTTGGGAGAAATTCTCGTCAGTGCAGCAACGGCGGACTCGCTGTGAACTCACTCAGGGCGGGTCTATGTTCAAACTTCAGTGTCAGTAAACACTGTGGGCGGGGCCTGTGGCTTTTGTGACATCACACTGCCAGGGATCTGGAAACGGCTTGTTCTGAGACACTGCTTATGATTTATGGGGATTAAAAAAAAAAGGAGAGGGTGGATTTTTATCACTATAGGGTGGTTGTGTACACACACTGCCAACACACATTTATGTCCAAACACCATGCAAAAGTGAATTTTGCATAATAGGTCCCCTTTAAGTCATAAAGAATTTTAATATGCTCTGAGTATTTCTGCATAAGCTGTTTGAACCTTTGGTCCCCCTTTTTTAATTGTAAGCTGTCTTTTAAAGGCACAGTAAGTGATTTCTGAGCAGCACTTGATATTTGAAATTAACCCAAACAAACACACTTCATCGCTCCACCCCCAAACTGCACAAACATGTAAAGCAAGAGTGGATGTCTCTTAATCATAGCTGAAGCAAAGCAAAATAATGCTTTGTGAAAAATAAAGCGAAGATGATGAACGAATGACAAGGAAGAACAAAAAATGAATATACAGTACACTAGAATATGTACAAGAAAAAGTAGGACCAACGACAAACAATGCTCCAGACAAACAATAACACTCAAAACTGTCCTGTTACTATAGCTAACATTTCAACAACAGCATATCTTGGTTCTGTGAAACAGCAAAACTAATGTTACTCACATATGGAGCAGAAACAAACAACACAACTTTCGTTTGTTCAAGCGTTCGTTTTCAGGCCTTCCCGCTGAGGTCTCTCCAGCACTGGAGAGCTTTTCTAATATTAATGCGGGTCCTAAAGCTCTTGCCTGATCACAACCCTTTCTACAATCTTTGTTCAAATCTCCCTTTTGCTCACTCTCTCTCCTCCCCCATCATGGGTGTATACGCCCCCTACTGCTGATTGGCTACAAATGTGTTGTGGTTTTCGATTCGATCCACTTTCAGCAGTGTTTCTCAGAAATCGCTCAATGCACCTTTAAGCCTTCTGTCTCACAATTTAATGACATTTCAAATTTTCATAGATGGGTAAATGTATGTTTTGGACTATATATCCTCAGGTATCCAGTGATTCTTTCCATTGAGAATCACTGCAGTGTCCCTCAGCAGAAGAAGATGGCTCAGTATCTGACTGAAGTGTTTGGTGATAAACTGGACACATCCTCCATCCCCACAGACCCATCTGGACTTCTGCCTTCACCTGAAGCCCTAAAAGGCAAAATACTGATCAAGGTAACAGTCTAAACATTTTTAAAAATGTCCTCATGATGTTAAACAAGCATGATATAAAACAAATTATTTGAAGCATCACATTATATTAAGATTTTGTAAGCTGTAAGTTACTTATTTTTCATTGAACATTTTATAATGTGTTATTTTTTTACCAAAAGATAAGAGATTTGTTTGCAGTTGCTGGTCTTTTTCTATCAGAAAACCTTTTAGAGCAGCAAAACAGTACAGTCTTAATGATATAAAATCTATTTGCTGAAGTGCAACCCTCTCCTGTGCTTTTAATAATGTGTGAGGTTTGAAAATTGGGCCGTAGATGGAGCAGCTCGGCAAGCGAGTTGGCGCTATAATTGGAAGACAGACTGACATTCCCACTAGAAAGTGAATCCTGAACTGCAAACTGGGCCAGCCGGTGGTATTGACAAATTGCTCGGCACAGGCTGTGGATCATGGAGCACGTGGCTACTGGGAGCCCAGCAAATAGACTGTGTGTTTTAATGCATTCTCATCACAACTCAGTCGTTGAATTTGACTGGAACTTTGCTTTGTTACCATTGAACATGACTATAATAAATAACCTAAGTTGAAAACTTAAAAGGATACTCTACCCAAAAAATATTAAATGAAATAATGTAAACATGTCATTATAAACTTATATGAATTTCTTTCTTCAGAACAAAAAAGAACATGTCTTTAAGAATGTTAGTAATCAAACAGTTTCAGTTCCCATTGACTTCCTTTCCTTTGGACAAAACAATTAAATGGAAGTCAACGGGAACCAAAACTCTTTGGTTACCAACATTCTTCAAAATATCTTCTTTTCGCAGAAGAAAGAAATACATACATGTTTGGAACAACATAAGGGTGAGTAAATGATAACAGAATTTTCTTTTTTGGGTAGAGTATTCCTTTAAGTTTAATTGCTGTCTTAAATATTACATAAAAACAAAGTAGTGCAAAAGTTACAATACTTTGAATTTAATCTCCGATGAAGAAAATCAAAACTCATAAAACTGGGTAGAAAGTTAAATGGATTTTACAGTGTGTTAATGCAATGTCAAAGCCAATAACAGAAGCAACCAACAGCACACACTAAAACTAATTACTCATTGGGTCAGACATTGTTTTTGACCCGCTATTGATTTACCCATCTATCACTGGCCTCTTTCTGTTAATGTCCCTGTCAATGTCAGTGCTGCATCTCTGTAGTCAGTACATACATAAGTGCTGTTCTGTCCCAATTAATAATACTATTTTCTGTAAGAGCTGATGGGTCCCCTGGGTTTTAATTGTCTTATAAGATGCTGTTACTGTTACAACACTCTTGGGTCAAACATTCTCTATCCAAATACCTAAATGCAGATAAAAATGCATTGAGGATTGCAAGCATGCAGTCCCATTATATGTACTTGTATCATGCGTTCGTGCAGTAACAATACTCAAGGGGGCTAATAGAGTTTCTTTCAAAAAGAGAGTGGCTGCTTCCAAAATCACATAGTAACTAAGTCCTATGTGCTTACTAGCTGGCCTCCGTTACACTCACCCTCCTAAACCTCAATCCCATCCAGGTCACGGCACCAATGTAACCCCTCCAGTTCTACTCGCACTGCTCTGAGCAGGATTCTAACTGCCGTTTCTGGCATAGGAGGCAGGCACGCTAACAAAGACGCTAAAGACTGCAGCCTCTAGAATCAGTTGCTAGTGCGCCTCTTGAGGCCAGGGGAGTGAGGTTTACTCGAACTACTCTTACTATCTTGTTACACATTTCCAGAAACAAATTATTTGTCTGTCTGCACTTAAACAAAAAGTCAGTGTGAAAAGGAAAATCAGGAAAAAACATTGATGTTTATCATACAGCTATGTGGAACACACCATGTTATGCTTCACTGTAGATTAGGAACTGGATTCCAGAATAATTTTTATGTCATCATATTATAGTTTATGAATGGTAAAAAGTGATTGCTCATTAAAACCATCAGCACAAGAAAGGCCCAAAGTATGTTTACTCCGCCTTGATGATGTTTTAAAGGTCACATATGTAGTTCTGCAACACAAGTGTCAACAAATGGAATGCGTGTTGGACGTCTTTATGCAGTGATGTGCAGGCTAATCAGTGTTTGCGTTAAAGCTGTGCATGTTAGAAATTATGCAGACAGCGCAAATATTGCATTTAATTCACTTCATCTGTGATAAAGAAAGCAATCACTGTGCAATCCTTATGGGAAGCTGAAATTGTCTGCTTTTTTCTAAATGCAAGTATTTATACTGAACTAGTATTAAATATAAACTAGAACACATTTCACAAATCTGTTATTTGCATGTTTTCTATACGTTTGTTTGGATTTCATAGGGTAAAAAACTGTCGGCAAATATAGATGAGAATGCAGAGGAGGGGGACGTGTCTGATGAAGATAGTGCAGATGAGATGGAAGACGACTGTAAGCTGATGAATGGAGATGTAAGTAATGTTAGATGATTATGGTGCATTTTACATTATATTTTGTGTAAAAATGTGTTAACTTTAAGTAATCTGATCAAACAATGTGAGAGTAGCTAATGTTCATTCAACACACTGATAGAAGGGCAGAGTGCATTGCATTGTGGGATACAATATATTATTTTTAATTTCATTCCATTTGAATTAAAACACAAAAAAAATGCTACAGTTGTTTTCTTATAATTGTACTTCACACTTGTACTTTGTTTTTTATCATATTACAGTAATAAGATTTTTTTTCACAACAATTACTAACAGTAGGTGGTGGAGAGATTTAATGTGCTTAATTGTCATGAAATAATGTTATTAGTCTTCATTTTCTTAATTATTATTATTATTATAATACACCTGGACATGTTCTTGAAAGTTTAATGAGAATTATCCTATAATCCTCAATTCCTTCAGTCCTTCTATGTCTGGCATGTTATGCAGTACTTTTCAATCATACTGTATGCAGAAGGCTCTTAGAGAAACCTCAAAGGCTCATACATTTTAGATGAAAGCTCCTCTCTCTTAAGTGCCATATTTCAAAAATAATGGAGGCATTTTTGTAAGTGAAATATTTAGCATGAATTTTTCTGTGTGTATAAAATTGGGTCAAGGACTTAAGTTGAATTGACCTGGATATTTTGATGAATGGTTTTGACCTTGATGTTCTCTGTAGAAAGCTGCAGACGCTATTACAATGCTAATTTTAAGGCGTCACTCCACCCAGGAGGTCCATTCAAATTCAGTTCTCTGTGTCTCCCTTTCCCCCTTTCCAGACATCTATGAACAGGAAGCAGGCAGAAAATGTTGCAAAGAAAAAATTAGATAACCTCATGAAGGAGTCAAAGATTCGTGACCGGGAAGATCCAGACAGCTTTACCATCGCATCCCTGCCACCCACGGGAAAACATGACAAATCACCGCTGAAGGTTAATACGCTGTACTTGACCCACACTGCATACATGTCACTCCTTATTTCCAAGAAATGTTACCAATTTACACACTGCAAAAAAAAATTATATTCTTACTCAGTATTTTTGTCTTGTTTTCTGATTCCACTGAAAAATATTTTGTCTTATTTTAAGCACTTATTTATTTATTTTCCATAAAGTAATTAATGCTTCTCAAGTAAAATTATCTTTATTTAAGAATTCCCTTTTGTTGCTTTATGTTCTATTTTCGATTCTATTTTAATGCAATTTAGATCATTGTAGTTAGATTTTTTTCCCCCCCAATTGAATTAATGATTATTTTATACACTTATTATTTAGAGCAAAAAAGAGAGTGTAGCCTAAATGCCACACAGGATATAATAAGCTGATTATTTTTAACTAATCTTTAAGATAATTGACTATGATAATCATAGTTTCTGACAAAATACCGTAGTTAGTTCTCCTACCATTCCCTTACCTTTCACTCATTTAAACTGTTCAGCGAGTGCTCTAATTAGGTCAGCTCTGCCCTTGTGCAGATGTGTATAGTGTGGTTATTTAAGGACTTACTTGAGGGATATTTAACTACACAGGACTGCACACAGAGGCTCTCGCAGCAGGTGCTACACTACACAGCCGTCCTTGATGGCCCACAGAAATATAGGCAAAGTGATATATTTTTATAGCATTTTCCCCTGAAGTCCACCTTCTCCTTGACACTCAATCTGTGTAATATACCTTTAAGACTTATAAATCTAAATTAATGTAATAGCTAAGTAGCTAGGTTAGTTCACACTGTCATTCATCAAGATGGGCCAATTTGCTGAATACTGATATGGGATTATGTGTAAATGTGGATGATCATATCTTATTGCAGCTTATTTGTCTGCACAGTGAAGGAAACTTCTTTTGTTCGAGTTAGCATATGTCTAGATAGCGCAAGCAAACTTCTGTTTGAATAGGTTGCTACCGCCACCTAGTGATCATTGTGTCAAAGAATAAGTCTGTTGTCCATCCGCTGCAGGAATTGTATCTATTGTTACTGTAACTGCCTCACCCCTCTGTGAGTGTTTAACTGTCATGATCATGCCAAGTGTGTATTTAGTGTATACACCCCTGTCCAGTTTTCACTGCAATGCATCTATATTTTGAATTCAGGGGAAAGCAGAAGACAGTACTGACACTGGAGATGAGGCCAATGTTGGCGGCAACAAACGTCTGGCTAAATCTTTCATGGGGAGCTTTTCCAAACGCAAGGTAGTTGTAGATTACTTTGCATATACACCCACATTCAACAAAACAACGTTTCTTCCCATAACAACATACTGCACACACACTGAAAAATACATCCTCTGGTGCTCATAGATCAATTATTCATACTGAATGAATGATTAATTAAAATAATAAAATGTGTGTATACGGCTCTCTGGAATACATGATTCAGCTGTGTAATAAATGCTTTGTTAGTCCGGATCAACCATTATAGGTTTATTTTACAATAGTGTTCAGCTGCCTGTACATTATCTCTTACATATTGACTTATTAACACTGCTTCGCCTCAACTTCATCTGTTTACTGTAGAAAAAGACGAGTAAACTGAGAAAATCCACCAGTTTTGAGGATACAGACACAGATCAGGAGAGCTCGAGTGGGGCGTCTAAAGCACCAGTGCATCACAGCAGGTACCATTAGAATTGTTTATGATGTGTGAATTTTTACAGTATAGAGTATATTTAAATAATTTGTGTGAATATGTCTCAACTTTCATGTAACTGTAACTGTAATCTGTTTTAACAGAAAGAAAAAAACCATGAAGTTGTCAAGAGCACTTTCTGATCTGGTATACACAAAATCTGTGGGTACACCAGACTTTGAAGCACAAGGTGAGAAGAATAGAAAATTTATGTGAAAATTCGTAACATTTGCACACAGAACACTTCCTGTGAGATCCAGTATTACAGGGTTAATGAAAAATGTATCGAAAGGGCCTTTATTTAGGCTCTAGCCCTTTCATGCATAGAGGTCACTACAGTGGACAGCTATTCAATAGTTGTTTTCTCCTATATAAATGAGTCTGCAATACACTGCCACCCACTGGGCAACTTTTGCAAGTGCAAAAAAAAGAGCAGATGTGCCTTGCAGGGGAGGAATGTCTGTTTATTCCTTCTATTCTAGGAGACCCTTGCAGGTAAAAAAAAAAAAAAAAAAATGAGGACATCAAGCAACAACTAAGGAGCAATATAACTGTTAAAATATCCAAGTATTGATTTTGTGATTTGAGGAAATTGTGAATAATCGTGTACACTCAAGTGGACATCATGCATCGCTGGCTATATTTAGACTACGATTTATAGTATTGCTGTTTTTTTTTTTTTTTTTTTTTTTTAATACGCCATCTGCAGTAATGTTTTGGCTGAAAATCAGTTTAATTTTTATTATAGCAATATTTTGTGGATATTAGTTAATCATGAGAGTGATGATCCTTGAAAAAGCTCTATAAACTGTACTATAAATTGTAGTCTAAATATAGCCAGTGATGCATGATGTCCACACATGATTAATCAATGTCCTCAAATCACAAAATCAATACTTGGATATTTTAAAAATTATATTGCTCCTTGATGTCCTCATTTTTTTTAGTCAATACAGTGGCAGTGGACCCTAATGTGTCATGCAATACACTGCCACCAACTAGTCAACTTTTGCAAGTGCAAAAAAAAAAGAAATAACAGAGCCTGTAACAGTTCTGGAATATGTTCAAAATACATGAACACAATGTTAAAGAGCAAAAAAAAACAAACATGTTTTATAGTGTTTACAATATTTATTTTTAATAATTGTTTTCTCAAACACATATTTCATCCATTCTTCAAATGCGCGTTGTCCACTCTAGTCGACATTTCACCAACTCCTTGAAAAATGCATGTTTGAAAAAAATGAAGGTGATTATTTTTTTTATTTTTTTTTCATGCCTAAAGAGTAATAAAAACACTTTTGAAAAAAATCCTGAAGTAGCCTATCATAATTCATGCATGAAAGGGCTAGAGTGTGGCTCCATTGAGGGCCACTAAACAATCTAGGAATCCATTAGAAATGTTTATTTTATTACTAAGGTTTGTATATTCAAATTCAGTTTAAAGTTCATTACACTGAAAGAAATTACACTTAAAAAAATGGTGTAGTATTTACTTTGAAACCATTTTCATTCAGAAAATTCTAGTATATTTCACAAATAATTACAAAGAAACAGCAACAAATTTTGAAGTATAGAAATACATATAGTATTTTAATACTATTATTAGTATTTCTTGTAAAAAAAAAGTACTCCAACAATCTTTGTTTTATTTACAACTTCAAAAAATAATTTCTTCCAGTGTATTTGTTTTCATGTGTTTAGCTGTGCAATTTTTAACTCATTTGGTAAATAGATTAAGAAGTTTATATATATTAAAAAATGAGTTATATAAAAAAATTTAAATGTCTGTTTATTTATTTATTTGTAAAGCGATCATTTATTAAAGGGATAGTTCACCCAAAAATGAAAATTCTGTCATCATTTACTCACCCTCAGGTTGTTCCAAACCTGTATACATTTCTTTGTTCTGTTGAACACAAAGGAAGATATTTTGAACAATGTGGGAATCTGAAGAGTTCTGGGCCACCATTGACTTCCACAGTATTTTTATTTTTTTCAAACTATGGAAGTCAGTGGTGCCCCAGAGCGGCCTGGTTACAAACTTTCTTTAAAATATCTTCTTTTGTGTTCAGTAGAACAAATAAATTTATATAGGTTTGGAACAACTTGAGGGTAAGTAAATTATGACAGTATTTTCATTTTTGGGTGAACTATCCCTTTAACAATTTACATTTTTCTAATTAATAAACTGATATTTCATTACTTGATTATTTTCCTCCAAAGTGCTCCATTTGTTCAAATGGGTGTATTCCAGTGTTTATATGTCAGTGTATGCTATCACATCTCATGCATGTGGGTTGCACTGCAGTGGGCAGCTGTAGTTGGCAGGTGTCATCGATGAGCGAGACCAAGGCCCATCAGTTAATTCAGCAGAAGCCGGTGCAGTTCATCCGATTCAACCAGCGCCAACTCTCCCGCATCTACCCCTCCCCTTATCGTGTGGACTCCAGCAACTTCAACCCACAGCCCTTCTGGAACGCTGGCTGCCATCTGGGTATGCCAGTCCACCCACAAACAAATATTTATGTTTATTGGAGAGGCCAAGAATAAACAGTATGTCTGAAACATACTGGGAACATGCTACTTAATACTCAACTGTAGTATTTTAATTTAATATGAAAATGGTTCAATTCTTTGAAATAGCTAGATTTACAGGAATTATTCATTATTAAAAGGGTACATTTTTATTTTATCAATTGTCACCTAATTTTGATGGCTTTTTGCAGTTGCTTTGAACTACCAGTCAGAGGGCAGAGTGCTACAGCTCAACAGAGCCAAGTTTAATTGCAATGGCAACTGTGGTTACATCCAGAAACCTAACTGTATGTGTGAAGGTGAGTATCTATATTCCTAGTTTGATAGTTTTTAGTCAGATGTGTGTATGTTTATACAGTGCTCAGCGTAAATGAGTACACCCCCTTTGAAAAGTAACATTTTAAACAATATCTCAATGAACACAAAAACAATTTCCAAAATGTTGACAAGACTAAGTTTTATATAACATCTGTTTAATTTATAAAATGAAAGTAAGGTTAATAATATAACTTAGAGAACAAAATTTTCAGTTTTACTCAAATTAGGGTGATGCAAAAACGAGTACACTGAAAGTCTCTGGAGCAAAGCTAAATTTTAGACTACAAATGTCTAATTTAACAAGAATTCAACAACAGGTGAGTCTAATTATTCATTACACGGATGTTCAACAGACAGTTGACTATAAAAGGGTGTTAAAACCCCTTCCCATTTCATGCTGTCAGCAATGGCACCACATGGAAGAGAAATGTCACAAGACCTGAGAAAGAAAATAATTTCTTCACACCAGAAAGGTGAAGGCTACAAGAAGATAAGCAAAGCTTTACTTATCAGTCAGAATACTGTAGCAAAAGTAGTACAAAAATTTTAAAAAAGATGGAACTGCAATCATCTCACAGAGACGCCCAGGTCGTCCATGGAAGTTAACATCTCAACAGGAGCGTCTTCTGATGAGAAGGGTTGAAGAAAATCGGCATGCAAATTTCCCGTGACACAGTATGGCGTACGCTGCAGAGGAATGGCATGCATGAGTGCCGTCCACGAAAGAAGCCTCTCCTAAAGCCCAGGCACAAAAAAAGCCCACCTACAGTTTGCCAGGGCCCATGCTGACAAAGATGAAGACTACTGGGACTTTATACTCTGGAGTGATGAGACCAAGATAAATGTTTTTGGAACTGATGGCTTCAAAACTGTATGGCGTCACAAAGGTGAGGAATGCAAAGAAAAATGCATGGTGCCTACAGTGAAACATGGTGGTGTCAGTGTCCTTATGTGGGGCTGCATGAGTGCTGCTGGTGTCGGTGAGCTGCATTTCATTGATGGCATCATGAATTCACAAATGTACTGCTCTATACTGAAAGAGAAGATGCTACCATCACTCCGTGCCCTTGGTCGTAGTGCACTTTTCCAACATGACAATGATCCTAAACACACATCTAAGGCCACTGTTGAATTTCTGAAGAAGAACAGGGTGAAAGTGATTCAGTGGCTCCTGATCTGAATCCAATCGAACACCTATGGGGAATTCTGAAGAGACAAGTTGAGCATCACTCTCCATCCAGCATCCAGTCTCTAAAAGAGGTCATTCTTGAAGAATGGAAAAAAGATAAAAATCATGGAGGCCATACAAAGTACTAGATGCAGTAGTTTTTGTTATGGGGTGTACTCATTTTTGCATCACCCTAATTAGAGTAAAACTGAAAAATGTGTAATCTAAGTTATAATATTAACCTTACTTTCATGTTATAAGTTAAACAGATGTTATATTAAACTTAGTCTTGTCAACATTTTGGAAATTGTTTTTGTGTTCATTGAAATATTGTTTAAAATGTTGCTTTTCAAAGGGGTGTACTCATTTACGCTGAGAACTGTATGTGTGTATATTATCTTCCTGATTTTGTTATATTTTATTATAGTGTTAGCTGCATTGTCATTTTTGTCAACTATATTCCATTCCGATTTTACTATTATTTTAATAATTACAAAATAATTATAATACAATGTTAATATCAACAAATTACAGTTGTTGTAATAGAAACAAAACAGTGCCTTTTATCAAATAAATTAACAAGAATCATGTGTCCAAAATAGGCAACAATGGACAACAATGAATTTATTAAACTCAAAAGAATATTCAGTAGATCAGTTGATCGTTCCGTAGATCAAGTCAAAGTTAAGGTTAGCTATTCAAAGCTAAGTAAGCAAGCCAAACTAGGAATCTATTTCACAATAGAATTGTTGATGTTCTGAGATAAGAGTAAGGAATTTTAAATATGGAATTCTGTTATCCTTTGTTCTTGCAGGTTCTTTTAATCCAATGGCTGAGGATCCTTTACCAGGTCGGTTGAAAAAACAATTGATTCTTAAGGTCATCAGTGGCCAGCAATTACCCAAACCCAAAGACTCCATGCTGGGTGACCGAGGAGAGGTAAATCAAGACAGTGCTTAAATAACCAACTTCAAATGAATTCTTAGCGTGAACAACAAAAATTGCATACAGCATGACAATAGTAGAACATTTCCAATCCCATTATAATCACTGAAGCTGTCAGTCACTGCGGGTTTATGCTGTTTCATGGGATTTCACTGAGCCTGCTGTTCAGATCGGTTTGCCAAAGCAATTGGAAATTCAACCACAATTTCAATCCCATCTACACTACTGCATTGCAAGCAAATAACACAATCATACAACCTATAAGCTTCAGATCTAAAGTTTATTTTGAGTGTCAGGTTTCTTAAGGACACATTTTTATATACAAATTCAAACAGAAGTGAAATATAAAGGCTAATTCACACTGCACCGACAGTCGCCGACCAATGTGGACAATCAGCAGATTACAGTACGTCACTTCTCAGACATTCCATGACCCAAAAAACAACCGATTCAGCATGTTCAATCGGCAAAAACAAGCACAGACAGACACCAACAGAGGTATCACACTGATCCGACAAAACCCAACAAAGTGTCTGTTGTGGTGTGATTTGGCCTTAAAACATCAGATTGCTTAAATTTCTCTCATTATGACCGTTTCTGGTAGGACCGTTATTAATTTAAATACCTCTGATTCACCCCTGCAATTCATACACATCACGGAAACTTCCATAATTCAGTGAGGAATAATGTCAGGGCCTTCTATCCATCAGAATTTGAATAGAATATGGAACATAAGCTGAGACATCCAAAAACGTTTTGATGAAAGATTGCTTTTTTTTTTTTCATTAGAATAATGCGCACTGATAAGTCATGCACAATAAAACTAGTGACATTTATTAAGGAAGAAAATGCAGTTCATTATCCTGCATGTAATCAGGCCTTCTCACAGTCTGATAATAAAGCATGTAATCATTCCCTAAAAATGATACAATCATTGGACCATAGCAAGTCACCATAAAAACTATAACCTACAGTATGCCTTAAACTCTGTATTTATGTGCAAATCACTACCTACAAAAGACAGGTATGAAGCAAATATGTGTCTCTTAGAATTTTAGAGAAATTTTGTCCTTTTTGTTTAAACAAGTACTGTAACCATAGTTGCATAGTTTGATTTTGAGTTGTTTTAAAGCTCTTTTACATGTTTCTTCTTTAGATAATTGACCCATTTGTGGAAGTGGAGATTATTGGTCTACCAGTGGATTGCTGCAAAGAGCAAACCAGAGTGGTTGATGACAATGGTGAGAGAGCAATATCCCATAACAGATTATATATTATACACACAAACAATGCAGTGTGCCATTTAAAGGGGGATTGGTCATTAAAGTGTTGTTAAACTGTGAGGCCATTACTTGAAGTGTTCATTTGTATGTGTTTGTTTGGAAGAGGTGCAGTAAATTTATCCATGATACTTGCACTGGATCTCATCTCAAACTACATCTCTCAGCCACTAAACAATTCAATAATTCATGAATACCATTTACATTTACATTTATTTTCTTTGCAGGCTCTTTTTTTAGCAAAGTGATTCACAGGTGCATATAGTAAAGATAAAAAAATAAAGAGATATTGAGATTTGAAGTGGAGGCTAGATTTAGTGGTGGTTTGTAGCATCATTTGGAAATAGGAACTTGACACCATTTTTGGGTGTTGTCAAATACAGACTTTAAGAGATGTGTAGATGCAATCTCGTAAAGAGATAGCCCTGAGAAGGTGTCTGTGTGCATTAGAGGTTTGGAAATGGGTTGGTTTTCTGTATGTTATGGAACACGAAAGTGGCATGAAGATCCATAATTTTGGAAGGGAACTGCTCTCTCTTGTCTGGGTTGTTTTTCATAATGACAGCAGGTAAAAAAAGAAAACAGCATTGGCCCAAGAACAGAGCCATGTGGGACCTCAGACTCTATAGGTACATGATAGTACAGGATATTGAAAATTATCTTTGTCAACTTATATTTTAGATATCTTTTTGTCCAAGAAGGACTCTATATCTAATAGTTAACTGTGTTAAATACAATGGACAAGTCCAAAAGAATAACATTTGAGTGTAAAGGTACTCTTACAGATTTAAGTTATTCAGCCACTCTGAGGCAAGCAATTTCAGTTAGTGGCCTGTTTTGTCTGGTTTGTGAGGGTCAAGCAGGTAATTTTGTTTGAGTGAAAAAGGTAGGTGAATATGAACATTTTGACTCTTCCAATCCTCTCATCTTTTCCATTATTTATGCATAAAATAAGCCTTTTTAATTTTTTATACCCCATCCTCTCTCTTTCTCTCTCAGGATTTAATCCTATGTGGGAGGAGACACTCGTCTTCACTCTTCACATGCCAGAGATTGCTCTTATACGCTTCCTGGTTTGGGATCATGACCCGATTGGCCAAGATTTTATTGGCCAGAGGACTATCGCATTTAACAGCATGGTTCCAGGTAACAATTTTCATTAGTTAAACTTTATACGTATAAGAAAAAAATATTCTTGATATATCAGGCCTTTTCATTAGTCTTTGGCATATATTTTTGTCAAGTATTGAGTCCATCATTAGTCAAAATGTACTGCTTATGCCTGATTATCTGTCTATATTTCAGGTTACCGGCATGTGTATTTGGAAGGCATGGAGGAAGCTTCCATCTTTGTTCATGTTGTAGTGAATGACATCACCAGTAAGGTGGGCACCTCATGTGGTTAACAGAACAAATATTTTGGTGCTATTGTGTGCCAAGGGCCATATCTGGCATTGTTAATCTGCAATTCAAAAAAGACAGTGATCTGATCATGTGTTAAAAGACTGTGGAAAAAAGTCTCAAACTTCCTAATATTGATTCTAGTAATTAGGCATTGCACGTTTACAGTCAATATGCAATTTTAATAATTTGTTGTAGATTGTCACAGTAGGTTCTTAAGACAGCTAAATGGTATTGTAGGCAACTATACTCAAAAATAAAAAAGCTTACTATTTTTACTCTGCTTACTATTTTTAACCTTCTCATTTAAAACGCACAGAGCCCCGCACATGACATGCAGGAAAAAATTAGTAGGCTAAATTGTGCGCATGCTTTACCAAGCCGTTCCTTCGATTTATGAATAATGTGCACAATTTACTTTTTTTTCCTGCATGTCATGTGCAGGGCTCTGTAAAAATGCTAATTTTGTCAAAGTATTTTTTAATATTTATAGTCTTGTATAGCATCTATATAGTATAAAATAGAACCTGAAACTCTTTAAAAAACAAATCATTTTGTTTATTATAACAAATTATCAGTAAAATGAAGTGTTTCATAAAATGTTGATTATCAACCTCATGAAGTCAAAATAAATATTTTATGAGCTGTTTTATTTAAAAATTAATTTTATATGTGGTTTGCAACTCCAAATTGATGATGAAAATGATGAAAATCTGAAGAAAATCCTGATTTGTGATTTTATTGCTTTCTACAAATGAATACTAAACAATACCATAAACATTAGATTTATAAAATAAAAAAATAAAAAATACCATTAAAATTTGTACAGAATTTGTTACAGGGTAACAGGATTGCAGATTCAGACTGCTGGTATCGTTGCTGATATCAGTCAGTAGGAGCTAGCTAATAGGACTATATATATAGTATGAATAGTTGTTTTAATGAATGCAGTCAACACTACAGCTATTTTAATTGTTAATTACTATATTATTTGTTAACCATTTAAATGGGAGTGATGCAGACCTGTATCTACTACCTGTTTTTCATGCTATAGGTTAATTTTATGTTAGATTTATCAAATATATCTATATCTATATTTGTCTCTACCTCTAAATTCTAAATAAAAAGTAATGGGAAAGTTTGTATCTTATTTGTACAAAGTGCCACATGATGTTTTAAACATGCTCACTGCTTAATTATGCCATGCTTTTGTCCATAATTTGTCCCTTTAACATTCAGCATCAACAACAATTGTTATTTGTGTAGTTTGTCTGTTTTTCCCCCTCTTCCTCTTTCTCTTTTTCTTACTTCTCTTTCTCTTATGTTTGTGATTTCAGTGCACCCATCTTAGCTGTCTATAGAGGCAGGAAATTATTAGGATCCTCGTTCAAAACTCAGGTGTAGTGAGACCCAATCAGCACCCTGCATGCTCCTTGCAAACCCCTCCCTTCCCCCCCAGTGAGCGGTTAAGCCCTGACTCATTTGCTAGCTTTCACCATGCCAACTCATGCAAAATGAGTTGTGACATAATTGTGACTTCCTTCCTTGGCTGCATTCTCATTGACCCCTAAAGCAGATCCAGTGTCAATATCCATATAGCAGGCGACAGTGTTCACTCCTATTTCACTTAACTCAGGGCATTTAAGGGCCATGATAGGGTACTGGCTGCCTTGTTCGCAGTAACGGAGCACTCAAGCAGTAGAGTCCATGAGAGAAATGCTTTGATCTTGGTTTGTGAAGTGTGTTACATCCTCTCTATTCCTATCCATGACTATGAGGGTCTACTATGAGAGCTGGAGTTTAGCAGGTACATTTTGCATCCTTTTTTTGAGTCCAAAAAATATCTTATGTTCGTAAGAGCTAGCTGCCGTAATTGTGTGGATTAGCATAAATGCACTAGAATTACAAGCAAATGCATGAAGTTAGTTGATGCGTCATTAGTGCGGAGATCAGACAGCTGAACTCTCACATGGATCTACTTGAAGACGGTTCATGAAATGACACTGGGTGTTATACAGAGAAACAGAGAAAAATAGCTAGTTTTAACACATCGATTTTTTATTTTGAGAAAAAAAAAAACATATCTTTGTGTAATTATTAACATAATGTAATAAAGATTTCAGTACCTTGCTTTTCTATTCCAAACAAGTTTGGCATCACCTACATTGTTTTAACAGATAATCCAGTGTCATTTTTTTCCATCAGAGATGGTTGGACATGAATGTCCTGTCACCTTTCACTTGACATTTATTCACATTTCACAGTTATTAACTTTACCACTACAAATTCCCAACATTGTCTGCATCTTCATGTTTAAAGGTCTGTGTTGATCACCCACATTTGTCTGTTGATTCTAAATTCTGCTACATCTGTGATAACATTTGCTATTTAAAATGTCACTGCTTTCTAACGGTAACACATTTAATACATTTAATAAAAAGTTGTTGCATTTGATTAGAACAGAATTTAACTGACAATTTGTGGATAAATCTTGGTAAATTATTATAATGTTTCTTAAACTAAAAACTGATCAAATGATATTGATCATGTAGCTTGTATGGAGGGGAAAGTGTTTTGTTGTGTTTTTGTGTCTCTATACTATGCTGTAAAAAGCTTAAACCAACCCAATGTGATTAGTTGGCCACCAATCTCAGCTGGATTTTCCAAAAGCATCATAAGCCTAAATAGATAAAATAAATCATTGTCTTATGATGCATTTGAGAATGCAGCCCTCATTTCCACTTTTCAGGTTGGTTTGGTTTGATGGTTTTAGAAGGACACTTCTTGCCAGCAACTTGCCAGCAGGTCAGGCTTGGCTAGACTGGGAGACCACCTAAGGACCAGCAAACCATCTTAAACTGGTTAAGCTATTTTTGTCCAGCTGGGCAGAAGTTATCAAAATGGTTTGGTCAACAGATTTTGTTTGGTTAAGTTTGAAGAAGACTTATTATTAATTGTGAAGGGGTTTGAAAGAGTTGCTCCCCTGATGATTTAAATTGTAAACAATTCAGTGACAGTCTAGTTATTAATTGTCATGTTTAGATTCCACTAGTCAACTTAAAGATTCATATTGCCTACCCATTTTTCTGATGTCCCATTGCAGGTTCGAGCAGTCAGTGGTATAAAAGGACTGTTTCACAGAAACCCAAAGCAGGCATCTCTCGACAGCCATGCTGCTGCTCTGCTCAACCGTAAGACCACCTTCGGTGCTCACCTCCTGCGCCGCACAGCCAGTGCACCCACCAAGGGCCAACCCAAAGTCAAGAGGGGCTTCCCTGAGATCTCCATTGACACAAAAGATTGCAGCTCGGAGGGTGCCAGTGAGGAGCGGGAATCGGAAGAGGGGCCACTTGTCCACCACAATGGAGATAGCGCATCTGCAAAATCATGGGGTCACGGCACCAACGGGCAGCTTCACCCTGATGACAGTAAAGGTAAGAGTACTTTCTTTTATCCTGAGCCCCGTGCTACACCTTACAGAAACAGGGGCACAGTGAGCGAACCTCTGAAGCGAGCCAACAAGTTGCGACTCCAGGATCCACTGGATGAGAAGCCGGGTGTGTTTGCACGTGTTGCTATCAACAGCTCTGGGCGGGTTGGGATGTCTTCCAATTGCATAAAGTGTGTAATTGGCTGCAAGGAGAGTCCTGACTTGGACAGGAAGGATACAGGCACCTTCATCCAGTGCAATCCTGCTCCTCTTAGACCTGAAAGGGCATCTCGGTCTCCAACAGCTTCCAGACAAGTTCAGCCAGAGCCCATACTCAAACCACAAGCCTTGGCCCAAACTGACTCAAACCCCAAATCAGACCCCCAGGCTCTACCGAAGCCTGTACCCTTACCTAGATCAAGGGCAAAGGTCCAGCAAACCTTAGCTACACAACCCCTTCACCCCACTGAAGACCTAACTGTCAGAAATGCTCGCTCTTGTAGCGTTCCACGCCGACTCCTCCATTCCCCATCCACCCCACCTCCTCCAATTCCAGACAGCAAAACCAGCCTTTGTCGGCAATGCCCTGCCTCAACCAACTATGGCAGCAACTGCTACGAGACTAGATCTGTGAATGACATCAGGAGATTTTCTGACAGTGACTCTAGCAGCTGTGACAGTTTGGCCAGCCTTGATCTACCCACCATCTTTCCACCACGGGGAATGGAGAACCGGAAACGGGCCGCTGGAACACTGCAGCGTGAGATGAATGCTCTGTTTGCCCAGAAAATGGAGGAGATCCGCAGTAAATCCCCCTTGTTTTTTGCTGGTAAGGTGTATGCAGTTAGATGGATCTTAATATTTAGAATGTCCTAGTGCCTCAGTAAGATAGATTTCAGTAGATTGTGATGGAACCCAACAAATACCCACCAAAGACCTTGTGTGTGGTGTGGATCTCGTTGAAGGCTGATCTCCACTGTGCAATGTCATCAATGAGAACCTATTGCAGTGTATTAAGAATTACAGTTGGATATTGTTTTATTGTGCATTTACCCACCATTTCCTCTTAGTTCATGTGTCCATAAATATCCTAAAACCAGATTTGCCTGCTAATGGAGCTGCATGGTGACAGTGGGGTCAAAACTCAGTAGCTGACACAATTAGGACATCTATCAGTGTTTCTTTATGATTTTGAAGTAATTGAGTTGCGAAATGATTGTAGAGCAAGGTTTTGCCAACACTGACATAATTACTATGATATATGATCTGTAATTCTCTTAGTAAAACCTAATTAGCTTTTTGGTCTGATAAAGAATCATGAAAATTTGTTCTTCTTATAATTGAATGACATAAAATGGAGAGCAATGTAGGATAACTCAACAATGTCTCAGATTTGCTGTCTGAAGTCTACAGTCAGTTTTTATGTCTTCTATAGAAATAGACAAAGATGCTTTGATACTTAAATAACAAGTCTGCTAAAAATCCTTAGCTATAAAAGAGAATATATATATCTCTAAATATAAGGGGATTTTAAAACGGTGAGTTCCAGACCTGGATAAGTCTTGTAAAGTAATACAATGTAATAATAATTACTGAAATGTATATAATGGATATAATTCGTATATATTTCTATGCTATTTGTGTATGTATAAAAAAAAAGAAGCTGTGGGAACACTACTTGTAAAACTACATGATTTGTTCTATATGTTTACTTTATTTAATGCAGCTAAGTAACTGACTAGTGCTGTCACAAGACAGAGTCACAAGACTCTTATATAAGTAGTGAGAACGTGTTCCTGTCCCACGCTCTTGAGCAAACACTAACCAGATGGTTTACAAATGGGCCAGGTCTAGAAATCACGGGTTTTCTACATGGGGAATATTGTCTAGCTATGTTCTTGCATATTGATGTGTGAGTGGGGGGATTTATCATATGATTTATGAACAAGAGGATGCAGCTGTATTTTCTAATTCCTAAAGCTATCATACACATCGTAGGTTCTCAGCTCCTCGTGATGTTGGTGTTAACCCTCTTAGTCCTTACAACTATTTAGATCTTTAATCATTAACCTTTCCATGCCCACATTCTTTATTGTGTATCTATAAATCCATATTAGAAGAAAGCATACATGTTTTGTCAGCGCATTTTCCTGGTGTACCGTCATCTCCTGGTGTTCCTTTTTACTACATTGAGTCCTTCTGTTTCATTCTGCACTTCTCCTGTTAAAATGCTTGTTTGTTCCTTCCTTCTTGCATGCTTTCTATCCTTAGTGCAAAACTGAGGGGCTGGCCAATTACCAGGTAAAAAAGATTTTTCAGCTTTTTGCTTTTTTCTTATTGCTTTAAAATGACTGAACATTTGTTTTCATCATGAGTGTGTTATATTCATCATACATTGAATTATAATGTGAATGACATGACTGTGTGATTGTTATTAATGTGTTGTCTTGTTACGCAGCTTCAAATGTATGCCCAAAACATAATTACCATAAATCATACAGTAAACTTAAGCACATAACTCACATTGTTTACATTATGGACATGATAATCAAATCATGCAACTTGTTGAGGAAAGGTGTGATATTATTTTCTGAAAAGGATTGGATTGGGCTTAATATTTTTATATTTGCATTTGGGCTCAAATTATTTTTTTTCTTTAAAAAGTTGAACTTTCATCAATGAGAGAGGACAAGAAAAAGGGACCTTTAATATAAAGCCCCAAAGAATTTCCATTTACTCAAAACTAATGCACTGGTCACTTATATTTTGGTTGAACAGTAGAACAGTGGAAGTAATACAAGAACAGTGGAAACTGATGTAACTTTCCTGAATCCCCAACCTTCGTTCTGTATAAGATGTTTTGTGTGCATTCACTTTTGCATTCACCAAGCAGTCATATACATGTATTTTTATTTATTTATTTTTAATTTATTCATGTATTGTATTGTTTTGTCAGTTTATTTTTACATCATTGTATTATATTTTGTTTTTATTTAAATACAAACATGTTTGGTTTTGTTGAATTGTGCTTAAAGCTGAAGTGTGTATTTTTATGTTAAAATCTCCTTTCCGAGTTTAATATGCAGAGACAAATTTAAACCATTTGTATTGATTTCCCCCAAAAGTGCAAATACCGTGTTTCTGTAGGTCTATCAAAACATTACTCTTACATAGCAACATTGACTCAACCAATGGCATTTGTCTGACCAATGGCAAACAAAAATTGTTGACACAAGTGGTGCAGAAATTACACACTTCAACTTTATTTTTGTCCCCCTTTTTTGTTTTGCAGTCAAAAAATTGCATTTCATTCATGAGCAAAAACTGTATGTCATTGGCCTTGTTTGACATTCATGATATATTTAATGCAGTCTCATTGTGTTTTTTTCTTATGTCTAACAGCATTTTAATTGTCATAATATCCCAATTTAAATCTAATGTGTTTCTGCTTGTTATGTGCTTCCAGAAAATTCTGAAATGCAGAGTCCAAATCCATCTCTGAACACCTCATGTCTGGAATCCATTACGGAGCTATTTCAGGAGAACACTCCTTTGACCTCCACACAAAGTCCTGTGGATACCACACCACATTGTCCCTCCACTACATTGTCTTCACCATCCACAGCAATAACAACATCTTACAATGGGGAAAATCTTAGCCCTGTGAAAAATAATGAGGACATTCTGAAATCATTTGCACAAACTGAGTATATTGGTCCATACAGCATCAGTGGCAAGGATTCTGGGAACAGCCACATCAACTCTTCACTTTCCACAAATTACCTTGACATTGGATGTGATACACCCCCTCTTCCAGACCAGGCAGATGGTGAGGTTGTGCAAAAAGCAGTCATTGACCTCAACATTGCTGAAATAAAAAGTGGACAGACTGTAGAGATAGATGCTGTAAAGGCAACGACTGCCAATCAGAGCTCTCAAAGGATTCAGGCATTGAAGGGGGTGTTCGACAGAGACATCGGACGAAGCATGCAAACAGGACTGAGGACCCCTGTCAGACGGACCAAAAGTGAAGGACAAATGAAGGCAGTGAAAAAAGCAGACATCCCATCAGTGGTCCCCGAAGTCTCTATTGACGCCACTTTAAATGACAGGCTCTGGAGCAAACTCGACCCCAGCAGCCATCGAGATAGTGTGTCATCGTCTTCCAGCATTTCATCCAGTGACACTGTGATAGATTTGTCCTTGCCCAACCTTTCCAGGAAGAGCCTTACCTGTCTTAGTGCTGCCCGGGACTACACGGACAACCAGGTATCGTTGCCCAACAGGACCAGCCAGCCTCGGTCAACCATTGCGGCATGCAGCGTATCACGCGTCAGCAAGAGCAAGTCCAACCCCAACCTGAGGGATGGTGAGATGTGCGAGCCAGAGGACGAGTTACAGCCTAGGCCTCTAGTGGCCGAGAAAGTCCCTATCCGGCTCATGCAGAGGCGCCACACGTGGAGTAGGTTGTACATGGAGGGCTTAAAGCAGTCATCTACGCTTGCTGCTGCTGGCTCCAAGAGGTTAACCACCCCCTCAACAAAAGATATGGACAGCAGCTCAAAATCCAAGAGTCTTGGCGATCTCACTTCAGATGATATTGCCTGTAATTTTGAGAGCAAGTACCGCAGCATTAGTCGCAGTTTCATTGTGAGGCCAAGCCGCCAACAAGGGAAAATTCTAAGAAAACCCCAGAATGACCTAACAGAGCAACTCAAGAGGCTCACTGATGTGGAACCCCTTACAAGCAAAGACTTTGCTCAGTGCAGGGCCGATTCCGAAGTGAGAGAGGAAGAAGAGGAGATGCCTCCTTTGCGGAGGAGTTCTTCACGGAGCCAGAGCCGGGTGAGATACATTGCTAACCGTGCCAGGCAGGCCCAAGAGAGGCAGCGGCTACAAAGCCTAATCAGGACATCTGGGAGCCCCATCGAGGAGCGTGGCAATCCTGAAGGAGCCTGTAGTGTACCCCACAGTCCTTGTGCAAGCTTGGATCTTCTGAGCCAGCTTCCACCAGGACCGCCCCAACAAAGCCCCCTGAGCCCAGACAATGAGGTCTTCTTTATGCTCAAGCTGTAAAAGGATGAGAGTGTGTTGAGTAAATGGACACATGGTGGCCACCCCTCCACCTCTCATTTGTTAAGATACTCCTGTGGATATGTTGAGCAGTCAAACATTTCTTATGTGCACTTACTGTAATACACCTTCCATTTTTGGCTTGACGAAAGAAGTTAAAAGCACACTTTTTTGTCTTTTTTTTTTTTTTTTTGTCCATGGTTGACCTACTCCCAACCCTGAATAATGAGCCGTTAAAAGGAGATGAGATGCTAAGCTTTAAACTTTATATTGGATGCAACGGTTTGCTAGTTTGTACAAATTATTTGTAAATGTGCATGCATCTGTTGAAAAAAAGCCAAAGGTGTAAAACCAGAGGATTTTTTATGGTGTATAAAAATATACAAGGTTGCAAATAGAAATTATTACAAAACTGAAACATTCTAAATTTAGATTATGCCTGTGGCATTTGTGGTACTATACTATTATTTTTTGTTTGTTTGTTGTAAGATGCAGCCTAGTGCAGCAATAGATAAAAAAATATAAGCACTACTGATTCACCACAATGATTCCCTGTATTAAAGGGGTCATGAAATGCAGTTTCAGGTGTTTATATTCTGTTTCTCTAGGTTAGTTTATGAAGTTTGCCAAGATTTTTGTACCAAAAAAGATTCAATATTTATAAAAATGATAATTTCCCATCCTCATTTTCAGTTTCTGTGGAAAAAACTAAATTCCAAAGGCCGTTTCCTCTTGCAACAACAGAAGTAAATGCACACTGCTGTGATTGGCTAACTCCATCGCACCATATCCACACCCTCCTTTACAGCATATCTTGTGTTTTGATACTCGAGATGGCAAGTGCTGTGATAGAGCAGTATATATGAGAGCCCAAGGAAGAAAAAATCTCCATACGTTTTAAAATTTTAATATTCTTGTAGACTCATATTAAAAAAGACACTGCAGTTCAAATGGGTTTAAGAAATTACATTGTTTCTTCTTCACTGGTTTAACATTTAACACACCATAAGATTAAAAGTAAATGTACTTGCCGGTGTTGTCTATGAGGACAAAATGCTTGGAAAAGATATTTGGAAAAACTGGCAACATGTTGAGAATAATTCACAAAGCCTTCCTTTGTGAAATGTGAAGCATTTGCTCAGGCACATCATTAAAAATAAACTTCAACCATGCATTTGTAGTGCTTGGATCTTTAGGAAGGCTATGCAAAGTTCTTTGAGGTGCGGTTTCTTTACATCCACTGACAGAACAACATCTGATTTTGATCTTTATCCAACAGCAGTATTGCGTGAACGGACAGACATGAGTTGTTCAGAACACACCTCCTTGATTATATACGACGATGCAAAAGAAAGTGTTCAATGGAATTGTGACATCACAATTCTCCCGATTTCAAATCCGAATGTTACAGAAGGGTAGAAAAGAATAACTCATGTGATGTTATAGTTTTGAGTTCTGAAAGGTTTTTATTATAGAGTAACCTCTTAGGTGTGTAAATATCAAGAACATTTATTTTCTTCATTTCATGACCCCTTTAAAATGTTTATTAGTCTGCAGCCAAATACAAATGCATTGTGTCTGTTGTTAATGGTACGAGAACAAATTTTGTAACCAAGCATGGAATGTATTTGTCACAATAATTTATTGTCCCTTGAAACTATTTTTAAAATAGTTTTAGCTGTAGGAACATTAATGACTGCTATGTTCCGTTGTTTTAGTTTTTAATTTAGTAAAATTACAACGTACAGTATGTTCTTTAGTTAATTGTCACTAATGAAGTGTAGCTCTAAAATACAGTAATACATATAAAATTGCATATCTTCACTTTATGTACAGTAGTTTACCTTTTGAAATTTTATTGTATCTCACTTCTATGGTCTACTGTATTTTTGATTCAAAGGTTTTATGATTTAAAAATGTACAGTCTATTAGAGTCTAAGTGTGAAGTGTTATTCAATGTCATTGTCCTAAGTACACTAATACCTTTTATTACTTTTTTTTAAAGAATGCTACTCAGTTACAGGGAAATAAATTTTTACTAGGTATGTCCATTTTTTTTTTTTTTTTTTACTGCATTCTGGTATCTGAAGTTAACAAACACTACAGTTTCTCTTTTCAAACAGTGAAGATATATCAATTTTAATACAGTTGTTTTTAATATCTTTCTATTTGTTAAACAGCTTTAACTTCAGGATTGTTTAGTGAAAAGTCACAAATTTATATGGGTAAAATTCTATGGATGATTGAATATATCAAAGGTAATCATGATATTAAGACCATCCCATCAAATTCACTTTTCAAGTTTATTTATATAGTGCTTTATACAATACAGATTGCTTCAAAGCGAACTTCTCATGAATCAGTAATTTCAGTTATGATAAACAACTATAAAGCAGCTCTACAGAAGATAATATAGTATCATTATTTACCTTAATTAAATTCAGTTTTTGATTCGATAGTGTCAAGTACAGCTAAATCGATACAGAATATTAATGTTCTTTAAGCCAGTTGACAAGCAAGTCAAGACACCTTTATTTATATAGCACTTTTTACAATGCAGATTGTGTCAAAGGCAGCTTGATAGAAGGACAATTATTTTGGCTGCACAGCAGCTCTAGAAAAAAATGGTGTCATTTGTCCAACTTACAGTAAATTCAGTATTGATTCATTCCGGCAGGCAGATCAAAAACATTGTTGAATATCAAGTGTCCCCAAATAAGCAAGCCAGAGGTGACAAAAATGGAGGAAAAAACCTTGGGAGAAACCAGGCTCAGTCGAGAGTCCAGTTCTCCTCTGGCCAACAACGAACAGTGGATGATTATGATTCAAGCAGCACTGCAGGTCATAAGTCAGACTGACTGACATAGCCTATTTTCAAAACTAAATAGATTTTTGGAGCAAGATTACAAACAGCTGTAACCCAATATTGTGTTCCTTGTGTTATTG
Source organism: Megalobrama amblycephala (assembly GCF_018812025.1). Taxonomy (NCBI): domain Eukaryota; kingdom Metazoa; phylum Chordata; class Actinopteri; order Cypriniformes; family Xenocyprididae; genus Megalobrama; species Megalobrama amblycephala. Next base: position 33,645,431 of record NC_063055.1, read on the forward strand.
GAAGTGTATGACACCAAGATCCAGAAGATATACTTTTATGAACTTCCTGCAGATTTAAAGTGACAGCGATGTGACGTGAAGTCAAGTATGCTGTCCCATACTCGGAATTTGTGTCTTCATCCATCCAAGTGCACACACACCCGGAGCAGTTGGCAGCCATTTTTGCTGAGGTGCACTGGGATTGAGGGTTAGGTGCCTCGCTCAAGGGTACCTCAGTTTTGAGTAATGAGAGTGGAAGAGAGCGCTGTTCATTCACTCCCCCACCTACATTTCCTGCCTGTACTGAGACTCAAACCCACGACCTTCAGGTTACAATTCCAACTCTGAAACCATTAGGCCTTAACTGCACCTTTAGTTCCAACCATGCTCAAACACTGGCTGTATGAATTTAATTTATACAGAAATTTGATCTGCTGGATGAGCTTCTTTCTCTGTTTCATAGCACAAATGCAAAAGCTTTCCTACTCCTTGTAAAAACCTTGCTAGTCCATGAAATATTATGGGACGCATGGTGAGACAGAATGTGTGTGTAAAGCTAAGAATATAGAATGGAAATATAAAATCAGTTTCTCTCGAGGGTGCTTGTAAGCACTACAACTTATTATTTCTAGTATGTAATAGAATGCAATATGTGCTTTGTTCTGTTGTCAGACAAAAGCAACATATTTAATTATTATGATTCACTCTCAAATCAAATAATTGATCAATGCGAGCATCTACACAAACTTCAAACCTTATTATTATTACTGTTTGAAATAACTGTTTTCTATGCATTTTAAAATTATAACTTTCAGGTGCCTAAATGCATTCAAGTCACTGTACCCACTATGTTTAATTTCACTGTTAAAAACTGCCAAACATAAACAATTTCTCTAGTCTCGCATAGCCAGACCTTCAGGCTGACGGCAGAAGGTCTGGACTCTATCGCAGCTTTCATTGACCAAGGACTGCCCAAAGGCAGTTTGACTGACATGTAATGCAACAAATCACAGTTAGTTTTGTTCCGAGTCATGTTTAGGGGCATGAAAATGTAAAGTCGATGTACCAACAATAACAGACCGGCATGCATCTAATAAATTATTCATTCAAGAACGTTGTGCATGTTTACCGTGAACTTCACATACTTTTGAAAATCCAGCGTTTAGTTGATCCTGGTAAGCGCTTGTACGTCACAGTTGTAAACATGGCGGCTTTTTCTTCCACGATCTGGTTTGGCGTCACAGCATTTGCTTCCAGGTGGATCATTAAGGAATGCGACACACAAATCTCCCGGACATCCATAGATCCTGTAGAATTCAACCAACCAGATGACAACTTCAAAACTCCTGAAGTGTTTCCAGATAAGTGTGCCATATGCATCAGACCTTCAGCCAACGGTCCGTGGACGTGACATCTGAGGCTGAGACTAATACTATAATTTCTCTAAACATTAATCAGCCTCTTTTGAGAAATGAAGGCTATCCCATGCACTTCTACTGTAAAATGTAAAAAAGCAGAGTTTCATATACTGACACAAAAGGAAGGGGTAGAGTAAAGTAAAGGATAAATGATTATTATGGATTGATGAATCTATTTCATTCAACATCATCTACACATTAAAAAAAAAAAAAATCCAGGAAAGGCAAAACAGATAAAAAATATTAAATAATGCAAGAAACAGAAACAAAGGACATGTTAGCATGCAAAGAGAACAACAACATATTCAAAAGTACAAATAATCATCATGTAGTAATATGCTTAAAATGTTTGACACTGTTTTAGAAAAAAACACTAACACTTTACAATAAGTTTCCATTTGTTAACATTAGACAACTAACATGTACTAACAATGAAAATACTTCTAAAGCATTTATTAATCTTAGTTAATGTTAAGTTCACCATTTATTATTAAAATCAAAAGTTGTGTCTGTTAATAGATATATTTTTATTAACTAATTAACAGGTCCTCATGGGCCCTTTATGGTGTCAATGCAGGAAGATCAATAATATTGTGAAATATTAATACCAAGCAAGCCAGAGGAGACAGTGGCAAGGATATTCCATCAGGTGACAGAATGGAGAAAAAAATCCTTGGGATTCTCCACTGGCCAACAAACAAACAGTGCATGATTATGATTCAGGCAGGATTACAGGTCAGAAGTCAGATCAGAACATTCAAGTTATTTAATTCAGTTCCATCTGGTTAAAGATTGGATTCATTACGCTGGTATGGACTATATTAATGAGTAACTATATTCAAAAGTCCAAATCATTATTTTATCAGTGGTGTTGTATGTTTGTTTTAAGCCATCCATCCATTTTTCAGCCATCCATTCATTCTTCCAAGCTCTTATTTTTATAGGGTTGCGGGCAAGGATTTGATTTGGATCATCAGTTTGAATATCAGTGTCAGATTTCAATTTCAATGTGCCATAAGTTAGTCAAACTAACTTAACATTAGTTGAAAATAATTTTTTTCCTACTCCTTAGCAGATTTTCATTTTATCAAGCAAAATTTACATCATGTCCTGAAATATCTGCAGGTAAGGTTTTCTCTCTCTTTATCCATTATGAAAAATAGCAGCCTATATTAATTTAGAAACTATAGCTGCAACATGCCACAGTAGTAATATAATAAGAAATGTCTTAAATGATTGCATAATACTTTCATGTTTAATGGTTATTTTAATTTTTTCCTGTGATAAAATATGCTTACGAGGTGTTTAATTCATAGAATTTAGTTATTAAAAAAAAAAAAAAAATCATTAAATCCAAATTAATTAAGTAAAACTAAACCCATAAAAAGATCCCATGATGGGAACCCCCTAACCCTCTAGTGCTCATAACATGGCAATTTATTTATTTTTATTTAGGGATGCATGATATATCGGCCAACATATCGGCCGATAAATTGTCATTAGGGGTTCAAGGACGTAGTGCTGAAATGCTAAACTGCTCATAACTCCTAGAATGTTTGTCTCAGACTCAGGTGCCTTCATTGTAATCCTTGGCTCAAGAAGGACAAAACGTTTATCTCCAATTTAATTTCCGCAATGAAAAATTTTCTGCCATCTTGGATTTTGTCCAAAACCTACTTTTGCAAACTAGGTTTTTCGCCTGATCGGAAGCAAACCATTTCAGAAATATTCTCTGGAGTCTGAATATCAATAATTATCCAAAAAAAAGTTGAAATTTTGCTTCACGGTCACACATATATATATATATATATATATATATATATATATATATATATATATATATATATATATATATATATATATATATATATATATGTATGTATGTGTGTGTGTGTGTGTGTGTGTGTGTGTGTCTATAACTTCAAAACTAAATGAGATATTTTCACCAAAATTAACACGTGTATGTATGGGCACACTCTGAGGGGGAAAAAGTGGTGGAGATCAGGCAACAGCTATAACTGTCAAAAAACTTTTAAAAAACATATTTTTCCTTAGTAAATTGCCTGTATTGCCTCTAAATGGTCTTTTCATCTATGATCCTAGTGCTTACATGTCTGCTAAACAAAATATAATTACTTTTTATGTACTTAAAGGCCTTAAATGCTTGAACCCCAATAAATGCTGCTTGCAGCTTTAATTTTTAATGTTATTGTTATTGATCCAATAAGAAAATTAGGCTGATATATTAAAGCCAATACATAATGGATTATTTCCTTCAGCTGAGACACTTCAAATGCGTGCTGTTCACCATGATGGTTTTGAATCGCTTGATATGATTGGAATCACTTCGAAAAGGAAGATACAGTTAAGTGCAGCACAAATCTGTCATATAGGCTACATAAAATTTTAATGAGAACACAACTGTAAAAGAATGTTGTGAATTCTTTGTGCTCCCGTTTCAGCGCGTTGTTGCGGAAAAAGCCATCTTTCCATTACACCATGACTAGCACAGTCAAGTTTGCTTGTGCATTCGCAGCCTTTTTTGCTATTGTAAGTTGTAATATTATGTTTATTTTGTGTATATACAGTATAGCTGATTAATCTCATTTAGGCAGAGGTGTAAAGAGTACCTGAAAACCATACTTGAGTAAAAGCACAGATACATTAAAGTGAAAATTACTCCATTACAAGTTACAAGTCACCAATTATAATACAACTTGAGTAAAAGTCTTAGAGTATCTGATTTTAACAGTACCTAAGTATTTTACTCGTGCTAAATGTAGGCTCAAAGATGCATTAGTCCTCAACACCTGAGAGACATGCCGGTGAAAATAAGAAACAATTGATTTGTAAGATGAGAAATCATGTTTCTAAAATTTCTAAAATTAAAAAAATACCGCACCCCTCAAAATTGCAATAAATCAAGGTCGACACAAAAGCCTCTTAAATGTCTACAAACTCTCAAGTCTCAGTTAAGCTCAAATGCACAAAAAGGTAAATCCGTCTCCATTCTCTGGGACAACGGAGGAGCACAACTGATTTATTTTGCAGTTCCAGCTTGTATTGGAGATGCAGGCTCATCAGTTCTCTATCGAATGCTCAAAAATTGCATGTGTCATTTACCTGCTTAAAAGTCGACCTCTACAGTGGGCTCATATGATCTAGGATCAGGGTGGGTCACTGACAGATTCCTTTGATAATTTTATACAGCACTTTAAAGCAGTGTCCAGTCATCCTGCAAGCGATTCTTCCATCTCCGAACAACTGCTTTGTATCTGGCAAGGGTGATGAGCAATCATGGATTGTGGCTGCTAGCCATGAGCCCGAATGAGCCCGCCCTGATTTCCATCTACCGCCAGGGATTGGAACCTCGCCTGCATCTCCAGTTAACCCCCTACGATGACACCATTGGATTGGAATGATTTTCCCTCCACTGACCCCCTGCCATAGCAGTCAGAGCCCTCCAGAACCAAGCCCTTACACTCCTTTCGTCAGAGGAATGTAAGAAAATAATTAATTTCCAAAGGGTCAGAAGATGCTAAGTTGGAACGACAAAGCCTCTGCCACATTTTCCAAACTGAAATTAGCTTTCACCTCTGCTCCCATTTTGGTCCACCGAAATCCAGAACTTCCCTTCGTCGTGGAGGTGGATGCATCTACTACAGGTGTTGTCTTCATCCATGAACCTTCTTCTCCTGTAAACTAACAGGTGGAGCGGAACTATGACATTGGTAACTGTGAGCTCCTGGCAGTTAAGCTGGCACTTGATGAGTGGCAACACTGGTTGGAAGTATCTATTCCAAGATATAACTGATCACTAGAACCTAGACTACCTTCAATCTGGGAAGAGGCTTAATCCACGGCAAGCACGCTGGGCTTTGTTTTTTTACTCGGTTTCAGTTCATCTCATACCATCTTGGCTCCAAGAATATAAAGGCCGATGCCTCCCGCCTTCATGCTCCAGACCAACAGGCCAGTACTCTAGAACCCATCCTACCTCTATTTGTGTTCATCGCTCCTATCCAGTGGGACATTGATGCACAAGATCGCTCAAACCATGGAAACCGAACCTGTTCCGTCTGACTGCCATCGAGGAAAACAATTTGTACCATCTGCCCTTCGAGCCACCCTCCTCGAAGCTGTGAATTTCTCACTTGGCACTGGTCACCCCAGTATCCAACAAATCCTCTCGCTCCTTCAAGTGAAGCACTGGTTGCCCCAAATGCCTCAGGAAGTGTGCTGCTTCATACAAGGCTGCCCCGAATGTGCCATCTCCAAGTCGCCCTGCCATTTACCATCTGGCAAACTTCTCCCGCTGCCCATTCCTGATCAACCGTGGCCCTGCCATTTACCATCTGGCAAACTTCTCTTGCATACTGGTGGTGGTTGACTTTTTCCAAAGCATGCAAACTGATACCCCTGAGAGGATTACCATCTGCATTGGAAATGGCTGAGAGACTCTTTCAGGAGGTATTCCGAAACTATGGACTTCTGGAGGACATTGTATCAATGTGTCCTCAATTTGTCTCACAGGTATGGAGGAACTTTATGAAGTTACTTGGTGTAACAGTTAGTCTGTCCTCAGGGTATCATCCACAGTAGAACTGGCAGCCGGAGAGAAAGATATAGGAGATTGGTCGCTTCCTGAGGATGTTCTGCCATTCAAACCAAAACAGCTAGAGTCTTTTTTTTCCCCATGGGCCAAGTATGCACAGAACTCGCTTCAAGAGGCAGCCACAGGGATGACTCTATTTAAGTGCATACTTGGCTATCAACCTCCCCTGTTTCCCTGGTCAAGGGAACCATCACACGTTCCATCTGTGGACCACTGGCTCAAGGATAGCGAGAGGGTTTGGAATGCAGCTCACATCCAACTTCGCAGGGCAGAGATCAAACTGGGCAGAAGGTCTGGCTCTCCACCAGGGACATCCAGCTCTGGCTACCCTGCAAAAAGTCAAAGTTACATTGGTCCTTTCCCCATAACCAAACAAATAAATCCAATCACTTAGCAATTACAACTACCCCAATGACTAGAAGTTTCATCCCAGTTTTCATGTATCCCTCTTAAGACCATACTGCCCATCTCAATCTGCTTCCTCCACAGAGTTGGGTGCCTCGGATGGTCCCCCACTGCCGTTCCTCCTTGATGATGGGCCAGCATATATCATCAATGAGATCCTTTATTCCCGTCGCCACGGAGGAAGACTAACAACAGGCTCTACTTTTCAGCACAATGGTAACCCCAAAAACTCAGACTTACCAGAAAACCTTTTAAATTCCAAATAATACAATATTAAACACTAGCAGATCTCCCCCTATATTAATATTGAGCAAAACACATGAAATAACACACAAAATTGTAACATTTACAAACATGCTGTATATTCACATTTATATGGGAACATTTATGTGGAATATATGTACACAATAAAGTATAAAACTTTATGAATATTACATGTAATGCTATTTTTGTCTTCATTTCTAAATATTTGATATGTATAATATAAAGCCATACATGGTCAAAGCATATATTGCAGTATTTTGAAAGTTTATAAGCACTAATTTCCCATTCATGGAAATGTATTATGTAATAGGCTAGATCACATTATATTTTGCAGTATATACCCAAATATTTTTGTTCCGTAAGGGATTGTCTTTAAAGCTGACATCTAGATAAAGAAAAGACATTGCCCTCTGTGCTGTAATTCTGGCGCTTTCAGAGAAGACACACTTGTATTTGCCTTCACCCTCTCTCTAACCTCTTTAGCCTTGCACAGAGGATTCCTGCTGAGAAAAAATGTCACAGAATAAAGCCTTGCCCCACACTAGATGTCCAATTACTTCTCAGACCAAAACACAGTTAAACGTTCTTCTGTTAATTAATTTTTTTTTCACTTTCATGGTGCCAGTTTTTTTTTTACTGGAAATGGTTATTGTCAAAAACCAAGATGTTTCAAGGATTAGCCCCCCCTTTTTTAACCCTTGATGTGTTCATACACCATGACCTATTCATCATCACTTATGACTGACGTGTTGGATAAAAGCTCAGGCATGCTGAGGGCCATGGTTACCAAGACTATGGCTGGTGAAAAGGACCAAAGACGAATCCTTCTGTGCAGCTTAAAAATGCCTTGGGATTTACATGAATCTTTGAGTGACAGAGATTGTAGGCTGTTGTCTCTCTAACAAAAGTTCACTTCATTAGGATTCGAGGAGCAAAGCCGCTCACTTTGGATGCATATTTATCACGGTGGTTTAGATTCACTTCAGTTTTCAAGTTGCCTCATAGAGCCATTTTAGCTTGTCTGTAGTAGAGCCATGCGGCAGAGGTTGAAAAAAAAAGCCCTATGTACCATGCCAGAGTTCATTCTATGGGGTTGTAAATTAGGACTAGGCTATTTTATAGAGGTAAAAAGAAGTCAGACAAAAAAAAAAAAAAAAATCCAGCTATCCATTGACTTTTCTTTAAGCAGCTGCACAGCATCATTTATGCATGCCCTGTGTATTGCACGGCTCTCAGATCCCTTGTTTACAGGGTCACATGCATCTTATTCTTTGTCCAAATTTCAATCCCCCCCATCTAGCTTGCCTATAAATCCTTGTGGATTTGTTCTGGTCAGACACAACTCCCCCTTTCCCTCCATTCAAGAACGGCCCCTGTTCTCTTATTGGTTGCTTTCACATTTTTGGGTGTATGTGTAAGCTTTATATAGTGTGTTGCCTCATGGACTGAGCAATAATAAGGGGGTGACTACAGTTTATACGGTAAGCTTGCCATGTTTTTGCTCATTTCTAGCTGCTTAGTGAATAAAACTATTTTCTTTAAGCATTTTGATCTCAGTTTTGTATGTACTGTAATTTTAAATATTTGGCTAGAAACATTTTATATTTAAAATACTTTTACAAGTGTACAACGACATCTTTAAAGAAATCAGCTGACTTTCAAATAAAAATGTTATTGCATATCTCTAACAGTTTCTTGAATAAATCATGTTTTGATAATTGAGCACTATGCATATCATTCCAGTGCAGGTTACTGGCAGTAAAATGACTCCATTAGGACTCATCTTGGTCTCATCAGCACTACTGGCTGGGGTCTGGGCTGCAGGTAATGTCATTACATAATGTAATGTCAGTAAGACTGTTATTAGATGAATGCATAGCTGTAAAAATAATACTTTTTTTTATTATAAAGCTGTTTGCTGAACCTTATGAATGAACCTTGTCAAGTTCATACATTACATTGTTTGTATGCATTTGTCCATTCCTGAGATTTTGCTAAAAATGGAAATTTAACTTTTCATACATGTAGTCATGAAAACAGAAGTAGTCCATTATCTTGTTCATCAAATTATTATATGCATGACCATCTCGACCATGACCATCTTTTTTTTTTTTCCCCTCCTGGCTCAGCGAGTGTATGTTTTTAGCATAAAAACTTTTTTTTTTTTCAAAAACAAAATTAATCATAGAAATAGTAACCTAATACAATAAATATTACTTTGGACAAATCAGTTTAATATGAAGCAGATCAAATCATGCTGGTCACTGTGTTAGATTACATGACCATCTATGTCTTTCAATTCAACCGAGTTAAAGGGTTAGTTCACCCAAAAATTAAAATTCTGTCATAAATTACTCACCCTCATGTCTTTCCAAACCTATAAGACCTTCATTCATCTTCGGAACACAAATTAAGATATTTTTGATGAAATCTGAGAGCTCTCTGACCCCTCCATAGACAGCAATTTAATTACCACTTTCAAGGTCCAGAAAGGTAGTAAAGACATTGTTAAAATAGTCCATGTGAATACAGTGGTTCAACCTTAATTTTAGGAAGCGAAGAGAATACTTTTTGTGTGCAAAAAAACGAAGAAAAATCATGACTTTATTCAACATTTTTTTTCTCTTCCCTGTCATTCACCTACTCTGTTGACGTTGTACATACAGTGCAGCACTTCCAGGTTCTACGTCAGAACGCAGACTTATTATTGGCCGGCTCCTGCGTCAGCATCATATGTATGCGTTCGTGCTGCACACATGTACAGTGTTGGCCAATGCTGAGTCAACGTTCAGACGTAGAACCTGGAAGAGCTGCACTATGTTGTAGCAAATTAGCTCAAAGGGGAAATATTAATAATTATTCATAACTGATATGATTAATTATGAATATTTGGATCAGTTAATCAGATTAACTTGAAGTAGCTACATTAACATTACAACATTACATGAAGCTATGGAAGTTATTTACCATGAAAAGAACCACCTGATTTCAAAACCTCGTTAAGAGGATTTTACTGCTTATCCTAAACCTCTGTTTAGTTTAAATATTTGATACTTGCATGGCCTCTGCAGTGGAAGCAGTCTGTTGTTCTGAACGGGGTCTTGTTGATTCAGTGAAACGATGGTGTTGATGTTGCAATCTCCTGGGTCAGAGAGGTCACACAGAGCAACCAGGAGAAGGAAGTCATTCAGAGGAGGAAGTGAGGGAGGTCACAGTGAAGTTGTCCTTTAACACTGTGTGGAGGTCCCACCTCCACGGGTCAGTGAGCCAATGGTCATTTGAGCTTTCGAAGGGAAATTTTAAGATCCTTTTTCCTTCTAGCAGGGCATTTGCATGTGTGGTTTGATTGGGCGTTCAAGAGAAGAACCTTCAAGATTCTTTTAATACTAATGTGTCACAGAAGTAGCAGCATGTAACAAATTAACAAATAGGAAATGAAAGTTGGAGTCCATAGATACCAAACATGCGACCCATGTGATCATAGTTAACCATAGTATGCTAACTCTAAAACATTATTCCAAAAGAGCTTGAATTAATACATAGAAAAAGAATATCTATATCCCTATAATAGGAAGATCATAAGATGGTTATACATATAGAACATATAGGATTTAAAGGGTTTATTTGTCCTTTTCAATGAAAATTAAGTGAGAGTCATAATTCCTTTGAATTCTCATCAGTAAACCTTATCAGTCCTCATGTGTCCTGTAACCAGAGACCTGGTGTTAGCTGGTTTTGGGGAGTTACTTTGTTGGGAGACTGGGTTTTCTGGTTTATTCATTAAATATAATTGTTTGTCTGATTGGTCCAGACGCTACAATGTCTACAACATAAACAGCATAGGAGAATGACAGGGAAGAGAAGAAATCATTGAATAAAGTCATTTTTGTTTTGTTTTTACGCACAAAAAGTATTCTTGTTGCTTCATAAAATTAAGGTTGAACCACTGTAGTCACATGGACTATTTTAACATTCCCTTTACTACCTTTCTGGGCCTTATAAGTGGTAATTAAATTGCGGTCTATGGAGGGGTCAGAGAGCTCTCAGATTTCATCAAAAATAGCTTAATTTGAACAAAATGAGGGTGAGTAATTAATGACAGAATTTTCATTTTTGGGTGAACTAACCCTTTAAGGTTTGACTGATTAGCATAGCTTCATTAGCCCCTGCTGGTAAAAGTTGTAACTATACCCTCTGGCTACTAAAAGCATATTTCTCCATTGACGCCTATTATTTTTGGCAGGGCACTCTGTACCCCGTTGTACCACAAAATGTCAAAAAAAATTCTCAGTGTTGGCAGCTGAAAAGGTTAGAGTTAGGGTGGGGTAGGGTTGGTTTATGGTGTTTTGCATCACTCCAGATAAATGTAGTGTATACATGCAAATTTTAGTATTATTTAATTAGATATTACATAACTGTTTGCAAGAAGAACAAACAGTTATGTAACACAACCCTTACTTGGACTGGACTAGTTAAGTCAAGAGGGTATATACTAAAGCTATAAGCCCTGGTTTACAGTGAATTTATAACAGCTAAGGGGCTAAAACCCCCTTAGCAGTTATAAATTCACTGTAAACCACGGCTTCACAGGGCTTATTGCTTTTATAAAATGGTTACCACACAACAAAAATGTTAAAGCCAAAAAATATGTATCAATGAGTACATTTACATGCATGTTTTTTAAGCCGATTATGCTTAATAAGCCGACAACAAACGTGGTCATGTAAATGCGGTAACCCGTTTTCTTTTATCGGAGTAAGGTCATAAACGGCTTAAGCATAAACCGGTCGGAACAGGTAGTTTTTTGCATTTTACCCCGATTTCACGTGGCATGTAAACGCATTAACCTGCTTTCTGTCGGCTTATTGAAGTGTGCATGTGTGATACGTGACAGAAACGCATCCTTAGAGCAGATTTAAATGCATCCAGACAGAGCGAGTGTTTTGCTGGAAAGGAAGAATAAAATATCACAAACGCAGACTCTTTCAAGACCCAGAAAATTTTAAAAATGTGTACTCATCTCTCGTGCAGCAGAAGTAGAATGGTTCAGTCAAAACGCTGCATCTGTAACTGCATGAGAGAATAATATATGAGCCGTAAGTTTCCCACTGACATGTTGCAAGCTTTATTTAACATCACAACTGACATAACATATGAAATACTTGGAGTCAGATGCAAATTATTATTTTTTGACGTCACTACAGGGAAATAACCTGATTTATTAATAAAGTCATGTAAACGCGGTTTACTTGCGTTATCAGCTTACTGGTGTGCATGTAAACTTGCTCAATGCAACTTTCATGAAGTAAAATCATTAAAAGCCTTCCTTCCGCTAGAAAAAATAGTCCCTGACCATAAACAGCAACAGAAGTTACATTTATTATGCCATTAAATGGTGACAAAGATTGTCTTTATGAGCGAGTCACTCAGTTGCAAAGACTTTTATATTGAAACTTGTTGTGAACATGGAACAAGATGCAAATGACCAATGCTTTGACTACCGCTGTCAGTGTCAGCAGGGCACAGGAAAACCCATTAAATGTTAAAAGGACAAGATCGCAGCAGATATTGAAATGGATTTTTTATTATGAACATAGGACTGACCTGAAGGAAAATACTAAATCTGAAAGCAGGTAATACATTGGTCACTTGATATCTCTTTCTAATACTCTTCTACATAATGCAGTAAGCTTCAATGAACAAAATCAATTGAGAACAAACACATGTTTACCTTGCTAAGACAGACTCAGCAACATACACACTCAACTGTATGTTTACAGGAATTTTACAATGGCTTCGAACGTGGCTCAAACAATCAGAATTAATCACACCCATAATACCTTTGTTAATCTTCAGAACGCAAATTAGGCAAATTAGGCCTGCATAGGGAGCAATGACATTTCCTCTCTCAAGATCCATATAGGTACTAAAAACATATTTAAATCAGTTCATGTGAGTTCAGTGGTTCAATATTAATATTATAAAGCCACAAGAATATTTTTGGTGTGCCAAAAAACAAAACAAAATAACGACTTGTTGAATATGTGTAGTGATGGCCGATTTCAAAACACTGCTTCAGGAAGCTTCGGAACGTTATGAATCAGACTGTCGAATCAGCGGTTCGGAGCACCAAAGTCATATGATTTGAGCAGTTTGGTGGTTTGACACGTGATCCGAATCATGATTCGACACAGAAGAATCATAACACTCCGAAGCTTTCTGAAGCAGTGTTTTGAAATCGGCTATCATGTTTGGGTTATGTTTGAGTTTTTTTTAGTTTTTTTATGGCCCTTATCACGTAATAAGTGCAGAATTTCTTGTATGGGCACTTCTCCCTGATAAGCGTGAGCACACATCACCCCGAGAGGGAGAGCAAGAGCACGCACATCAAAGCACTACGTTCAGGTTACGGAAGCCGAGAGATTTTTCAACAATGTCACCAGAGGAGTGTGTTTTTGGTTATGAGGGAAAGATAACCTTTTTCAGCTTCCCAAAGAACCTAGGGTTAAGGGAACAGTGGATGAAGTTTGTTTTTCCGGGGCAGCAATGGAGTTGTGCACGTATGTTTGTTTGTTCCCGGAATTTCGATGATGAATGCTTTGTAAACAAGTCCCAGTTCGATGCTGGATTTGCAGATCGTGGGCAGCGAATAAAACTGCATCAAATGTCTGTGTTTTGTTGGCAATCGGTGCACAAGTGCATATAATGTAAACCACAAAAACGTTATTGTTCCCTTTTTACTTATAATGATGTCGCAGCTTGAAGTGAGATGTACGCAAAAGCTGCACGCGCTCGTAACTCTTTAGCTCTGCCCACGGCAGGCGTGCCCCCTGGAGCTCTGCTTTTTTCTGAAAGACTCGGTATCTATCTTTTATAAATATGATAAAACTAAAGACTTTTCGGAGATATGGAGGATGCAATACTACTCTAAAGGTACTCAAGATTAACATGACATTGGCAGAAACTGTGTGTGTTATGTACCCTTTACATTTGAATGAACAGCTGTTAAAGCATTTGTTCAGACTGTCACAAATACTCACGTGCCATCAATGCGACATTTTTTTTAGAGAGAGGGGTTCTAATCTTTTTTCCATCACACTGCAAAGAAAACTATCCAATAACCCTCAAAGGTCCACTTTCCTGCAGAGTTTAGCTCCAACCCTGAAGATCTTGATTAGCTTGTTCAGGCGTGTTTGATTAAGGTTGGAGCTAAACTCTGTGGATCTTGAGTGCTAGAGTTGAGAACCCCAATAAAACTATCCAACCAATAAGACTGTGCTTTTGGTCACATGCTGCTGCTGTTACATAAAACCACGACTTGGTGGCACTCACGAATGAGAGTTTTGCTCAGCCACAGTGAATAGCAAAGGAAGAATCCAGAACTGGCGATCATATCCAAAATGTCCTTGCTGTAGTGGAGTTTGCGCTAAACAGGTTTGGGAAATCAAAAGTACGGGTCCACTACGTATTGGATTAAATCCAGCACATCATCACGCTACAGACTGCAGCAAGGACAGTCTCATCTTGTCTTTGTACTGTTGCATTTGATGTTATTTGATAATCATCGTACCAAATACAAAAATCTGAATAGCTGTTTAAACATGTAAATACTGTTTAACTTCCTTTTTCTCCATGACAAGCGGGGGTCAGAATAGCAAAATTATGTAACACTTTGTATCCAGGGTGTTTCTGCTCTTTTTAATGCACCATCTACTGCCAGAGAGTGAATCTGCATTTTCATTCAGCCCATCTGCCATTTTTTATGCATCGGTTTGAACAAATCGCAGGTGAATATCAGGATGAATTTCCTTGCTGAACATTTGTGCTGGTGTAATCAGGCCTTTAGACAGGAATATGCTACTTGCAAAAAAGTAATTGCTGTCTTAAAGAAAACTATTAAAGGTCCCGTTTTTCGTGGTTTTTTGAAGCTTTGATTGTGTTTATAGTGTGCAATATAACATGTGTTCATGTTTCGCGTGTAAAAAAAACAGTATTTTTCACATAATTTACTTATCTGTATACCGCTGTTTCCACTGTCATAAAAACGGGCTGATGACTTCCTTGTTCTATGAAGTCCCTCCTTCAGAAATACGTAACGAGTTCTGATTGTGCCAGCGGTTCCTGTGTTGTGATTCGACAGCAGTTTAGCGCTCCTTGCCCAGAAAGGTCACGCCTCTTACCATAACGTGGAGATGCACGCGCTCAGTGTTATTGTAAACATGTCTTTAATTTTACCCTATCAATTTGAGCCGGAATCAGACCCGATGATTGGACTGCAGGATGAAAATAACAGCGTTTCGACGACATGGCGACAAACACATTCTACAAACGCAACTCTTGTGTATTCCTGTGGGCGGAGGTTAGTCAAAAAACTGTTTTAGTGACGTCATTAAAGAAGGAAGTAGAGGGATGTAGTCCAAACTGGCCGTTCGATGTAGGCGACTTCTGTTAAATAAAATATCTCGCTTGGCATTGAACTTTGAGCTTTAAAATTTTACAGATTTTATTTATACTCTAACAACAACATTACACACTAACTAAAGTTTGAAACATGGGATCACGAAGAACGGGACCTTTAATACCTGTGGGTTTGATGTTACAAACCTCACAAAATTTAGCCACTGACTACATCCAAAAAACTGGTGGCTAAAACGTTTTTTTTTTTTTTTTTTTTTTTTTTTCCTGAAATGCTAATTATAGCAGCCCACACCATCTTGTTTTAACAAAATAACCATGGAAAAAAAGGACAATTCTTATTATTTTATGGAAATTTGCAGTGTTTCTTTCTTCCTGTTCACTCAATTCCCAATTTTACATTTTTTTTTCTTGTTCACAAAGCCATTTCATATGGATACATTTCACAATAGGGAAGAAAAGATGGTCAGGCCTCCGTTTGGCAAAAACATGCCTAATACCTAATAAGTAGATTGTAGAGATCAATGACACAAAATTAAAAAAAAAGAAAAAAAGAAGCATAAACCAGCCAATTAGATCAGAGATTGTTATTTTCAGAAAGCTCTTGCCCTTCTGGTAATATGTTACAATAAAGTCTGGTAGCTTTTTTATTAATTAATGCATTGTAGTTCGGTCATATTCAACCTTTTTCCAGTATACACTAAGGCATAAATAATGTAGGGCCTATATTGTTGCATTGCTTGACATTTTGCTATTTTTATGTACACTGTTGTTATTTTTGTTAATGTTTTGTCCTACTAAAAAAGTTTTTGGCTTTTGTGTTTTTTGTACCTTTTATATATGTGTTGAGGTCTGCAAATGATGACTGAAATCATTTCATGAGTGTTCATGTGATGTTGTCATTACAACAAGGATATTAGGGGGCTGAGGTGAATAGGGTTTACTAGCGGCTATAACCAGACAGTCCATGGACGTGCTGTCTGAGGTTGAGACAAAGCAGGATGTAGATAGAGCCAATATTAGTCTGACACGGCATGTTTCAGTCTAAGACATGGCACTGTGCTGGCACTGTCTCATGACATCCCGCCAGGCATGGAGCAGCCAGCATTTAAACCAGAGAACACTGCTGCTATTCACTATAATGAGTGTGATTAATCAATTAGCCACCGCTAACCAAGCAGTCACTAATGTGGGGCAGCCCATGACATGACTTCAGTTTTAATGGCATGTACGTTTTTCATGGTTTGAATGGGAGGATGAGAGGTGTCAGTGATATGCTGTGACACTGATGGAGGCCTGCTGTGTATTGCATGGATAAATTTAAACATCACATTCTCACCAAAAACTGGCAGGACTTAATCAAGGCTGCTCAAGCAGTTTAACTCTAACTTTACCTAGAAAGTGTATCTGGTTACAATTAGATACAGTTTCTTCTTAAAATCAAGAATTTTGTCAATGACAATCATTTTAAAAGTAATAGTTCACACAAAAAAATATACTATTATTTATTAGAATGTTACAACCATCATGTCGTTCCAAACCTATGACTTTTTTTCTTCTGTACTGTAGATCCTAAAAGAAAAAAATCTGAGGTTTTCCATATTCTTATTCATGCAGTTACAGTGAACAGGCACAACATATTTCAAGCTTAAGGGGGCACAAAAGTAATTCAAATTTTATTGAAATAATCTATGTCTCGTGCGCTATATTTCAAGACTTCTGAAGTCATTTCATACCTTTGTGTGAGAAACACGAAATTTATCGACTGAAAATCTGCCTGTCCAGTGGGCTGTTAACTGCTACAACCTGGATCACTGAGTCTGTGAATTGGTGAACTTGAGAATAATGAAGAAATCATTCAGAAACATTTTGTGAACCAGATCAAATTATTTTTTGAAAAGACTATTTTGAAAGAATATTTTGTTCACGAGTTGGACTTGCACTTGCTTGGACTACTTTTTATGAATACTGTTAACACTTTACAATAAGGTTCATTAGTTAAGGTTAGTTAACGCATTAACTAATATTACCTAACAGCAATAGATTAGTTGCATTACTTATACATCTTTGTTAATGTTAGTTAATAAAAATACAGCTGTTCTTTGTTAGATCAGGTTCATCAACTAATGTTAACAGATAGAACTTTTGATTTTAATCATGTATCAGTAAATGTTGAGATTAACATTAATCTTATTGTAAAGTGTTACCTGAATATGTCATCCTGCTTTTACATTGTTTTGCATCTTCAGTATCAATTTATTGTCTTTGCTTGTAAAAGAGAAATGAAGACAGTCTAGAAATATCCTTCTTGTTCCACGAACGAAAGAAAGTCATACGGGTTTGGAATGAAATGAAGTTAAGTAAATAACTGAATGTTAATTGTTTTGGGCAAACTATTCTGAACACAGAATGGCAATTTGCAGCATGTTATAGAGTGCAAATAGAAATTGATTTTTAATGATGATAATGTAGTATTCTTTCTTTAAACTGATTATCCTTTTCTTTTTTTAACATCGATATTTGCTTCTGTAAAAGCAAATCAGTGTGACTTCAACTTATTATTATTTATTTTTTTAAATTAAGTTTAATAGCCAAAGGATCCTACTCACTACCCATAATCTGAAAAGAGATCCACCAATAAGAGAAGCAGCTGTTACCATGGAAATGGAAATTGTGCAAAAAGGCAAGTGTTCACTCATTTCCATGAAATGTTGCGAATGACGCAATTGGGTACACTGTTAAACAGCTTAAATATTTGTACACATGAGTATTATTGTTATTATTATCAATGTGAGAACAATTCATTTAAATAATTGAAGACATCTTACTGTAATTTAGGAATTCATGGAATGTCAGTTAAAAAAGACCACTAAAAATATAGCAATCCTAAAAACTACACTTTGATTCATGATTATAGACTCATACACATTCATGCATCTATCAGCATGTCTGCTGGTTGATGCGGACTGGTCTGCATTAAAAACAGGGTCAAAACAATAAAGGGAGCAACTTTCAAGTGGACTCAGATGCTGCAGCCAGATGAGTGGGGCACTTTCCCATCATTTTGTGAGCGCTTTCTTTAGAGAGTTACTGGAACTTTCTCAAACTCCCACCGCATCCGTTCCACTGCAGGAGGCCGTGATCACTCAAAAAACAAGCTTTTGTTTATTTCTAACTATCTCCTTTTAAGTCTCATTCAATCAAAGTAAGATTAGTGACAGTGAGGCAACCATTTCACCATAGTGCTGTAGCACAAGTGGGACATTGTTTACATCTGCTATTTGGGAATATTAGTGGTTGTTTGAAGAAGAGTGCAAAGTACATCTCAGCATGACAGAAAGCTTCATTAGCAACCAGGAATGCTGTCCAAATGTTCTGCCCTTGTCAAACTGAGACAAGCAGTGTTTTTTCCTTGTGCTCTTTCTAGTCACTGATTCGAAAATTGGATTAGCTCGCAAAAAAAAAAAAAAAAAAAACTGAAATCAAACAGCCAATATAGAGACAAAAAGAATAATCATATTGTGTAATAAAAATGTAGAATAATTAGTGGAATTTATTTCAAGCATCATTTTTACTACTGCTCATACTTAAGGCTGGAATAAACTACATGACTAGAAATCTGAACATAATAATATGTGGCAATTTAAGTGGACTTATATGGATTTGTTTTTCTCTTTGTCTTATATTTCTACATGACAATGTAAGCTTATATTCTTATTGGTCAATCATTACACCACCCCCCTTGACAGTGTATAATAGACATATAATGTGCAGAGAATTCAGCTGGGAACATTTTGTGAAAAGAGACTAGTGTCCATGTTCATAACCCTTGTTCCCATGGGCCCATGCATTCTTGAGTGAAAGGGGGGACTTAAAAAATTTAGTTAACCATAGTACTGAACAGATTCACTATCTAACTCTATTGAGTTATAATCTAACAACAACAACAACATTCGGAGACAATAAATACTACATTAAGGCAATTCTAAGACAGAGTTCTATGCGTGTGTTATGTGTACTTTAAGCCTGTCAATCAACATAGAATCAGAAAAGTAAAGCTGCCTTTCCCCCCAATGGCCTCCTAGCTTGCGGGGGGTAGGCTCTGTATATAGGCACTGTATATTCATTACCTAAAGAAAAATGCTGTGGCTTTGTATCTTTGTGTGTTTGCGTCGTTTGGTACATTGAGTGAATTTGTAATATTGAGTAATACAACATTCTTTTTAAATGGCAGATAACAATGCTGGTATTAGTGTAAACCTGTTTCTTCTGGTGATAATATTTGTATTTATCAACTTGTGGACATGTGTGACTGTCCATACACGCTGCAAGTCCTTGTGTAGTGGTTTTGCAGTGCTGCCATGTCCACTTATTATAATTGTTTTTGGGATTGTTGTTTGGATGAGCTTGGCTCATACAGCGATCAAGTTTATGGAGTTAAAGTGGATAGGTTTCAATATTTCTGCCTTATTTTCAGCAAAAGGCATTTACATTTACATTTACAAATTTTTTGTACATTTTTGTAAATGCGGTTGTCACTTCCTGCATTTTTTGGGAGTTAATTTGGATGTAGAATGTGGTTGTCATTCCCAAAAATGACTGAACTGTGTGTGTATACAGAACAGGATTTATTATGACCGATACCACTTGTCTAACTGCTAGTTGGTCAGTCTTAACAAGTGTCTTATTAAAGGGTTAGTACACCCAAAAATGGAAATTCTGTCATTTATTACTCACCCTTGTGTTGTTCCATAGCCATAAGACATTTGTTCATCTTTGGGACACAAATTAAGATCTTTTTGATGAAGTCTGAGAGGTTTCTGTCCCTCCATAGAGATCCAACGCAAAAACCACTCCAAGGTCCAGAAAAGTAGGAAAGACATCATTTAAGTACTGCATGTGACTCCAGTGGCTTAAACTCAGCGACGTGACAAAAAAACAATTAACCACTTTATTTACAAAATAATATTACGCAACAATGTCAGACACAAAAAGCATGCATCGTGATGCTCTCATGAACACTCGCGCATGTGCGTTGAGTTGTCAATCGAGTTTGAACACGCATGCGTCATGAAGATCTCGTGAACGCGCGTTGCAGATCAAGATTTTTGTAAATAAAGTGGTAAATTATGGGTTTTTTTGCACAAACAAAGCACTCGCGACACTTCATAAAATTGAGGTTAACACATGGAGTACTTTAATGATGTCATTCCTACCTTTCTGGACCTTGAAAGTAGTAGTTGCATTGAATCTCTATGGAGGGACAGAAATCTCTCAGACTTCATCAAAAAGATCTTCATTTGTGTTCTGAAGATGAATGAAGGTCTTACGGATGTGGAACGACATGAGGGTGAGTAATAAATGACAAAATTTTCATTTTTGGGTGAACTAACCCTTTAAGGCTAAGTTTATGCAACTTACCCTCTGCAGCTTAAAAATCTGTGTACCAATCATACACTATGCAATTTTCTGTGAAATCTGTCAAATCCAACTTCCCAAAATCTGCAGACTGGCTCTGACTTTCAGCAACTAGCCTGTTATCAGCAAAAGTCATGCAGTGTACTTCAGCCAGTCCCTCAGGATTTTGCGATTCTGCAATAGTAGAATTGAAAGCAAAATCAAACAAACTGGAGGAGCTTGCCATTTTTGTAAATTGCAGCAGATTTCCCTTAGATTTTGGGCATAGACACACTCTGTGAACAACCCCAACATGGATGAGGAGCATGATGGAACTAGTGAAGGAGATGCTAAATGAAAATGTAAATTCACTCTCTGATAGTAGATGGCGCAGGGCTCCAGACTGCGACTAAATGGTCCCATTTTGCAACCTTTTTTTCTGCCATTGCTACTAAATTGTGTTAGAGGTCGCACTGGTGCGACCACCACATTGCACAACTGATAAGAGCTGCCATTTGTTTTATATGAGAAACATCAAACAGCAAATGAAACAAAGGAGAAACACTGTGCCACAAACAAGTTAAGGCTCCCCAGTCCACAAATTACCATGGAGTTAATGGTGCTTTAATCCTTTAAGGACATTTTAAAGTGCTTCACACTTTTTCCAGCACTTAAAAGCTCTAATTATTGTCCAATTTTAATGTTATTTTAATGTGATGATTTGTAAAACTAAAAGTTTAAAGATGAAGGAAAACTAACACTTCTTGGCAAACAAAACTTTTTTTTAAAAAGACATGATATTACCACTAGATGGTGGCAGAGAAGCACTTATTGACCCCCCAATATATGGAAAAGTAGAAAAAAAGTCTCATGAAAAACAAAAACTTCTTCAAATTGTGACTGAATTACACAAAAAGCAAGTAAAGAGCACTCCTATTATAATCGCTTAACCTGTCGGTCAGTTCAGTATGGTACAATTAATAAATGTAGAATATTTACATTTTTCCCTATGAAAATGTTTTTGCACGTTACTGTTAGTAAGTTATTTTTATCTGCATCTCAATTTAAGCTCAGTGCATTACTATTCAATGAATACACGTAATATTATTAGTAATTGCACTTATTAATGCAAAAAGATAGTAATATAATTAAATTACTTTTATGATAAAAAAAAAAAAAAAAAAAAAACAGCGCCACCTTCTGTAGAAATTAGTGGCACCAGTGCCCCTGCTCTCAAATGTTAGTCTGAAGCCCTGTGACACTTATGGAACAGCAGTGATACAGCGGTTTCCTTGGAGGAAAAAAAAGTCAAACAGTTTTACGTTTTCAAATAGCCGTTCAGATTTTTGTGTTCACTATGGTGTTGTTTCAAACACCATAGCTCAGTTTTATTCATAAGCCCAAACTGAGCAGTTGGTGCCGTTATTATTTATATGGCCAAAAATATAAATGACTGAGATTTTTATAACAGTATAGCAGTTTACTTGCTGATAGATATTCTTATCTGCCTGACTTTTCTTTCCCTGTTTCTCCCTGTTTTCTCTCACCTGGTCTTCACGGATGCAAGGGAAGAACGGAGACTAGTTGTTATGGTTTCGTCACACATCTGGTTTTAATGTACACAATGTATATGTCTGTGTGTGTTTCTTAGAAAGCAGCCAAAAAAGGTCCCCCCAAGGCAGGCAGGGGCAGTGGACCAGATGTTGACCATATTTAGACTTGTTTTTTCTATATGTACCACATTCCTATATCATGAAAGTATATTCTCATTGGACAATTGTTACACCACTGCTACACCACCCCCTGAACATGTATAAAACATGTATAGAACTGAAGTAAGTCTGGGAGGAGGTTTTGTGAACGGATTGGCTTCATGTTCATGACTTATTCCCATAGGCCTATGCATTCAATGAGCGAAAAAGACAAAATGAGAATGAGGCACGAATCGGGACAATAAATGTAAGATTAAATAATCTTGCACTTACATAAAATGCATATAAATATAATTTTTCACTCTATATCTCCCAATAATAGTAAGATGATATTTAAATGCTTAGGGCCAGATTTACTAAACGGGGCAAATTAGAGAGTGCAATTCCACAAATGTGGCAAGTTTTGCGTGTGATCTACTGCTGACGCACAAAATAAAGAACACAAACGCAGTCAAATCATTTACATAATGACGAACGTGATCTACCAAGATCAGTGTAAATTAGCGTTGGGTCACAAATAGGCAGAGCTGATGTATAATACATGTATAATCTGACAAACATGTACACACGCACATTATATATATATAATGTGCGTGTATATATATATATATATATATATATATATATATATATATATATATATATATATATATATATATATATATATATATATATATACACATGCATACATACATACACACACGTTTATACACTACCGGTCAAAAGTTTGGAATCGGTAAGATTTTTAATGTTTTTAAAAGAAGTTTTGTCTGCTCACCAAGGCTGCATATTTATTTAATTAAAAATACAGTAAAAACAGTAATATTGTGAAATATTATTACAATTTAAAATAACTGCTTTCTGTTTGAATATATTTTATAAAGTAATTTATTCCTGTGATCAAAGCTGAATTTTCAGCATCATTACTCCAGTCTTCAGTGTCACATGATCCTTTGGAAATCATTCTAATATGATGATCTGCTGCTCAAGAAACATTTATTGTGTACAATTGTACAAAATATGTGTACAATTTTTTTTTTTCAGGATTCTTTGATGAATAGAAAGTTCAAAAGAACAGCATTTATTTGAAATATAATCTTTTGTAACATTATAAATGTCTTTACTGTCACTTTTGATCGATTTAATGCATCCTCGCTGAATAAAAGTATTAATTTCTTTAATTTCTTTTAAAAAAATAAAAATTATTACTGACCCCAAACTTTTGAACGGTAGTGTATAATGTTACAAAAGCTTTGTATTTCAGATAAATGCTGTTTTTAGGAACTTTCTATTCATCAAGGAATCCTGAAAAAAAATTACACAACTGTTTTCAACATTGATAATAATCATAAATGTTTCTTAAGCAGCAAATCGGCATATTAGAATGATTTCTGAAGGATCATGTGACACTGAAGACTGAAGTAATGATGCTGAAAATTCAGCTTTGCCATCACAGGAATAAATTACTTTATAAAATATATTCAAACAGAAAACATTTATTTTAAATTGTAATAACATTTCACACTGTTACTGTTTTTACTGTATTTTTAATTAAATAAATGCAGCCTTGGTGAGCAGACAAAATAAAGAAAATTAGATTTAAACAATAAGACTAAACGTGTTGAGCTATATACCAACAATTAGTTTTCTGTCTATAAACCTAACTAAACAGTTGTTCCCTTGTCTATTAAAACGTAAATATTAAAGCGCCTTTGGTGTTTCCATGGTTTCTTCTAAATAAAACCGGAAACCGAGGGTAACGCAGGTATGACGCAATTGACAGGCGACTCCTCACACGTCCCAGAGCCTTGGTTAAAATTGCAATTTTCTCACGATTTACAAATAGTTGCAAACATTTGGGATGTTGTAAGTACTCAAGTGAACAAAATATATAACACTGACCTAGTGGTTTTTGGATATTTCACTGCAAAATTATTACATATTGCACCTTTAACGCTGGGTTCTTTGGGAAGCATGGTTATCTTTCTCTCACAACCAAAAACACATTTCTTTGATGACACTGTTGATTTCGTAGTCTAAAAACAAAGTGACAAATTTCTGGAGCAAGTCCTGTGCAGCGCTGCCGATGACTTCCGCAAAGCCAAATGAAGCGCGTTGATGTGCGCACACTCTTCCAGGAGAAGTGCCCGTACAAGAAATTCCGCCCTTTATTATATAATAAAGGGCCATACTCAAAAAAAAGTGCGAAGTTTGTAAGGAATTGGAAGAGTATTTTTGGCACAGAAATACTCTGTTATTTGTCCGAACCATGGCCATGTTTAACATGAGAATCCAACTCTTTAACGGTGTAAATAAGTCAGAATGCATGAAATAGCATTAGACTTCTCCTTTAAGTTTTTCTAAGTGATCTCTTTTTATATAGGTGGGCAGTTGTGGCTTAATGGTTAGAGAGTTGGACTTGTAACCCAAAAGGTTGCAGGTTCAAGTCTCAGAACTGGCAGGAATTGTTGGTGGAGTGAACAGTTCCGAGTATGGGACACCATACTTGGCTACATGTCACGTCACTTTCACTTTTGACTTTATAAATTAAAGAGCCCAATGTTTCTTCAGATCAGAAAGTAATAAAAATGTTAGAAAATGTTGTGTGTGGTATATTTTCACTGCAAAACAACATAGGAAATGCCACAAATTTTGAGAAAAGCTGCCACAAAAAAAAGACCCTTTTTACTTGGGTCAGTGAGCAACTAACCAGATCACCCTAGCAACGCCCTAACAATCACCCAGAACACCCTAGCAACATAGCATGACAATGAACTAAACATCATTAGAATGCCTCCACCACCACATAGCAATGTCCTGGGAACCCACACTCACATTTCATTACATTTGTTTACAATTGTGAACCAAGACTGAGCCAATCATATAATCTGTACCCTGTAGTAGAGTTAGTGAAGGATTCTTATAAATTTGAAACAAGTTGAAAGAAATGTTTTATATTTTAGGACCACAAACATTAAGAGTTACAACCATCAAGGTGAGTTAATAATTATAAAAATAATTATATCTGGGCCACTCATAAATTACAATTTTTAATGATTTGTAACTAAATGATTTCGGTTGACACTTGCCCACAATTCCATGCAGGAGGAGCCATATGCAATGTCTAAAGGCTCTGAACTGGAGGGCTTCTGCATCGACCTGCTGTCAGCTGTTTCTAAGAAATTAGATTTCAAGTATGATATTCATCTTGTGAAGGACGGCCGATATGGCATAACAGATGACAGCGGCAACTGGAATGGCATGATTGGAGAAGTTGTAAGAGGGGTGAGTATTACAATCTTTAAGTAGACAAGGTAGACAAAAACTGTTCCATGTCAAAGTTTAAAATAGAAAATAGAAAAAAAATCAATTAAAACAAAATATCCAATTCCTCCATAAGTGTGCACATCCTTTTATAGTTTGGTATGTGGCTGTTCAGAATGAACTCATCATCAAGCTTATGTGAAATAGTGCACACCAGTCTTCACCTGACGTGACTCAGATTAACTCCAAATAAATCTCAGCTCTTCTTGTAAGATTTCTCTGACATATTCTTGGTTGGTCTACAAAGAACTTACGAAACATCAACGGATCTCATTGTTGAAAGGTATCACTCAGGTGAGGGCTACAAAAAATTCCAAGGCATGATATACCATGGAACACAGTGAGGACAGTATTCAACAAGTGAAGAAAGTATGGCACAACAGTGACATTATGTAGAACAGGATATCCCTCCAAAATTGATGAGAAGACAAAGAAAAAACTGGTCAGGGAGGCTGTCAAGAGGCCTACAGCAACATTAAAAGAGTTGGTTGCTCCTTACATGTGGCAACTAACTCTCATATTCTCCATCTGTCTGGGCTACGTATGGCGTTATTTTACTGTCAATTGTCGAGAGCACATTATTGTGACGCGAGAGCATATCAATGTAATGCGCGAGCGCAAATCTGTCCGCTCGCGCGCGGATTTCCTCTGCTCTCGCGCAAATCTGTCCGCTCGCGCGCGGATTTCCTTTGCTCTCGCGCAAATCTGGACGCGCGCGCTCAAATATACAGTGCTCTCTTATGAACTGCCTCTCCTCTCGCTCAGATATTGCGTGTGCACGCTCAAACTGTTTCCTGCGTGCTCAAACGTGTTCTGCGCGCTCAAACTGCACATGTGCGCTCACGAATCTCTCCGTGCTCTTGCAGAAATTAATTTGCTTTTGGATTAAATGCTGTCAAAAGTTATAAACCAATCAGAAGAGACGACTCATCCATGAAAATGCTACGTGGAATCTTATTGGCTGAGAGTGAACTGCGCCTGGAATTCTTTCGACAAAAATATATATTTTATTTCTTTACAATTTAATAATATTTATCAAATGTAACCTAGTCTAACTGCATCACATTACAGGTCAAACCCATATTTATCTAAACAAACAAACAAAAAATGTTTCTTAAAGTTATTGTGGTCATACGTTTTGTGTTGAAATTTAAAAAAAAAAAAGGTAACATTTTACAATAAGGTTTTTATTTGTTAACATTAGTTAATGTATTATCTAACATGAACTAACAATGTGCAATACATTACTGTAATTATTAATCTTTGTTAACGTTAAAAATACAGCTGTTTGTTGGTTGTTTACTTCACAGTGCATTTAATAATGTTAACAAATACAACATTTGATTTTAATAACGTATTAGTAAATGTTGAAATTAACATTAACAAATATTAATAAATGCTGAAGAAGAGCAATTCATTATTAGTTAATGTTAACTAATGCAGTTAAATAATGTTAACGCAACCTTATTGTAAAGTATTACCAACAAACATCTTCTGATTTAAGACCGAACAAGATCAGGGTCAAATCGTCATTCCCTTAATACTTAATGTGGAGATCACATACCACCATAGTCAATTTCTTTTGAGGTCTGGTATAAAACATGACATACAAAAATACCTAAGCTCTTGTGTATGCACGATTAAGCAAAAGAACGCGATCTTATTCCTAAATGACAACGATTCGGTTATGTCTATTAAACCTTTTGAAATTACAATCATACCAGAATATTTAAACCTGCTTTTGCATTGCTGCTGAAAGCAGTGGTCATGTAAGCTATATGTTTTAAACAGCTTCACAAAGTGTTTTCAACAACATACTATTGCTACATCTGTGTTGCAAACATTAAATAATAATGCAAGTATTGCAATAACAATTTATAGTCTGAATATACACTGATTTCAGCAATTAAAATAAGTAG
Source organism: Megalobrama amblycephala (assembly GCF_018812025.1). Taxonomy (NCBI): domain Eukaryota; kingdom Metazoa; phylum Chordata; class Actinopteri; order Cypriniformes; family Xenocyprididae; genus Megalobrama; species Megalobrama amblycephala. The sequence goes on from NC_063055.1 coordinate 33,672,879, forward strand.
CTAAATGAATGTTGAAACTAATGTTGTTACACTGTTCTGCCAGTAGGTGGTGACCAGTGACTGTTAAAATGTATTTGATGTATCAGAATGTATTTGATGTATCAGAATCATTAATTCCAGACCTCAAAAGAAATTGACTATGGTGGTATGTGATCTCCACATTAAGTATTAAGGGAATGACGATTTGACCCTGATCTTGTTCGGTCTTAAATCAGAAGATGTTTGTTGGTAATACTTTACAATAAGGTTGCGTTAACATTATTTAACTGCATTAGTTAACATTAACTAATAATGAATTGCTCTTCTTCAGCATTTATTAATATTTGTTAATGTTAATTTCAACATTTACTAATACGTTATTAAAATCAAATGTTGTATTTGTTAACATTATTAAATGCACTGTGAAGTAAACAACCAACAAACAGCTGTATTTTTAACGTTAACAAAGATTAATAATTACAGTAATGTATTGCACATTGTTAGTTCATGTTAGATAATACATTAACTAATGTTAACAAATAAAAACCTTATTGTAAAATGTTACCTTTTTTTTTTTTTAATTTCAACACAAAACGTATGACCACAATAACTTTAAGAAACATTTTTTGTTTGTTTGTTTAGATAAATAGGGGTTTGACCTGTAATGTGATGCAGTTAGACTAGGTTACATTTGATAAATATTATTAAATTGTAAAGAAATAAAATATATATTTTTGTCGAAAGAATTCCAGGCGCAGTTCACTCTCAGCCAATAAGATTCCACGTAGCATTTTCATGGATCAGAGTCGTCTCTTCTGATTGGTTTATAACTTTTGACAGCATTTAATCCAAAAGCAAATTAATTTCTGCAAGAGCACGGAGAGATTCGTGAGCGCACATGTGCAGTTTGAGCGCGCAGGACACGTTTGAGCACGCAGGAAACAGTTTGAGCGTGCACACGCAATATCTTAGCGAGAGGAGAGGCAGTTCATAAGAGAGCACTGTATATTTGAGCGCGCGCGTCCAGATTTGCGTGAGAGCAAAGGAAATCCGCGCGCGAGCGGACAGATTTGCGCGAGAGCAGAGGAAATCCGCGCGCGAGCGGACAGATTTGCGCTCGCGCATTACATTGATATGCTCTCGCGTCACAATAATGTGCTCTCGACAATTGACAGTAAAATAACGCCATAGCTACGGGGCAGGGTGGAAAGACACAAGAAAAAAATAAATCCAAGTCCAGCTAAACTTTGCGAAAGCATATACACAATCTCCCCAAACCATGTGGAAAAATGTGTAATGGTCTTATAAGATTAAGCTTTTTGGCCAAAATTGTAAATGTTTGGCACAAAAACAACACAACACAACACATCAGCAAAAGAATGACAAAGTGATGCATGGTAGTGGCAGCATTATGCTTCAGGGCTGCCTTTCTTCGGCTGAAACTGGGGCTTCCATGCATAGAAGATGCCCTCACAATTTAATAGATCTGGAACGATTTTGCAAAGAAGAGTTGGAAAATACTCTCAAATCAAGATGTGACAAGCTAATAGACTCCTATCCAGCTCAATAAAATCAAAGGGTGCTATTAGGTAGTAAAAATCAGTTTAAGGGTGCACATTTATGCAGTTAGTTATTGCAAGGTTTTCATTTTTATTTTTCTTCTCTGAAATGTTACTTTGGTTTTCAGTGGCATTGCATAGATTGCAATTTTACAATAAAGGTGAAAAAGTTCTCATATGATTTTATGACGTCTAATGCGGATCCTCTGTCGGCAAATGAAATTGGCGTGATTACACACATGGTTCAGACACCGGCACACTAGAACACTGGAAGCCTTCCTATAGCCTCAACACCATGACGCAGCGCTGAGTTCCTTCGAAAGGGAACAACATATTCAAAGGATTTCTGAAGGATCATGTGACACATAAGACTCGAGTAATAGCTGCTGAAAATTAATCTCTGCCACCACAGGAATAAATTACATTCTAAAATACATTAAAATAGAAAACAGAGAGGCTATTTTAAATTAGAATAATGTTTCACAATTTTACATTTTTCCATTCACTAATTCTTGCATTTTCTGTATTTATACTTAAATATATAATTTCTGTTCATCTTGTCTGAAAATGTGAAGGTGTGCCTTTTTCATTGAGACATCTACATCTACAATCTACATCTGTTTCTACAAAAGTTTGCCTTTATTACATAAAAAGTGTCCCAACAAACCCTCTTTGTGTGTTTCTGTCTGTATGTGTTGCTGATTTCTACAGGAAGCAGACATCGCTGTGGCGCCTCTAACTCTTACAGCTAAACGTGAGACAGCTGTGGACATGAGCAAACCCTTCATGCAGACTGGCCTTAGTTTCATCCTAATGAAAGACTTGGCCTCAGATGACTCGCAGTTCCTGAGCCTCCTTAACCTGTTCTCCACTGAGATGTGGATGGGCTTACTGGTTGCCTACCTGTTGACCTCTGCCTGTATCTTCTTAGTGTCACGGTAAGGGTGGGATGGTAATACCATGGCACTTTGAAATGTAGGATGATTGAATGAACTGTTCATATTATATGCCAAGGTACTTACATGGTATTCCAAGATACTTCAAAGAATTACCATGATATCCAAAAAATCTGCAAAACCATGACTATGGTTCTGTCTTTTTTTAGGATTAGCCCCTGTGAATGGGAGCAACCAGAGAACGAAAATGTCTTCACGCTCTCACACAGTTTTTGGTATACTGTGGGAGCACTGACTCTTCAAGGTAACGTACATAGCATGGATAAGTATGGTTACAAGTATTTACACCCTCACACGCTTCAGACTAAGAGGAACAATACAACAAAACAACTTAGCTAATCGTAGGCTGTTTTTCAGCAGGATTTACTTGGATTTGGATTTACTTATTTTTTTACTATTGCATTAAATAGTTAAGAGCCCATTAATGAATAAACATTGGCCATTGGTATTATGGTAAATTGGAATTATTTATATTTTGTTTAACAACATTGCAACAACCATAAAAGTGTCATAGGCTCACTGGGAAACATCTCAATACTCCAAAAACATCTACATACATCACATTCAGAACCATTTTCAGCTAAAATGAACATCAGTTAGCATAGGCTACAGCAGTGGTTCCCAAATTTTTTCTGCAGGGCCCCCCTTTTGTAGAGAAAAACAACCGCTCACGACTGGTTTAGACACATTGTTTTGGTATTTATGAATCTGAAGTATATGCATCATCTGCTTTACTTTTACCTGGCACTGGCAGTCCTTTCACAAATTTGTCCATGCTTTAATTTAGCATTAATTTATATTTCTACACAGCCCCCTACAGTACTCAATTCTGATTCTTCAACCACGCCATCTAGTGGTCTGTTATTGCACAACAACAACCACTACAACTGATAATAGACCATTCAAGTGGATACTGCAAGGCGTTTTAAGATAATAAAAATGTCAAATTCATATTTAGTGTTCAACTATTTACTTATCTGGCAAGTAGCCACATAATTCCGCATAAACCCTGCAGAGGTTTCTTTTGCATAATAATCTGCTGACTGTGCACTATTCCTCAGCTTCGTGCCCCCCCTTTATAACTCTGTGCCCCCCAGTTTGGGACCACTGGGCTACAGCATGATAATCCTGAAATCTCAAAAACTGCTTAGTGAAATCAGCAACAAATTCTGACTTGAACTGTCCCATAAATGTTGTTTCTTATGCTTAAATAGCATTAAAAAGCTTATTTTTCAGGCTAGACAAGCCAATGTGCATGTGCAGTCCTAAGCGTGAGTCTCAGGTTTCTATGGGAACCAGAGCTTCTAACGTCAGCTGCGGTGATGCAATGACTTGATCAATCAGCGATTGGCTCTTTTACTTAGAAAGCGGGATGTATTCCGCCATATTGCGCGTTGCAGTTTCTCCCATTCATAACTATGCCAAGTTCACACTACAGGATTTTAAGCCCGATTTAAGCCCGATTTGGAAGTTAACGAGCTCGCCGACAAGTTGGGCTGTGATTGGGGGCAAATCAGCAGGTGATCGGTGCTCGTCAATCTTTATGTGTGAACTACTCAACGATGCATTAAAGACACTTGCTGATGCGTCGCCAACACCTCGCTGACACCAGACAAATATCTAGCATGATAAATATCTGGAGCTGTTGGCCGACTCAACATCCTGTGGTGTCAAGTGTCAACGAGCTAGAGCAATGAAATACACAGTAATGTCTATGGAAGCAGCAATAACAATTCACTCAAATATAATTTGCCGACATTTATTCATATCAGATACACATTGTGTAAGTAACTATAAAGCTCACTCACTCTATTGTTCTCCCGGCCACATGTATTTTGGGACAAATGGATGAATTCTCGTGCTGTAGCCTGTAAAGGGCGGAACACACCAAGCCGACTGTCGGCCGTCGGGCAGTTTTTGTTCGTTGGCCAACTTAGTTTTCTCAGTGTGTTCCGCACCGTTGGCTGAAGCTGGTCCTCGTTGGCTTTTTTTCGGCCGATTTGACATGTTGAATCGCCGTCGGAGCTCGTCGGTCCCTCGCCTCGAGCCATCTGATCATTCTAATTGGCTGTTCAGCTACTGCCACCTGCTGGTACAGAAAGGCATTTCTTCTTACAGAGGCGCAGAACGGACGTGCTACTTGGCCATCGGTCTGGTGTGTCAGGGCATCTTTGGACCCAGACGCTGCTGACGTGAGCCAACCCCGCAGTCTGCTTTGTCGCCACTAGTTTGTCGCTGTCGGCTTGGTGTGTTCTGGCCTTAAATCCGACTGACAGGACTCTCTGAACTGAGGCGCAAACAAACATGGTGGCGCCCATCTCGTGTTATAGATTAAGATCAAGGTCATTATATAGGTTTTTAAATGACAAAACACTCACTTGCACATATTTGAGAATCTGAATATCAGATAGTTGATGACATGGTGAGCCGCTGGCCGCGTGTGTGACAAGCATGATGCGTCGTCATGGAAACAATAAAGGGAAACGTTCTAAAATAACGATCACCTTCACTCTGGGAGGTTAGCCAGAATATTTTAAACTTATATGTAAATTAATTTAATTTTATCTAAATTGAATTCAAAATTTAATCAAACTTCTTCCCAATGTCCATTTTCAAATAAAGTCAGTGTAATGTGTAATCTCCTGTTGCGGATCATTTACGTAGTGTCATATAGTGTGAACACCACGACGACTTTAAGACTTCACAGCAAGTCATGTTGTCTGAACAGCACAACGATCTGCCAACGTTTAAAGTCCTGTAGTGTGAGCTTGGCATAATAGGAGTGAACTGTCTTTCTATATCTATAGTCTTTGTGATAGGGGAGCAATGTGATGCGGAGCACTCAGATATGAGTTGGCCTGCCCTAATTTGAAACACGACTCACGATAAAAGAGCGTAAAGATAAACAAGCTAAAATTAAATAACTGCTTCTGCAAATGCATTTTTATCTCAAATGCATCGGTTTTATTTTACCTGGGTTTAGATGGTAGGCCTAAATTATTTCAAACGCGAATAGAGCATTTAGACTCACTCACCAGACATTTTATTTCTGAACAGTCATGATACATAGCCTACAGCAACCAAGGTAATAAAACGTTGCCACATTCATTCGTTTCATATAAAACTGAACATTATTTTAGTGCCACTCCCTGGACATTTCACTTGAACATAATAGAGTACCCCAGGGATGACGCATTTTTGTAGGCAAAACCCGGAAGCGAGTTAGCATTTTAGGACTTCCGGTTCCAACGGAACTTTTACTGTGTCTTCAAATCGGCGGTTGCTAACAAATTGCTAAAAGGGACTACTTCCTTTGGCGGGGACTTTAGACGTCATCATTAAAAACGGGACATTTGGACAGCATTTCTCATGAAAAAGTGGATAAGTATTCAGAACAGCACATATCATAATCAGCGAGCATGTTTTTAAATAAAGTTGTTTTCTAAATAAAGTTTGAGGAAGCTTGGTGGTGGTGATGTTGATCCGCGACCATGGTGTGCTGTAGCCCGTTTATAGCCTACTGTTAGCCTTTTATATCTGACGACTTTATTTAGGCTTCAAAATCTATAAATGTTGTGTTAACTTGTAAAGATTATCTTGATAGACAAAATGTGTAAGTGTCATAACCAAGGGCGTAGATTTGGTTTCAACTTTGGGGGGGTTGAACGTTGGTATGGTTGTATTGTATTGGGGGGGTTGTAACTGATGGATTTGAATATTGGGGGGGGTTACCTCCCCCCCATCCCCCCCACAAACTACGCCCCTGGTCATAACCCTTTGTTAAATTGAGTTTATTTTCTGCGATTTTCCAAAAGTCTATGGGAAAAATGCATAGGCTTTCAATCGAGGGAACCCATGCGCCGCTAACTTCCGGGTTGGCCTACAAAAACACGTCATCCCTGAGGTACTCTATATCATGTTGCAGAAATGACGACACAGGCACGTTTTCCAGTAAACCTGGGTTGCCAGATTACCTCAGAACAAATTTGCAGCGACATATAGTTTACTAAAAATTAAAAGTTTGTTATAAATCTTTACCATAGGTGCTGGTCCTCACCCAAAGGCTCTTTCAGGACGGGTCATTACAGCTATCTGGTGGCTGTTTTCATTAGTGTTGCTTGCTTGTTACTTTGCCAACCTCAGTTTATGGCTGCATTCAGACAACCAGCAACTGTCAATCAAGAGCTTTGAAGACCTTGCTAATCAAAACTTGATTGAGTACGGTACCATTAAAGATTCTTCCTCTTTTGCATTCTTCAAGGTAAGACACAGCATTTATTCAATGCAATTAATAGAATAATTTAATTGTAATATATAATATTATTTCTGTTATATAGAAAGACAGACAAATGTTGACTGTTAGTTTCTTTGAAGGGTTAGTTCAAACTGAAAAATCTGTCAAATTACTCACCCTCATGTTGTCCCAAACCCATGAAACTTCTGTTCACCTTCCAATATTTGTAATATTCTTTCAACTATTTTTGTCCAGTAGGCCTCGGTATCAACATTTTTTTTACTTCAAAGTACATAGTAAAAGTATATGTATCGAGCATTTTAAACAAATCTCATGAAGAGACATGATCACTGTATATGATGAGCATATTTAATTTAATTTAAGCTTTTATTCACATATTTGATCAATGCACATCAAACGTGGTCATCAGCAGCTCAGCTTACTTGGTGAACCAGGAACCTGTTCATCATATAAAGTGATTGTTCAAAACACTTAGATTAAACCATTCAATTTGATTACTTTTATGATTTTGACAGTATTGATGGATGACTGACAGCAGTTTTAGTATATACAAAAAAAGTCTATTAACAACTCTAAGTAATGCAACTACAATGCTACATTTTGGGTAAACTAATAAACTTGTGTAAACTAAGTCTGAATCTTATATCATTTGATGTCTGTTGGTTATGCACCCATATGACTTTAAGTATTATTTGAAGAGCTGCTCTCAACCATGTTTAACTGTTATTTGTCTTTGACCAGAACTCAAACAACCCCACATACCACAGAATCTATGAGCACATCAAGGATGCCCAGAGCTATTCACTCACTGCGACAGAAGGTATCCACAGGGCTCTGAAAGGCAACTATGCTTTCATCGGCGAGTCTGTGTCCCTCGACCTGGCAGTGGCGAGATACTGTAACCTTACACGTGCCCCAGAAATCATCGGCATGAGGGGATACAGCATTGCTGCTCCTTTAGGTATGCTCTCTGTTGCATACAATTATATTGTTTTGCATACAGAAAATGAAGTCTCAAAATTCTTATTTTTAGACATACCACGGTAATGCCATAGATTAATGGTTTAATGTTCCATGATAATACCATGATATTCTTGTAAGTACCATTCATTTACCATGTAAAAACCATGGTACATGAATATTGTAATCAGTAGTGCCATGGTATTAGCATCTGATACCATCCTAGTACCATCACAGTACTTCTTTAAATGGAGGCACCGTCTCATTGTGTGTGTGCATGTGTGTGTGAATGTGTGTGTGAATGTGTGTGTTAATGTCCTCAGGCTCTCCTTTAGTAAAAAACCTAAGTGTTGCCATTCTCCAACTGAGTGAGTCTGGTGAGCTGGATTATTTGCGCAGTAAATGGTGGGCTAGCAGTTGTGTGGCTAAAAATGGCAAGAGTGCTCCACTGAAGCCCGCCAGTCTGAAGGGAATCTTCTTATTACTGGCACTTGGTCTGGGACTGGGGCTTTTCTTGGCTTTGATGGAACTGGCAGCCAAATCACGCAAAATCGCTAACACTCAGCAGGTGAGTTCGATAATTTTATATGTGGTGTCCTTTTTCCATCTCCATCTCTCTCTCTCTCTCTCTCTATATATATATATTTTTTTTTTTTTTTTTTTTTTCTGCCAATGAACCGGTATTTCTGAATGTGCTGGTGCTGAGATTTAGCGGATTTGAAGCGAAAGTATTTGATGAACGCATTACGCATACTATGTACAGAGAGCATTCGCTCAAAATCATTATCTAATTTTTGATGGAGGTGGCTTTAGCAGCTTTTAAACTCTTCATATATGCAAATCTACACTTTATATACATAGATAATTAGATAATAGACAATTAATTGACTAAACATTTACAATGTTACATTTTTATTTAATGTTCAATTCTATTTCAAATAAATGCTGTTTTTTTTCTAACTTTCTGTTCATAAAAAGCATCCTTAAAAAAAAAAAACTGTATTGCGATTTCTACAAATTTTTAAGCAACACAACCATTTTCAACTGTGATAATAAAAAAAGGGCGGTGTTCGAAATCGTCCCCTATACCCTCATTTACTATTCCCTGCATTACTCCGCTAATATAGTCCATATGAAGGAGTGATTGAAAACGAGTGAGTGAATTCAGACACTGAGTGTGCAGGAAGGGCTGCCACTTTTGCATACTTTGTGTTTGCTGTTTAATAATCATTTGATACTTAGCAAACTGGCAGCTCCAGTAGTAATGAAAAGAGTGGAATGGAGACTAGCATATAAATCTTAATCCAACAATTTAATAATCAATTAAAAAGGAATTTATATCTGTGTAATATTACGCTGTAGCTACATTGGACCAGCGGTTTGGAAAGTGGATGGATGATTCAGCTGCGGGTGCCATCTTCTGGTCTGATGCGGGAATTCATTCGGGGTGCAACTCTCAGAGTGCATTATGGTGTACATCGGTTGTACACTTATAGTGGTGCATTGAGGGATTGAATGAGTGCACTTGATAACATCCACTATGGTTTCGGACACCATTACAAATGGCTGTCCCTCAAATAGTGCCTTATTTAAGAGTATTGGGCAATTGTAGACACAGCCTAGCTTTTACAGGCACACTAAGGCCCTCTAGTGGTTAAAAAACAAAACTGCTTTCATTTTGTGGTAGAACATTGTTTTGGTGCTTCTGCTCTGCATGACTGTTTGAATGAATATGGTTCTTTTTCATTAATAAAAAAAGAGAGAAAGAGATTATCCTATTGCTCATGAAACATTCACTACTAGGCTTGGGATATAACCAGTTTAGATGGAAAGGATCTCAAGCTAGCTTAAGACGTTATGTATTAATAGACAAGGTACTTCCTTGAAAATAAATTCCAGCACAGCGCTAGAACAACCATAATGAAATGATCCTTCACAATAGATAATGCATTACAATTAACTCTGTTACAGCTATATATGTGACCCTAGACCACAAACCCAGTCATAAGGGTCAATTTTAGAAATTGAGATACATCATCTAAAAGCTGAATAAATAAGCTTTCCATTGATGTATGGTTTATTAGGATAGGGCAATATACAGCTATTTGAAAATCTGGAATCTGAGGGTGCAAAAAAAATCAAAATACTGAGAAAATTGCCTTTAAAGTTGTCCAAATTAAGTCACTCACAAAAACCCATTTTTTTATATATATTTACGGTAGGAAATTTACAAAATATCTTAATGGAACATGATCTTTACTTAATATCCTAATGATTTCTGGCATAAAAGAAAAATCGCTCATTTTGGTCCATACAATGTATTGTTGGCTATTGCTACAAATATACCCGTGTGAATTATGACTGGTTTTGTGGTCCAGGGTCACATATGGCAGTTTATCTGTTCAATAAAATGCCTTACTCACCTGTTGAGTAATAAAAACGCCATCTCCATGTCACTTTTACAACATTTCAAATCCCTCAGTTCACTGAAAAGCCAAGCCAATGTTGATTCTCGTTTTATTACGAGCTCTGTAATAACAGAGTTTAACTTACGCATTCTCTTTTTGCCAGCAAAAAATAGTAACAGTGTACATTTAAGTACCATATTAGAATGATATCTGAAGGATCACGTGACACTGAAAGTTGCAGTAATCGCTGCTGAAAATTCAGCTTTGCCATCACAGGAATAAATAAAATTAAATAAATAAAACATTACTGGTGTGCATCTTGAGACAAAACAATGGCACATATATATTATAATACAGTTGCTTTCAGTTAAAACAGCTCAAACATTCATTTTAGTGTGGGACTAGGCTTAAGCCTTGACTGTGAAACCAGGCAAAAGCCTAATTTAACTGCCAAAGATTCAAACATTTAAAACAATGTAGGACAATAAGTTTATGATAAATTCATTAAATAACTATACACTACTAAGAAAAAATGCTACAGAGTGTTTGGTAACAATGTTTTCTGAAAATGAACCATGGTAGTAAATTGACTTGAGACAACAGACACAAGTTGAAAGTGAAAATGACCTACTTTCTTACAGAAATCCTGCTGCTCTGTGATGTCCGCTGAACTCAGTCAGCGCTTCAGAGGTGGCGAGGTGACGTCACCGCAATCCTCTGAGAAAAGCAAAGCCTAAAAAAGCATTGACACACACATTTAATCACTTAAGATTCATTATGTTAACATCAAATTTATTCATATTATGATTTCAACACATTATACTAACTAAACTGGGTGGGTGAACCTCATGAAAACATTCCATTTATTGTGCACACTTCAAAACCGAAGAAGAAAATAAATGATTCGGTGCATTGCAATTTTTTGAATTTCAATGTTTTCATTTAGAGTTGTTTTGTTTTAGTACATTTAAGTTGTTTTGTTTTGTTTTTTGTTACAGTAATGAGAATGAGATTTTTTTCATATATCACTTATTTTTCTATGAAATGTTTTTGACAGGTTTCATGAGATTCACCCGGGTAATAGTCTAGCATATCTATAGACAAAATGTGGTTCTATTAATTTCTCTTATTTTATTAAACAAGTTTAAGGTTTGATTTTATTTGGTTTAGTTGGATGGATTAGTATTTTATTAATATGTTATGTTCTTTCAATACAAGAATGGTTACAGCAGTTAAGGTATAAAATTTATTGAGAGATAATAAAGAATACCTCAATTTTTTGACCAAGTTGTCATATTCAACCTTTTTATTTCTAGATTACTGAGATCGGCCCTTATGCTGTTTTAATAGCAGAACAATGTGTGCCATGAGTAAAATTGTGATATTTCAAAAAAAATGCATGTAAGAGAAGATTGCATAAATGTTTGGATGTTTTCTTTTATTCCTAATTTCCTATTATAATAAAATGATACATGCAACATTTCTGCCATGACTAACTATATAAATTCAGTACCCTCAGTTCCTTATTTTGTGCATTGTTTCATTATAGAGAACTTTCTTAACAAAATAAAAAGCTGAAATATGGTGTTTGTATGTAATTTTTGTTTTCAATATTATTTTTGCATATTAATAATTGAGACTTTAACACCTTTCACCAGTCCTTTGGACTAAGTATGTGTGATTTTCCACAGACTCTCTATGAGCCACTCCAGTGTTTGTTCGGTGTTTGGGATCAACTTCTTTGCATGCTTCAATTCTGATACAGAATTAAACAGGCTCTCCTGCAGTAGTTCACTATATATTTTGCCTCATCTATTCTTCCTTCTGTTTTAAAAAGTCCAGTCACTAAAGAGGAACATGGGCTGCAAGTTTAAGATTTACGGCACACATAAAGCTTTGAATTTGATGTAAAAAGTTCTTGGTCTCATTCGACCACAAAATCTTTTCCCACGCTGAACTAAATCACTGTTTTCTTGGCAAATTCACGTGGTTCTTTTTGAGTAATTGCATCTTTGTGCCAGCCTCTCATAGCAGTGTTATTCACAGCTCTTCATTTGGTCAAGTGGGTCACCTTTACTCTGTTATAGCTATTGAATTCTGCAGCTCTTTCAACGTGAACGATGGCCTCTCTGTGGCTTCCCCCACAAATCTACTTGTTCAAGCAGACTGTTGAGTTACAATGAGATGGTTTGGGATGACCATAATGTGCTTCTGTATGGTCAACAGACAGCATTAAACCATCAAAATTAAATGTTTGTTTATTGCTTATGATTTTGCAAGATTGTATATTAGGGGTTTTCAAACTTTTTAATAGCTTTTTAACAAACTGAACCATTTAAACAGATCTTAAAGATAATTTAAAATAATGAACATGTGAATTCTTTTATAGTTATCTAAACATCTCTTAAACCCACACAAACATCTATTTAAACGGGCGGAGTAACGTAATTCTGCGTTTGCACGCTACACCTGTGGTAAATGTGTAATTGTAAATGTCTCTTGAGTTTTGTTACCGTGCTGTGCACATCATCCGTTACTTTCATCCATGTCTTATTTTACATGTATTTGCGTTTCGCGTTGCCTCTCGCACTGAGCTATTTGGTTCCGTTCACTCGGGTTCACTGCACACACACGCGCGCTCACATCAATTCTCTTTCTATGAAACCTGTAAACCGCATTCACCGTATCTAACTCTATAGCGCCACTAACTCTATAGCGGTTGACAAGAGCACTGCAATTATTTCTCATTTAGATAACAATTAAATGGATTCCCCACACATTTCGCGTCTTTTGATACGTTTTCTTAGCCAACAATGCACACACACGGACATTACAACACTCGGGTATTGTATTGTACCAAATTTATTAGTTTTGTGTTAAAGTGAGAAACTAAAGTATGAAAAAATACTACTACTATGGGGACCAGTTTGGTTACCAACTTTCTTCAGAATATGTTCTTTTGTGTTCAGCAGAACAAAGAAACGTACAGGTTTAGGTACAGGTTTAGAACAACTTGATGGTGAGCAAATGATGACAGAATTTTTATTTTGGGGTGAACTATCGCTTTAACTATTGGAATGCTCTTTGGTCGTTATTTGCATGATTTCTGGTTGTTGGTTTGTTTTAATTCACAGCTATACAACAGTTTTTGCAACGCTGGGGCTGTAATACAGCAGAAATATAGCATAATTTACATTTGGATGAGAATAATTTGTAACATACAGTCACATTAAGTTATATAAGAACAATTATCAAAATTTCATTTTTTTATGTAAATATTCTTTCACTGTCCTTTATTTAAATATATTATTTTCATAGCACAAATAATTTTGTGAGAAATTACAGGACTTTTAAATATATTGCATTTTATAGTTAATTGTATATATGGTTAAATGTTATAGTTATCTATTTGACATAATCGGAAAGTCTAAAATAATAATTTAACGTAAGTTTATTTATTATATATGTAAGTTTCGGGTTAATATATAATTGTGTTTTTATAAAATAACGTGAGTGAATGCGGCTAGACGGAAGGCGGAAGTAGGAGTTCTTCGGTGCTTCCGGTGTGGCTGATGATGTTCGGTTGGTTTTCATCAGCACTCATGACTGTCGCTTTGTGCAGTTCTCGCGCTTATGGACTCTGTTTTTACCAGCAAAAACGTTTAAGAAATCAACAGGTCACAGATGAGAGTTTTCTTTGAGGGTCTACCTGTAAGTACCCACATGCGATGTTGAGCGATCATTAATGAAATGATAATGTTCATAACAATGCGCTTTTCTGTGAGCGGCCCGTCAACAGAGGCCGAGCAGGCATGAAATCAGCTGATGATCTCTGACAATCACCCGCACATACCGATCATCATGTGTTATAACGTGATGATGAGCTGATGAAGGTGCTTCAGTGTTTGACGATATAAAGCTCATCTGATAGAGCTGGAAAAGGCAGAGATATTTATGCTACATGATGATATCACCTGATATTATTATTAGTATTACTAGTATTATTAACTGCTGACTCTACGTGAGATCTGTTATGTAGAAGACATTATTCATAAGTGATAATATAGTTATATATAAAAAGTGGAATTTTGTGATTGACCTTACTTCCCGTCATATAGATTTAATAGCAGCTCGGCTAACTGTTAGCACAGACAACACACAACCGGTCTAACATGTCATTCACTCATCAGCTGATTATGACTCCAGTGATCTAACACATACGATAACTCGCACAAATAACCTACATATCGGTTTTAAAAATACGTCACTTCCCAGTAAATGTGTGTTAGCCGGTAATGAAGGCTGTTCATCTGCGCTAATGGAGTTAAACATGAATGTGTGAGTGGCCGTCGTTTTGGGTGTCATTGGGGCGTGTGGTACTTTTTCCACCAAAGAAACGTTCCGAAAGCATGCTACTATCGAACAGAACTTGAGAAAACATCTGTAATGTCCATCGTTTTCGACGCCCAAGTCAAATTGCACGTTCGGAACGTGGACCGAACCTTCTGAACGCGCCTTAGGGATTTTTTTTGTTTGTTTGTTAGCCGACCTCTTATGGAAAATATTTACTTGAAGCGCCCCCTTAGATTTTAATTTAATATTTCAATAATTTAAGCAAACATTCGCATCTTCACGGTTCTCTGATGTCGGTTAATGGTCACATGACGTGCAAGAAAACAGATAAAATATCTTTGTTTATAAGTGTTATATTTTTATTATATATATTTCAGCACACAATTTTTATTATTATTATTTTGTAATATATTGTGTTTTGAAAGCTACTGCTGAGACATCTAGACACAAATAACAAAGATTGCTGCCAGTGAAAATGGCTACTTTTAAAGGTGAAAATTCACAGGAAGGTCCATTGTCAGTAGCGTAGTGATGTATGAAGCTCTGCTCACACAAAAGTCACTTTCAAACCAAGCAGCTTTTTGTTCAGCAAGGCAAATTCCCATGACCAGTTTGAACGTGAGCGAAATCTGCGTGGGGGGACTTGTTCACTTTCACTTGAGACTACACAAAGCACGTTTTTCTATTGAAATGACTAGATTTTGTCAAGCAGCAGTAAAGGTGACTGCGCCTTAAAGGGATAGTTCACCCAAAAATGAAAATTTGATGTTTATCTGCTTACCCCCAGGGCATCCAAGATGTAGGTGACTTTGTTTCTTCAGTAGAACACAAATGATGATTTTTAACTCCAACCATTGCCGTCTGTCAGTCTTATAATGCATGTCAATGGGAACTCCATCTATAAGAGTAAAAAAAAACATGCACAGACAAATCCAAATTAAACCCTGCGGCTCGTGACGACACATTGATGTCCTAAGACACAAAACGATCAGTTTGTGCGAGAAACCGAACAGTATTTATATAATTTTTTTACCTCTAAAACACCACTATGTCCAACTGCCCTCCACATCCGGTTAGTGAGGTCTGATCGCGCTCTGACAACGGAAGTGATGTCTCGCATGCATTAAAGCAAAGCACAAGACATTACTTCCGTCATCAAAACACGTTTTTTGACCTCGCTAACCGGATGCTGAACGCAGTTGGACATAGTGGTGTTTTAGAGGTAAAAAATGATATAAATAAATACTGTTCGGTTTCTCGCACAAACCGATTGCTTCATGTCTTAGGACATCAATGTGTTGTCACGAGCTGCAGGGTTTAATTTGGATTTGTCTGTGCGTGTTTTTTTTTACTCTTATTGATAGAGTTCCCATTGACACGCATTATACGGCTGACAGACAGCAACGGTTGGAGTTAAAAATCATCATTTGTGTTCTGCTGAAGAAACAAAGTCACCTACATCTTGGATGCCCTGGGGGTAAGCAGATAAACATCAAATTTTCATTTTTGGGTGAACTATCCCTTTTAAGGGTGTTTACACGTGGGTTTAGTCTTTACTAACTAACACTACAAGTTACAGTAGAAATATTTGTGTTCACTTGTGTTCAAACCTTGAGCTTTTAACATGTCCTGTCCTCAGGCTTCTGTTGATGAAATATTGATGAAATGCTGTACACAAATTATACGAATGGGAATGTAAACAAAGTGAACTTAACTCGCATTGTGTTCCCAAATGCAGGTTAAATTCACTGTGTTTACAGAGATGGAGTTAAAGAGAAGCAGTATAATTACTATGAATTCTCTGTAAACACCGTATTATAAGCTGTACATGTGTAAATGAACAGTGCTGCTCTTCACTCTGACACACGCAGCGCAAAAGACATTGTACTTTTTAAACCGCAGCCTTTGTTATGATAATTGCCATTTGTTGAGATATATCCATTTCGGTTTTAGTTAGATTAATTGTGAAGCTTAGATTGTTTATTTTACTTTAATATTCGATTTGTTAGATTTTCATCAACTCACAAACCCCCTGCAGTTCCCTCACAAACCCTGAACTACAGAATCAAATCTTCAGAATATGCTTATGATGGCCAACTAGAGTCAAACATTCACAGGCACTAATAATAACAACAAATTGAATTTAAATGGCCAGGCCTATGATAACCAAACTGAATTGAAAACATTCTCGCACATGCCTTTTTGAGCATTTAGAATGTTTGTGGTGCAAGGAAAGCAGCTTACTAGTTTTGACATACAACGAATGTTTGATCTGTGGCTTATGACGGTCGGAGCGAACCCAGTTTTGCAGTTTAATAGTATTGAGATCAGCTGTTGTTAATTATGTCTGTAATTTAGGAACTCAATAATAAAAGCTCAATTTATTATGTTTTCACAATGCATTGAGCAACACTGAATTTCTGAATAAGAAAGGTTTACAGTCCTGTTGGAAATGTATATTTTGTCCTTTACAAGCTGCTTTGAAACTTAGACAGACTGTTTAAGTTTCAGTTTCCACAGATTGTTTCGATGACCGTTATTTGTATAGCTTTTTGTTTAGTGTCAATCAAAAGTATTGTTAAATGGCCCATACCAGCATTTTTTCCCCACTTTTCCTTGCAAAACAACCATAGTTTAGTTTTCCATTGCAGTTTCCACCCTCTCTAATCCTTACAATTAAACAGGCTGTTTTAGCTTTTATATATTTTCAGATTTATATGTTTTCTTCCGATTATTGAATATATTCCCATGTGAAATAAGCAAAACTACTAGCTTGCAGGTTTTGGATCAGTATAGTTTGTACTGATCCATCCTTCACAACCTCTTTTTGCACAACTTTTTTTGCATTGTGGTGTGACAGTTTCACAAAACAGTTAAACTTAACTGTACCAAAATCAACATTTTGATTTTACCATTACATACGGTAGGCCACATAAAGGCACCACTTGGAAAAAATGTATCATCATCACCTTTTTTGGAATAATAGCTTCTGTCCTACTTCCTCCTCCAGTGACATCACTCTTACCAGCTTTGCACACTCTCACATAGAGCTGAGATTAATAACATTCCTCATGCTAATGCCTTAGTGGAAGCCTCAATGGCTTGTATTTCCCTCCTGTTGGAAAGTACATATTGACTGCTAATAATTTCTGCAGTAGATTTTGCATACAGTGCTTACATGTGATTATTTGTAAAATGTATTACGTAATCAGATTCCAAAAATTAAGAACTTATAATTAATATTACATTTAACATGTTCATATTTATTCACACAATGGAAGTAAGTTTTTCACAATTTGGATGTTTTCTTCTCTATCCTGCAGGTTGCCAGATCTTGTTGAGGGTTGTATGCTGGTTAATGCATAGAGGAAAAAGGGTGAAACTTGAAGACGATACTGAAGGTAGTTGGAAAAGGTATGGGAATGTTTTTTTTTTTTTTTTTTTGACATTACCCCATTTGATTTAAATCAAATGGATTTTGAATGTTAGGCTGATTGGTCGCTCCTGTGCTCAGTTTTGCAGCTGTCAGAATGACCGCAGTAGATGACATCTCAGACAGCACGGAGGTTGTGGAAATGGAAGACGTCCCCTCCCAGTTTTTTGTGGAGAAGCACTCATGGGATGGCTTGCGTGACATCATTCACGGCAGCCGGAAGTACTCGGGAATGATCATAAACAAGGCACCCCATGACTTCCAGTTTGTTCAGAAGCATGATGAGTCCGGCCCTCACTCGCACCGGCTCTACTACCTTGGTACTCTTTTCCCTTAAATGTGAACGCAATCAACCCTTTTCATGAGCATGCAGCTTCTTCTATCAACCAATGCATCACTTCCTCATTTCTTTATTAAACTATAGATGTTTTTCAGCCTGTATGTTTTTAAATTTTTATGTTGTGGTTCAGTGATGTAGTGTTCATGATAAAGAAAATTATAAATCTTTTTTTTTTTATTATTATTATTAAATAAATGCATGCCAAGTTGTTATAAATGAATCATTATAAAATCAATTTTTTAGAGTTTCGTACCACATGACATTTCACAACCTGAACCAACTTTGGCTTGTCATAAAAAAAAAAAAAAAAAAAAAAAAAAAGGTAAAATTACAGATTGTAATGACCTGGACACAGTCATGAGAATCTGCAGGGGGCCTCTGATATCATTTCCTGTTTTTTTTCCTGCATGTTGGTTGGACAACATGTCTTTGTTGTTCACACCGCATGACCATATACACTATCGTTCTAAAGTTTGGGGTCTTTTTTTTTTTTTTTTTTTTTTTTTCATGTTTTTTGAAAGAAGTCTCTTATATTCACCACAGCTGCATTTTGATTTTGATAAGTCAATTGATGAATAAAATTCAGTCCTAGCTGAATAAATATTAATTTCTTTAAAAAAAAAAATGCTTACTGACTCCAAACTTTTGAATGGTAGCGTATAGGGGTGTAATGGTACATAAACATGATGGTTCGGTACATACCTCGGAATTAAAGTCACGGTTTGGTACGGGTTCGGTGCATCAGGGGGAGAAAACTAAACATAACAAAAATATATAATTAACAACAGAGCCCAAACTATTAAATTCAGTTGCTATTTAATTTTAGATATAATATTAAACACTCAAATAAAAACATGTAAATTGCACATAAGGCAGGTTTTGCAACACTGCTGGCTAACCGCCACAACAGGAAAAAGAGCAGAAGAAGAACAGATGTCCCTTCTGAATTGGAGTGTGGAGCACCTTTGACTGACTGTATTCGTTGTCTGACTAAGCACCAAACCATGACGTCTGTACTGTGACGGTTCGGGATGAATACGTGTACCGTTACACCCCTAGTAGTGGATATTTTCTAAGAAATAATAAATTCTTTTAATCAGACTTTTTTTTCCTTAATTATGAAATCAGATTTGATGTTTTGATTCTGGTGATTTGCATGAGTCTTTCTGTTAAAATTGTTCCAATTTTCTGTCATTTTTCTAATGTTTTCATCTTGCCATACTTAAATAGGAATGCCCTATGGGAGCAGAGAAAACTCATTATTGTACTCCGAAATCCCAAAGAAGATACGAAAAGAAGCCCTCCTGGTGTTATCATGGAAACAGATGTTAGATCACTTCCAGGTATCATTCCTTTTTGTTCTAGGAATGTGATGCTAACTAATAGCAGCATAACCACATATATGCGGGATTATAACATGCTTATAACATTGTAACGTTATATTATTAATTTGTGTTCTTCCTGTAGGCGACTCCACATCATGGTGTGTATTCACGTGAGGAGGAGCTTCTCCGTGAGAGGAAGCGTCTGGGGGTCTTTGGCATCACGTCCTACGACTATCATGCACAAAGCGGCCTTTTCCTTTTCCAAGCAAGCAACAGCCTTTTCTATTGCCGTGATGGCGGCCATAACGGCTTCATTGTGAGTATAACTGTTTTTATTCTGCTGCCCTCAGTTTAATATTTCTGGGAAATTACTTCATAATGCATGTGTGAAGCTGTGTGTCTCCATGCCTGAAAGTCATGTGATGTTTAGCAGGCTGCCCCAATGAAGCCTGTGGAAATAAAGACTCAGTGCTCAGGGATTCGCATGGACCCCAAGATCTCTCCCGGTGATCCCAGTTTTATTGCCTTCATAAATAATAATGACCTGTGGATGACGAATATCGAGACTGGAGAGGAGCGCAGACTCACTTTCTGTCATAAAGGTTTGTTGATCTGTTAATATAAAAAGCAGTTATGTTGTTTACTATTAAGGGTAGATTCTGGGTTATTTTCAACTTAATGTCTTTGAAACTGAGGGAAGAATCAAAGTTATAGTCTGGAAATCGACAGCATGGCACAGATGCAGCACATAGACAAGCTGAAAATAACTGGATTCATGGAAGTTTGTGTATGAACATTATGCCTTTATTATTAATGACTATAACTTGAAGTTAGAGTCTTTTTAAATATTCAGAGAAGGGCTGTGCTTTTGCTAAGCAAGCAACATCATCACTATCACTATTACTATTACTCAGAATTATGATTTTTCTAAACAAAAAGTTGTGAACTGTGTAACTATTCTCATGGCGGTAGGTTTTACACAAGGAAAACTGTAATGTGATTTTTTTTTTTATTTTTTTTTTAAGAGAGTATTTTTTTTGTTTGTTTGTTTCTCTGAACATTGATCCATATCGTCCCCTTGGAATTATGAAGTTCTATCTGACATTTTTGTCAAAATTGAGTTCACATATTCTTATTCTGTGACAAATTATTTACATTATTTTTTTTTTTATGGTGTGTAAATTTTCGGACTTTTTATTTAGAAAACAAAAAGGTTCTGTCTACAAAGTCAGATGGAATGCTTAGAATGCGGATAGAACCTTATAATTCCAAAGGGGACAATATATAAATCACATCAGGTTACAGTGAATAGATGTTTTCTGAAATCTGATATCTCTTCTATACTTTTCCAGGATTGAATAATGTCAAGGAAGACCCAAAGTCTGCTGGTGTCGCAACCTTTGTGATTCAAGAAGAGTTCGACCGTTTTACGGGATACTGGTGGTCTCCGGCTGCTCCTGAAGGTTTGTTTAACAAATCGGTGGTTGTCAGCCTTTTTGGCCTGAAGGCCCCCATTATCCAAGACAATAGTCAACCCCCCACAAACTGGGAGTGTTGGTGTTTTAAATGAACCACTATTCATTTTGGGATTTACAGAATTTTCAAGAACTCTGTTTTTCAATGAATACAGTAGTTAGTGAGGGAAAATAAAATGGGCCCTAGCCCCCTGGTTGAGAACCACTGACCTAGAGAGCGCTGTTGTTTTATTCCGCTTGCTGAAGCCTCCTTTATATTTTCACCTGGCTCCGCACCACGAGCCTCCGCTGATTGCTTATGGACCTCCCCAAACGGACAAGGCGTTTATACTTGAAGCGCTCACTGTTGTACTGTTCTTTAAAACAACAGGGTTTGACTAGGAGTAATTGTCCTCTAAATCATCAGGAAGCAGTGGAGAGAAGTAAGATTCACGTAATGATGTTTGTTTTTAGTATACTTTACCAATCCCACACTGCAAAAGAATCAAAGAATCGTGTAAAGCCCGGTAAACCTTGAGATTATTACTTGTGACATTAGAACAAAATTTATGGACATGAGAACATTTGTATAAAACTAAATTAAACCACAATCTAATTTCATTAACATTGACCTTTCTTTAAAAGCCTTATTTCTGCTTTTGTACTGTATGCTCATTTTGTAAATGTAAGCAATTTAGACATGAGCAAACTGGGTACCGCTGGTACAGAGTCGCTTGGCCAGAGTTGCCTCAAAGTTGTGCATCTTTGGAAGCGGAGCCACTCGCAAAGTTACAAATAATGATGTGCACACCGCCACGTGAAATGGGGGCTCGTGCACTCTCCCAGACTGTGATTACTTTTTTTTTTCTTTTTTTTTTCCACACACACGTTCGTGCTTGTGCGGACGTGGCGTGTATATACCAGGTTTAAAGTGTTGTTTTTGTTGGTTTGTTTGTTTTTTCAGCAAAATCCATTTGCATAATTGGACACAAAATGCATTGACCACCTGCTGCATACCCTTACTCTGTTTATGTTTGCTTGTAGATGCAGATGGAGGCAAAACGCTCCAGTTGCTGTATGAAGAGGTTGATGAATCAGAAGTAGAGATTATCCATGTGCCCTCACCAGCTTTGGAGGAGCGGAAGGCAGATGTATATAGATATCCTCGCACCGGTAATCACAAACACACACAACCTAAAATATGGTTGGGAACCTAGAATCAATTACAAAAAAAAAAATCCTTTAAAAAAAATAAATACTACAAACATACAGTGGAGCCAATGTAGTTTATTTTGTGAACAAATGACTCCTGATTCGATAAAGACAAACTATGAATCACTGAACTTATATGTCTAATTGTGTTGAATCAATCTAAAGACTAACTCTTATTGAATCAGTCAAAGTGGGACTTGACTTACCTATTGGACAGCAAGTCCTTACTGTCATCATTTCCAACTGTCCTCAACTTCCTCAGTCGTACTTGGTTATCATCGGAATCAAGTGTAATTGAAGCCAGAATTAATGGGATAAATATGTCTGGAAGTGCAACACTTGAGTGTATTCTTAAAAATACAGAACATTCTTTGCATCGTTTGGTTTACTATCAATTTTTTGTAATTGGAGTTGTGCTTAATGTTATTTAATAATGCTGATGATCCCCTCTTAATGCTTTTAGGAAGCAAGAACCCTCAAATTAGCCTGAAACTAGCTGAGATTCGAACTGACCAGCACGGAAAGGTAGGTGCCTGTGCCCAAGCTTACATTTTCTTTCTTTCTTTCTTTCTGCCTGGTTAAAACGCTTTATAATGATCTCTTATTCTTTTTGTAGATTATTAGCACACAAAACAAGGAGCTTGTTCTCCCATTCACAACACTCTTTCCTGGGGTTGAGTACATTGCGAGAGCTGGATGGACAAAAGATGGCAAATTGTAAGTAACAACAAATAATTGCTTTGAAGAAATTCACACTCATGTTCTCTTATACACTGATGAGCCAAAACATTATGACCAGTCAAAGGTGAAGCGAATATAATTTATCATCTCCTAACAAGGCCACATATCAAGGTCTGGGTAGATTAGATTGTAATCAAACAATCAGTTCTCGTAATCAATTTGTTAGATGCAGGAGATCTGAGTCACTTTGACAATGGCCAAATTGTAATGGCAAGGCATGTGGGTTGCTCCCAGTCTGCAGTGGTGAAAATTTACCAACAGTGGTCTGAGGAGGGACAAACCACAAACCGGCATCAGGGTGTTGGGTGCCCAAGGCTCACTGATGCATGAGGACACAAGGCTATCCTGTCTCGTCCAAGCCAACAGAAGGTCTACTGTGGCACACAAAATGTTAATGATGGTTTTGGGAGGAATGTGTATGGGGCTGCTTAGCTGCAGACCAATCAGAGTGCTAATGATGACCCCTGTCCACCATTGAAAGCACGGTGATGAGCAAGCAAGCGTTGGAACTGGACCTTGGAGCAGTGGAAAAGGGTCATTTGGTCCGCTGAGTCCCTTTTTCTTTTACATCACATGGCAGTGTACATGTGCCCAGTTTACCTAGGGAAGTGATGGCACTAGGATGCACTATGGGATGACAGCAAGCCAGTGAAGAGAGTGTGATGCTCTGGGCAATGTTCTGCTCGAGAACTCTGGGTCCGGCCATTCATGTGGATGTAATTTTGACACGTGCCACTTACGCAAACATTGTTGCAGACCAGGTACACCACTTCATGACAATGGTGTTCCCTGGTCTCTTTCAGTAGGATAATACACCCTGCCACACTGCACACATTGTTCAGGAATGGTTTGAGGAACATGATGAAGAGTTCAACGTGTTGCCCTGGCCTCCAAATTCCCCAGATCTCAATCCAATTTATCATCTGTGGGATGTGCTGGAACAAGAAGTTCGATCCACAGCGGCTCCACCTCACAACCTACAAGAATTGAAGGACCTGCTGCTAATGTCTTGGTGCCAGGTACCACAGGACACCTTCAGGGATCTTGTAGAGAGTCCATGACTCGGTGACACTGTTTTGGCAGCACGTGGTGGACCAACAGCATATTAGGCAGGTGGTCAATGTTTTAAGGCTCATCGATGTATATAAACTCAGCAAGAAAAAAGAAACGTTCCTTTTTCTGGATACTGCATTTCAAATATAATTTTCTAAAATCTAAATAAGCTTTAAAGATCATTATTGGTAAGGGTTTAAACAATGTTTTTCATGCTTGTTCAGTGAGCAATAAACAATTTTTGCACATGCACCTGTGGAATCGTCCTTAAAACACTAACAGATTAATGGCGGTAAACAATTAAGGTGACGGTTACAACAACTTAGGACACTCGAGACCTTTCTACTAACTCTGGGGAAAAAACACCAGAGGAAAGATGGCCAGGGTTCCTGACCACCTGCGTAAACATGCCATAGTCCTGCTGCAGAGAAGCATGAGGGCTGCAGATGTGAAAAGAGCAATAAACTGCAATGTCCGTAATGTAAGAGACCTAAGACAGTGTTAAAAGGAAACAGGAAGAACTGCTGATCGTCCTTGCAGTGCCAAACCACATGTTACCATATGTCTCCCCCAGATGTGTTTGAGAAATTGCCTTGGTGGAAGAAAGACAATCCTTTTTTCCATACAAAAGTGTTCATTGATCAAGGACTGTCAAGCTCTGAAAAAATCCACAATAAAACAAGTCTTCTGAAGTCATACTATAGCTTTAGTTGAGTTTGAGCAATAGGTCAGAATTTAAGGCATTAATTACCAAAAAATATCCCTTCCACTGTGGCATTTAAACCTCATTTGCACAGTTAAACTTGTCATTATTCTGTAACCAATTCAAAGTTATTTGTTAGTACTGTTAGCATGTTGGGTGTTTTTGTCAATTTATAACTAAAATTAAAAAGAAAACAGAAAATCGAAAGTAAAAAACATATTCAAAATACGAATAATAATAATAATATTTCAGTGAAACTAAAAGAACTGTTATTTACTTTATTTTCTCTCTTCCCAGTGCTTGGGCAGTGTTACTAGACCGCAGTCAACAGAAGCTTCAGTTAGTGCTGTTACCACCTGCGCTCTTCATAGCTGCGAGTGTGGATGATCCGCAGTGGGAGGAGCATGTGGAAGCCATGCCTGAGGGAGTCCAGCCCTTCATCATCTATGAGGAGATCACTGACGTCTGGATCAACGTAAGACCCTTCAATAATACTAAAGTGTAGTGGTGCACTGATATCGAAGTTTACGGACGACAGCTTGGGACCAGTCTTTAGAATCATGTGACACTCTAGTCTTTAGAATCATGTGACAGTAAAGACTGGAGTAATTGCTGCTGAAAATTCAGTTTTATTAATATTTTAAAAAGTATTTATTTAAAATAAAAAAGTTTTTTTTATTGTAATATTTCACAATATTACGGTTAAAACGAATGCAGCCTTGAGCATAAGAGACTTAAAAAAAATCGGTAGTCTGTATATTTTGGAATGTTATACTTAGGGCTGGGCGATATATCGCATGAATCGCCTTCAATAATGAACGCGATATTGCGTAGCTTGTCAGTGAACTACGGCTCTGTCTATTAAATGGCGCTCCATTTGAAAGCAGGTGATGGCGATTTAGCGGTAATCAGGGAACCGGCTTTACTGACGAAATGTGCGTGACAATTGCATGCGATATATCGCCCAGCCCTAGTTATACTAGAGTGCTAGTTGCTGCAAACCAAAGTCCCTTTAAGACAAGTCATTTCAGTCCTATCTCTTTGAATGGGGAAACATCAAATTCTTCAAAGCTGTTTTCCAAGCTTTCAATTAAATTTCATATTTGAAATCACCAATGAAATCTGACAACAACTGTCTCATAAATTTTGTTACTAAACGCTCGAATCGTGATAAGAAAAACTGTATTTATCAGGCTAGATCAAGCGCATACGCAGTTCTAAATGCCCGTCTCGCGTCTCATTTCAGAGGTGTGCGTCTGACTGTTTCTATAGGAACCAGAGCTTCTAACGGCCGCTGCAGTGACGTGATGACTTTACCAATCGGCAATAGGCTCTTATTTAGAAGGCGGGATTTATTCCGCCATACTGTGCCTTGCACTTTCTCCCATTCAAAACAATAAGATTGACGCGTCATGTGTTATTCTATAGTCTTTGCTGCAAACTGCACAAAATAAACAGGAGGTATCTTTTTAAAAGCAAATTTTTGTTGGTTTTATCAAGTCATTTGTCACACTTAAAATGTCGATCAAGTTAAACACGTTGCATTGTGGGATAGATTATCAATTTTTCTAAAGGTAGATGGTCATGCAGGTATTTTATACTCACAGAACATTTGCATACTATATAATTTGAAAATGGTATAGTAGTATGTTATTTCAAACATGGCCAAAGACATTGTTTGACTGTTTTGTATTCATTTCTTGTCTTATTCCCATTAGGTCCATGATATCTTCTATCCCTTCATTCAAACAACTAATGACAAGATCACCTTCCTGTGGGTGAACGAATCACAAACGGGCTTCTGCCATTTGTACAGAATAACCAGTCTCTTACAGCCAGGCTGCCAGCAGTGGTCCAGAGAATACAGTCCTTCAGAAGGTCAGACGCTTGAGCTTATGCTAATGCAGAGAAGACTTATCACAGATCAGTTTGTGTCTGAAAAGAAAGGATATATGGATGTGCTGAGTTGCTTTTAGAACAGCAGTAAACATACAGTTGTGTCTCTTTGCCCAGATTTGATCAGAAGTGCAAATATGCAGATATGATGCAATGAAAAGGATACTGTGCAAATCTAAAAAAATTATTACAAATGTTCTGACACCCAATCAAACAAGTTATATTTAATGATACCATTAAAATAAAAACTATTTAATGCATAAAACTTATAAATTATGTTTTACCCTAAAAACTGATTTCCATACTAGTCAATACGTTGAGGGGAAAATGTGGCACGAAGCCACAGCAACCCTGGCTGATCACCTTGTGAGCATAAATATATTGAAAAAAACATGTATATTCTTAACACCGTATTAGAAACTTTATACATCATTAACAAACATTATACAGTTCTTTGCCAATCAATAGTTTATGAACATTTAAATATAAAAAAAAAAACACATTTTCAGTAATTCCATAGTTAAGAATGTTATAAAACTAGTGATATTGTTTTTAAACTATAATAAACCATAAAAACAATCTCTTTTATGAGTCACACTTAACCTACTCCATGTTTTTTTTTTTTTGAAGTCTGTATTTTGTACTTTTATAAGCCCTGCTAAGTTGACGTACTGAATATGGAATTAATATTAATTATGTTATGTACTATACTACACTAAAATTTCTCATCGAGGTGTTCAAAAACCCCTAGATGGAGCATAACAGAATCAAACGTAATGTAGGACTCTTACACATTTTTAAAAATGTAACTGTTTTTAACTTAAAGCTGAAAAAGTAGATATCCCTAAAAAGTGTTTGTAGATTAACAATTGAAAAAAAGTGCAGATGGAAAATATTAACTAGATGAAAAAGTCATAACTTGTGATTCAGAATTTTGTAGTAATTCTTTCATTTGATTATTTTAAATGTATGATTGTACTTAAGTTGTATTGACATTAACATTTAAAAAGTGCCATTTTTGTAGTGTTACATATGTAGGCCCAAAATCTGCATAAATAAATAAATATTGTAATAGTAGGAAAATAAAGAAATGAAAAAACTTAATATTTCTTTATTTTTATTTTATTTTAATTATTTTATTTTTTTAAATTTAGTCCTGCATTTATTTTTGCATTACTTTTTTCCATCAAGTCCAGAACATCAATGGCGTCAGATCCTAGGTTGATGGCACCTGAGCACCCAGTGGACAATAGGTTTCTAGTCTAATGCTGGTGTTTATTTTGTAATCACAGAGAAAATCTTGACTCTTCAATAACTGAAATGATCTGGGTCAGAGTTGTGCACGAGGGTGGGTACCTGACGGGTGACCTGCTAATATTTGATTTAATGTGTGGAATAATGTTTGCAGGGATGGACTGAGGGTCCAATAAAGACTATTTTACTAATTTCTGTACATTTGACAGAGTGAATTTACTAAAATGTTTAGTAGCTTTAAGCTTACAGAGAGATGTACTAATTCTTTGTTCTATTAGCTAGCTTGTGTTGTTTAATGCAATATTTAATCAATTGCATCAACCCAGAATGCCTAATGTTGGTTTTACTGCCTGTGTTAGACTACATGAGAAAATTATTTTGGTCTAGCCTATCTCACAGAGGAGATTTAATGCAGGGACGGTTCGGGTCGCGGTTTTTATGTCAGTCGAGTGGGGTTGGGTACGGAATAAAATTAGTGTTATACGGATAACGGGTCTGGTGTTAGGTTAAAAGATGTTGGTGCAGGGCGGGTGCAGGTTTATCAAACAGGACCCGTGCAGGACTCTGATCTGGGTTGTGTTTCCCAACCATACAATGGCTTCCTTTGAAGAACTGAATAATCCAGCGCTGCATTTCCCAAAAGCATCGTAAGCCTATGTTTATGATGCTTTTTTTTCCTCTCTATGATTACAAAATACTATTATTAGACCAGAAACCTAATGTCCATTGGGTGTCATCAACCTAAAATCTGATGATTTAATGGTTCCAGATTTGAAGACGATGCTGTGAGGAAAGATCACATAAGTAGCTGGTTTCAGCTTCTTGTTTCTATATCTGGAAAACTGTGGTTGTTACAAAACAATTCAACATAATGCGAATCTGTGAAAATAGCATGCATCTCTCCACTTGATCTGCCACATCCTGTACCAAATTCTGATCTCTATGACTTGGTTAGATCTGATGCTTCTACACGTGAGGTCTTAACCACTGGAGTTACGCAAGGACTGCCTCCTTCAATTCCGTAAATAAATATAAAAATAAATGAAAAAACAAAATAAAAGTTAAAAAAAAATAACAATGAATACAGAAAATAATATATGAAGGAAAAAAGAAATACAAAATAAATTCAGGATTAACTTTAATTGATTTTTTTTTTTTTTTTTTTTTTTTTTATTTCTGCAAGTTTGGGCCTCCATAGTTATGTAGTCATGTTTTTAACTATGGCTTGTGCTAAACAAAATGTAAGCATGGGGCCTTGTAATATGAATGACTTACCTTTTTTTATCATTATTATTATTATTATTATTATTAGATGATTTTAAATGCCCGATAGAAGAGGAGGTGGCTTTAACGAGTGGAGAGTGGGAAGTCTTGGCTAGACACGGCTCAAAGGTTTGCTGTATTATTCAACAAATTCGAAATACAAATGTCTTGCACAAATTCCCGTTCTTTACATTTTGCCTTCATCTACATTTGCAGATCTGGGTCAACGAAGACACCAAACTGGTGTACTTCCAGGGCACAAAAGATACTCCACTTGAGCACCATCTTTATGTTGTGAGCTACGAATCTCCTGGAGAAATTGTCAGACTTACTAAGCCGGGCTTCTCTCACAGCTGCTCTGTTAGCCAGGTTTGTGTGTGTGTGACAATTTTAAGGCCCGTTCACACCAAATAAGTGGTGACAAAATGGCATTCTAAAACAAAAATTGCTAATGATTTTTTACAAAAAAAAAATCCCCTGGAAATATAGCCTGAAGGAATTTGGTAGTTAATTATACGTTTCTGCTTATCATATCCTGAATTTGTCACTTTTTTTTTTTTTTTTCTGGTTTTAGTCAAGAATTTCATTTTGTTGCATCTTTGGCTTGTATCTTACAGGTTGCATGGGTGGGGAAAAATCGATATGTTACAATTCAGTAACACTTTAGAATAAGATTGTGTACATTATCGTTAATTAAGTTAATACAGTAGTATTGTGACCCATGAACAATACTTTTACAGCATTTATTATTCTTGGTTTATGTTATTTATGTTAATGTTAGAACTTGTATGTATTTTTTTAAATTGCATAAACATTAGTATTTGTTAAACAATTTTACATTTTTAATTGATAATTATATGCCGTATGCCGATAACTGTCCTGCAGTGACAAAAAAAACTGAAGAAGCTTTATTTTACAATATCTTGAAGCAAACCAAGCAGTGTTCCATGATAGGCAGTCTCTGACTATCTGTTTCTCCTGTTTCAAAATAGAACTTTGACATGTTCATTAGCCACTACAGTAACGTGAGCACTCCGCCATGTGTTCACGTCTACAAACTGACGGGTTCTGACAGCGACCCCATACACAAAGAGCCGGAGTTCTGGGCGAGCATGATGGAGGCTACAGGTGAGAGCAGGGCCGTGTGGTCAGGGTGATGTGGCACAGCAGTGGGAAAGAGTAACAGATGCTCTAACAACATGTTTGCTTTTGTCTGTGTTGTGCAGGTTGCCCGGCTGATTATGTCCCTCCTGAGATATTTAGCTTCCCTGCCAATTCCGGTTTCCGCCTATATGGAATGCTGTACAAACCACACAACCTGAAACCAGGCAAAAAACACCCCACAATCCTGTTTGTGTATGGCGGTCCACAGGTTGGTTTGGCTAAAAAGTGTTGCTATAGATTTTTGAAAATTGCCCATTAAAATTTCTGAAAGCAATAGTTTTACCCAAAATGAAAGTTCTGACATCATTTACTCACCCTCACTGTTTTTGTTGCTGTCTTTTTAACATCCTAGCTTTGGCTGGGTCTTTAAAGCTTCAAAATAACATTTTAAAAAATTATAAATTTGGCCTGTATAACTTATGCAGTATATTCCAAGACATATGATAGATTTCTGTTACAAAAAGTCTTTATTTGCTAAGAAAATTGACCTCTAGTTTAACTCTCCATACGTTTATGATAAAAGAATTACCTGACAAATATGTTACTTCTGAGTTATTTTTTTCAATAAATTGGTTTACATCAGGATGTCACAAAACTGATTTATTTGTAAAACTTATTAGAAAGGGTCAGCGTTCTGAGACATGCGCTTAGGCCTGCACATGGACATTGGCTGCTTCAGCCTGAAAAATAAGCTTTTTTAATGCTATTTGAGCATAAGACACCACATTTATGATAGAGCTGTTGT
Source organism: Megalobrama amblycephala (assembly GCF_018812025.1). NCBI lineage: Eukaryota > Metazoa > Chordata > Actinopteri > Cypriniformes > Xenocyprididae > Megalobrama > Megalobrama amblycephala. Next base: position 33,703,932 of record NC_063055.1, read on the forward strand.
CAGGTTTCAAAGGTGATTTCAAATATGAAATTTAATCGTAAGCCTGGTAAACAGCTTTGTAGAATTTGATGTTTCCACATTCAAAGAGATAGCTGCACTTGCATGACTGAAAAGTTGCCCGAGAGGAGTTTAAAAGATGGCAGCCGAGTGAAATGACTTGCCTGAAAGGGTCTTTAGTTCAGTTCACTGATTAATTGATATGTTCAGCCGTTCACAGCCCATTGGAAGGAAATAAAAATATAAGGAATAATAACTTTTTTGCTCTGCTTCTCTATGAAAACTGTTGTATTGTTTGGAATGTGGTGCCATTTGCTCTTTTTAAAGCTTGAAAGCACCAGTCACCATTAATTGTAACTGCATGGGGAAAAAAGCGACTGGTACTTCTTTTTTTTTTTTTTTTTTTCCCATGGAAGAATGAAAATTATATGGCCAAAATGACAGTGCGTAAGTGATTACACTTTATTTTTGGGTGGGCTATGCCTTCTAAAAGCAGTACTGAATTGAATGTTTTTACATTATGGTTTGTGACACATCAGTTAAAAGTTGCATTTTAAGTTCTTTAAAGGTTCCATGGCATGAAAAATTTCATTTTATGAGGTTTTTTAACATTAATATGAGTTCCCCTAGCCTGCATATGGTCCCCCAGTGGCTAGAAAAGGCAATGGGTGTAAACCAAGCCCTGGGTAAATTGAGAAAATGAAAGCTCAGACGGCCCAATCTGGAATCTTCCCTAAATGTTGTCATAAGGGAAAGGTTACCTCCCCTTTCTCTGCTTTGCCCGCCCATGAGAAAATGTGAATACACACACTGTTACACGAGTGTTGTACATTTCTTTGTTGTTCGGATAACCGTTCTGCTGTTGTGAGATTGTAAAAACTTTTAAAATTTATGAAATATAAAATATGTAAACAAATAAATGATGTTGGCATGGTAGCACATTTTCCACAATGGCTCCTATCCAAAAAGGTATTTTTAATAATGGCAAAGGTCTGACTAATTTAGTTGCGCTGGTTAGTGTCTATAGCAGATAAATATATATATATATATATATATATATATATATATATATATATATATATATATATATATATATATATATATATATATATATATATATATATATAAAATTATAGCAAATCAGAGCAACATGAAGAGCCAACAATGTACATGATCATAACTGTAACAGCATACATAAACCAACTAAAGTACCGTATCCAGACACAGTGTTTTAAACTAACCATTCGGAGACATCCTGTAGCCACTGAGCTGCAACTTCTTCATCCGGTGCTTCTCCATCCGGATCAGATTCTGGGTCAAACTGAAAAGCTTGAATGACTGCGTGTCTACAAGCCGTTGCGATACATCCACTGTCAACATTAGCGCATGGTACCGTGGCCGCAAGCTGGTTAAAGCCACACCCACCCTCCACCTTGCCCCGCCTCTCTCCTCCTCATTAGCATTTACAGCTACAGACCCAGAAACGGCACGTCCTGAGGAAAACTCATTGTGGGACTGGCTTGTAGTTGCTGAAATTCTGCACCAAGGCTGAATTTCAGGAAAGAGACTTCAGATGCAGTATTAGGGACCATTTAGGTCTATATAAAAGCATCCAAAAAGTAGCATGACATGGGACCTTTAATTTATCTACGTTTAACATGTTTCTGTTTTTCTTTTCTTTTCTGTTTTTTTTTTTTTTTAGGTGCAGTTAGTAAATAACTCCTACAAGGGTGTGAAGTATCTGCGTCTGAACACGTTGGCATCTCTGGGATATGCAGTGGTGGTCATTGATGGAAGAGGGTCATGCCAAAGAGGTCTTAAGTTTGAGGGGGCCCTTAAAAACAAAATGGTAACTAGAATTGACAGTCTAGTAATTGTAGCCAGACATTTGAGTATCAGCATAAAGTCTGAAATACATCACAGCTATGTTTTGCTAAGGAACTGCCCACTTAGATGGGAAGAGATTGTTTGATTGATTTTATTTAAAATGAAAAAAGGTGATTGGTCATATAATAATATATATTAACATATCATTGCTGTCGGGTGGAAACCTTGTATCTCCAAAAATGCTACTTTTCAGGAAATAGAAAAAACACTGTATTTTTAAAATAATTAAACATCGCATTTTTTAAAGATGATATTGTGATTTATATACTGTGTGGTCAAACACTTGCAATGTGAGCGCTCAGCTCACACAGCACATTTGGCCAAAATCCCAAGATGAAAAAACAATATATATAGGAGTGGAGTTATCAGGTTTAAGTATCCAGTGGAGTTACAAGCTCTTTTTAATACTTTTCATTGGTTATATATTTGCAAAACCGACAGACAGACGTAAAGGGTGGCTGATAGTAATAGTGATTTAAAAAAAAAAAGGACAAAATATAAAGATAGAAGGTTTCTGCCCAACAGGAACTATATATTAAGGTGTCTTTGTACAGCTGACTTAAATTCGGCATGAAATGTAACTAGGGATGTGCAACGATTAATCGAGATTCAATCGTTTTCAAAATAAAAGTCTGTGTTTACGTAATATATGTGTGTGTTCTGTGTATAATAATTATGTATATATAAATACAGACACATACATGTATACATTTAAGAAAAATGTTAGATTTATATATAAAATATTTATATTTATATGTAATATAAAATATATATATTTATTTAAACATGCATATATTTCTTAAATGTATACATGTATGTGTGTGTATTTATATATACATAATTATTATACACAGAACATACACATATATTACGTAAACACAGACTTTTATTTTGCAAACGATTAATCACGATAAAATTGCACATCCCTAAATGTAACGAACCCTATCTATTTTCTAACTACATATTATAGATCTTATTATGAACAATTCATCCATGTACGTTTTTTTTTTAACTCGTAATGTTTAATCAAAATGTCATAACTGGACCTTTCAGTGAGAATGACTGACTTCTCTCTGATGACGTATGCAGGATTTCTCAATTCATTTAGTCCGTTTAAACCCTGCCCTGCAAGCGTTCTTCTTGCGTTCTTCTGCCTACTCCTTTTAAGAGAAATGGCCACGTCTCAAAATCCAAATAACAACTGATGCATAGAATCAAGTCACCTTCCTACATCGTCTTCCTTTTTTAACAATACTTTACACTCGGATGTACATCTTAATACAGAATATCGCTTTTTTTTTTTTTTTCATTGTGACATCAAGGCTACTCAAAATTCAGTGTAAACACTTACTAAATTATGCCTTCTCTGACCCACCTCAGCCACTAGTATCAAAGCATACAGTTGTAGTAGGTGTAAATGCATTTATGCCACCTTTGTGCATCTTTAAACAGTCTGTGTGAAGACACCTAAATGCCACTTCAGAAACGCTTCTATGCCACATTTACAGTGCAAATTTAGCAATAGAAATTGTATAAAGCCAGTCAATCAGTGTAACTGGCACTTTCGGCCAGCTCTTGTTGTGAGCAATATTCGTCAGCTGACCAATGATCTGTTGTCATGTGAGTTCTGTCAGAACCTGACATTAAAAACAGTCTCACATTTAACACATTATCGTCTGCTTTTAAAAGGTCAGCCAGCATGTGTTGAAAACAGATTGCATAAATGCTTTAAATAGACATAAATATGATCATGCTGCAATTTAAGTTGCTAGAATGATTGGTCATGAAATGTTAAGGTGTTAAAATGATTAATGAGTGACAGCTCACTGGCTCAGACATATGATCCCACTTGTTACTCACAGTCAGTGACTGAATTAGACGCTTCCAGTTCTGTCCAACACATATTTGTATCACTGCTTATTGAAGGTCACTTAGGTGTGATATAAAGTCAGTTTGTATAATAACTTGTATTGGGACATGACTACTGCTTATTAAATTACATTTTAATATTTTATAAATAAAGGATAGGCCGTTTTTGTCTTGGACCTGTAAGCAACCACCTAAATACCTAGAAATGCCTGTATATACACTAATGTTCAAAAGTGTGGGAACAGATGTTTTCTCTCTCTCTCTCTCTCTGTCTCGGTCTCTGTCTCTCTTTTTCAGGAATTAATAAAAAGTGACAAAAGACATTTAGAATGTTATAAAAAGATTTCTATTTCAAATAAATGCTGTTATTTTAGACATTCTATTCAGCAAAGAATTCAGAATCAAAATGTATCATGGTTTCCACAAAAATATTAAGCAAAGCTGTTTTCAACATTGATAATAAGAAATGTCAGCATATTAGAATTCTGAAAGATCATGTGACACTGACAACTGGATTAATGCTGGTTGAAAATTCAGCTTGTCAATCACACAAATAAATTATTTAAACATTTTAAACTAATTATATTTCACAGCATCGTTTTACTGTATTTTTGATCACATAAATGCAGCCTTAGTGAGCATTAATAGAGAGACCTCTTTCAAAAACATAAAAAAATCATTCCAACCACAAACTTTTTAACAGTAGTGTGTGTATGTATGTTTTAAAATTGTTAATGCATTTGAAAGAAGCATTCGAATTATCTTGAGTATTTCACATGGTTGAAGGTACAGATCACTAAATGCAGCGTACCAGGCTTTAGGTAATCTATAAAACATGGTATATGGTACCCTTTATTCATATTACTATAATTTTCTCCTCAACCTCAGGGGCAGGTGGAGATTGAAGATCAGGTGGAGGGGCTCCAATTTGTGGCAGAGAAGTACAAGTTCATAGATTTGAGTCGCGTTGCCATTCATGGTTGGTCTTATGGTGGATTCCTCTCTCTCATGGGCCTCATTCACAGGCCAAATATCTTCAAGGTGAGATTTACAGCTGCTTCAATGTTATGTCATCTCCCCAATATTTTATTTTTATTTTTTAGAACTTGCTCTCAACCCCACCCATGCATGCCCTTTCACCAGCAGGTGGCATCTCAAATGCACCTTACTAAAGATCAAATTTCTGAACTTTGTTGCTTTGCTGAAATTGTAATCACAGTCAATTAGCTTTTTTATGCTCTTGGAATGACTAAAATAGAAAATAAGCACTGTGTTTTGGATATATGGAAGAAACATTTTCAAACGGGTGTACTTTGAGACTATAATTAGTATCTGTAGTTTTATATGTTAAGCAAGTTACCCATTCTGTGCTCCAGGTGGCCATAGCAGGAGCTCCCGTGACAGTGTGGATGGCATACGACACTGGCTACACCGAACGCTACATGGACGTGCCTGAAAATAACCAGCAGGGATATGAGGCGGGCTCCGTCGCCCTGCATGTCGACAAACTTCCCAACGAGTGAGTTACTGTGGCTCAGGCCAGAGGACGTGCAACGTTTGTTTCACCCTGATTATGTGTTCTTGGCAACAACTTCATCTCAGTGATTGTCTTCTTACCTTAAAAAATACACCCAGCAACTAAAGTTGCTTGGATTTTGTTATAATAGTCAGAAGTCTATTTTTATAGCAGTTTATTGAGCATTTAGACAGAATTTTGCATTTTTTTTTTTTTTTTTTCTTGGGTTGTTGTTGAGTATCATATTTAATATTATATGAACCATGAAAGCCTGATGGATGGTATATGAAAATTTGGAGGTCATACTTGAGGGGAGAGAACAAAAACATTTTATTCAGATGCGCCAACTGATCAAAAATAAGCAGACTGGTGCAGTTACTGAAATGTATATGGTCTAAATTCTGGTACCTTGTAATGTAAGCACTACTTGCAAATAATGCATATAAATATCAGTTGTCACTCTATCTCCCAATGATATGACTTAGTAAGATGATATTTAAATGCTTAGTTTTGTGATCAAATCTCTGTAGCTTTTATTGTGGTGGGGGATGGGGTTGTCGCATTACATATAATGGAATGCAATGCAATACAGTGATGAATGTAAGATGTATAAACATTCCTCAAAAGCCAATGCATCATATTTGATACATTTAAATATGATTCTTCTAAACAATTATGTATGGCTAATTAAGTAAACCTAAGTTGTTCAGTTCAGTAAGTGTTCATTGCGGAATATTGTAAAATATGGACTTTTTTTATACTAAAAGGCCTTTTTCTTGCTTAAAAACACATAAATTATCAATCAAACAAATAATGAAGACGTAGAAAATGTTGTACAGCAGGTTTTTGATCATGTTGATAGTTTAGAGGCTTTGGAAAATTGCTTATCAAATATGATACAGTAGGCTTTATAAGGGTAACATACCCTTTCTAGGTAAATTTCATCTTGATAGATATGAATCTCTCCAGTTCAATTAAACCATATAGATAACTCCTCTCAGAATGTATTATTAAAGCAATTGGTAGTCTTGCTAACTGCTTTGTTTTTTTTTTACCCAAGGCCAAACCGATTACTGATTTTACATGGGTTCCTTGATGAAAACGTGCACTTTTTCCACACCAACTTCCTGGTGTCTCAACTCATCCGTGCAGGAAAGCCATATCAGCTACAGGTTTGAAAACTGAATATTAAAATAGACATTTAGAATGTTAGTATTTTTTTTTTTTTTTTTTCTTCAACCACTTAATTTATCATACATTTTCTTCATAGATCTACCCCAACGAGAGACACAGCATTCGCTGTCCTGAGTCCGGAGAGCACTACGAGATCATGCTACTGTACTTCCTCCAACAGCACCTCTGATAAGGGCCTTCTCCATTCTCGTCCTCCTCCACTTCCTTCAGCAGCAATGACAGAATACGGCCCTCACTGGTCCCTGAACCCATCTTTTGCTTTCTTGCACTCTTTCTGGAAGGAGTGTCTTTGCAGCAGCCAGAAACAGACTTGTCCCCAAACTCTGTGTAATTTTGTGCATGTCGGCACACTTTTAACAGAAAGGACACGTCTGAGAACGGAGAAGAACCGAAGTAGCTCATTAACCTCATTAAACAGATATTGGATTATGTGCCACACCTAGGTAATGTTTCTTTTCCGGCTCCCTTTGGAACACTGATTATGCTGCCAAATGTGTCTTTATTTTTTAAATTTGTAGTTAGTGGCTTGTCAGAATACAGAGACTGGATTTCTACACATACATACAGAAATGCTCTTACCACCCCTCCCCCCTTTCCTGTTAACTGCTCATTTAACTTAAGCTCTTTCAGTGCTATGAATGCAGTCGTGTTTCGGTCCAACATGAATTCCAGCGTCACTGTTAGCCATGCTCTTGTGGCTCTCACGTAAGGACACCTCACACTACTACCTGCAGTTCATATTTTAAGTGTGTATTATTAAAGGAACATATTTTTTATGAAGTTGTGGCCATCTGTCTTGTATGCTGTTTTAATCAAAGTAGTGTATTCTTTTCATTTCAAGCCTTCTGGAATATGATGTATTTCCAAGGGACTCAAAATATTTAAAGGGTTAGTTCACCCAAAAATGAAAATTACATCATTTATTACTCACCCTCATGTCTTTCTACACCCGTAAGACCTTCGTTCATCTTCGGAACACAAATTAAGATATTTTTGATGAAATCTGATGGCTCAGTGAGGCCTACATCGCCAGCAATGCTACTTCCTCTCTCAAGATCCTTAAAGGTACTAAAAACATCAGTGGTTCTATCTTAATATTATAAAGCGACGAGAATATTTTTTGTGTGCCAAAAAAACAAAATAACGACTTTTTAACAATATCTAGTGATGGCCGATTTCAAAACACTGCTTCGGAGCATTACGAATCTTTTGTGTCGAATCAGTGATTCGGATCGCATGTCAAACGGCCAAACTTCTGAAATCACGTGACTTTGGTGCTCCGAAGCTTCATGAAGCAGTGTTTTGAAATCGGCCATCACTAGATATTGTTAAAAAGTTTTTTTTTTTTTTTGGCACACAAAAAATATTCTCGTCACTTTATAATATTAAGGTAGAACCACTGTACTCAAATGAACGGATTTAAATATGTTTTTAGTACCATTATGGATCTTGAGAGAGGAAATGTCATTGCTGGCGATGCAGGCCTCACTGAGCCATCATATTTCATCAAAAGTATCTTAATTTGTGTTCCGAACATGAACGAAGGTCTTATGGGTGTAGAAAGACATGAGGGTAAGTAATAAATGATTTTATTTTCCTTTTTGGGTTAACTAATTCTTTAATGAGGAAAAAAGTGTCGGGTGGGGCTTGATTTTTATTCCGTCAGGAATTGGTTGGAACGTAAAAGGTGGGTCAAGTCACATTTATTTACATAGCACTTTATACAATACAGAAAATAAGTGTTAATGTTGTAAAATTATTGAAAAAATTCTATTTCAGCTGTAAAGCCGCTTTACAGAAGGCAACAGTGTCATTATTTATCTCAGTGTTTCAATTCAGTTCAATAACTGTTAGTGAATTCTGTCTGGCTAGTGATGTCAACTGGGAAGGAATGTCACAGGTTGAGCTAGATATTACATTCTGACTTTATTTAGATGGTCATTTATTGAAACTTAAAGGGTTAGTTCAAGTTAGTTATGAGTAAAAAGAAAAAAAAAAGCTCACCCTTATTTCGTTACAAACCCGTAAGACTTTTGTTCATTTTTGAAACACAAATGAAGATATTTTAAATTAAATTTTAGATTTCTGACCCTTTATTTTTCAGTCCATGAAACTACCATTTTTGACGCTTCAAAAAGTCCATATAGAGATCATAAAACTAATCCATGAATCGAGCCATTTAATTCCAATTTTCTGAAGAGACAATTGATTTATGGACATAATAAATTTAGACTTTAATTCACATAAGATCAGCGAACATAGAAGATCAGCCATATACGCTAAGGACAAACCTCATTCGTTCTTGTGGAAGCTCAAACGTTTCTGCGTAACGAGAGAATGAACTTCAGTGGTTCTCGCACGTCAAGCAAGCATGCTTGATCTTCCCTTTACCATATCTATTCTAATGTGTGCGTTGATGAGTGTTTATATGTGAATAAAAGCCTAAATGAAATCTCTTCATTATATAAAGTGATCGGATTAAACCGCTCAGTTCATATGGATTAGTATTATGATCTCTATGAACTTTTTGAAGCATTAAATTGGTTGTTGTGTGGACTGTCAGTGGAGGGAAAGAAAGCTCAGATTTGTTTAGAAGAAGAACGAAAGTCTTACGGGTTTGGAACTACATAAGGGTTTCATTTTTGCTTGAACTAACCCTTTAACTGCAAAACTGATTTGTTCTGTATTTTTCAAGTTTGTGATTTCACTGTCAACATGTTAAAATGTCCTACCCCAATTATTTCCATGCAAAGAGGTTAACTAATCATAACAGAGCTTATTTACATATAGAGTTACAGAAGGCAATGAGCAGCAAGTTTTAGTCAAGAGAGGGGGTGGAAAATGGTCACAAAATAAATGGCAGAACTCTTGGTGAACTTCAGGAGGAAATGGTTATGACCTCTTGAAGATTTGTTTGTTCTTGAAACATGGCTGTCCTGCTTTTTATTTGCATCCACCGTGGATCTGAATGCAGTTTAGCAACATGAATGGACTTGTTTCCTTAAGGAAACAAAAGAAATGAGTAGCTGGCATGATTCACAGCATTTTCCAAACAGACTGTCAAAGTCTAACTACCTCAAGCTTTTTTTTTTTTTTCTTTTTTTTTTTTCTTTTTTTTTTACAGGATTTATATTCATTGAACTTTTATGGCAGTTTTAATGATGTGTTAATAAATCTTTAAGTACGTTTAATTTAAATCGGTTACACTTTATTTTGATAGTCCACTTTAGATATTCTACTAACTATAACTTTGCAACCATACATCAACTCTCATTAATTTGCAATTTCATGTCAACTAACTCTGAGTATTAGTAGACTGTTAGGTTAGGGTTAGTGTTAATAGAATAACTTGACATGTTTTTGTAAAGTTACACATCTCTTTTGGGGATCATGAAAATAAAGTATCAGCAGATATTAAGTAGACAGTCTCCTAATACTCTAATGACTGGTGGATGTCATGTAGTTACTAATAGCAAGTAGAATGTCTGACTGTTGAAATAGTGTTACATTTAAATTTAGTGCTGCCCAACACTTTGGAAGTCCTCAGTCCTGTTTAAATGCTTCAAATATTGAGATGTGAAAGCATCATTCTGGTGATACACTGATTTTAGCAATAATATTAGGCTCATGGTTGTGAACATATTCAACTGTAAGGCAGAAGACCAACCTGTGTAATGCCAAATGCTTTAGACTGGAGTGAGAAAGAAACTTGCACAGACAGCATTGCATGTAACTTATTGCACAAACTTCCACAAAAAGTTGTTCTCATATTAAAACACCATTACTGTTGCATATTTGTCATGACCATACATCTTTGCAGGTGTATAGCTTCAGTCTACTTCTTCAGTCAAGACAAGACCCACTCAGCCCCAGATCTGTCAGTCCAAGAGACAGTTCATTTTAATTGAGTTGAAATGGAGAAAAGGCATAAACATTTTGAAGACCGAGCTATGCAGTACAGTGGCTAAGCAACCATGCAATTCTTGAGAAATCTCTGTAATGAAAATACTGTGCAGATTAGTAGTTGAGGTAATGATCATCTTCAGTACAGTAGAAATAGACTGGGGTCCAGCCTGAGACAATGAGTTAAAGGCCACATTTAGGTGTAACATCAAGACTAACTATGCCAAGAGGATACACAGCATGTAGACCGAAATGGTGAATGTGATTTCACCAGTCAGCCAATCCAAAAATAGGGATAGGTTTACAGTTAATATCAAGTTTAGGCTAACAAGAGGGTTAGGTGCTTCTACATAAGTGTTATTCACCTATCATTTCCCTTTGATTTAAAGGATAAGTTAGGGTTAGGTTTAGGGATAGGACTATGTTTTTTGGACAAGAATGTTCCAGGATCAACAAAAGATGTTGATCCAAGCAAGTCTTGGCGAAATCACGGTGACAATTTTGCTAACCTTTTACTATACTTTAGTGACATCAGATATGCATTTTGACTAGTTGGCTATACAGATGCAGGTAGGTTCACCTTTTGACTGCAAATGTTATGTAAAATTCTTTTTGTATTGTTAAACTGGATCCAGGCTTTGATTTATTGGTCAGTGTGATGTTTATATAACCAAAATTCACTATTGTTGTGTAGGTGCATTCTTTTAATAAGTAACTGCATGGCATTAAATAATTTTCCTTTAATTATACATTTAAAAAAAAAAAAAAAAATGCTAACTTAAATAGCAAAAGCTGCATATCATGATACAATCATTTAAACAAAGCATAGATACCATAGCAATAGACAATAAACAAAATACTGACAGACATAAAATGATACAAAACCATACTTGTAAATGTATGGTAAAAAAAAAAGTACAATTGAATACATCAGAATATGTTTAAATGAGCAACTAAAGGACGTTTGCCTGCTTGCATTGCTGCTGCAGCATCTTTGGACAAAATGAAAGATTGTATTTGAAATCTACAGTAAACATTCTAGTTAAGTTTAAGATTTTACAGGTATTTAACTCAACACCTGGTTTCTTAATTTGCGTAAAGTGCTGAGTTCAGTTATCAGTGTATTGACGTTAATGAACCGAGCAAATAATTCTAAATGGAAAAGAAATCTTGCGCAAGTGTCCACAGACTAGTTAATCATATTAACAATGTCTATAAATGTGTCCTATTACCACAGTGTCATGATTTCAAACTTAAGATCTGAAAAGTGCTATTTTTCTTTCAAATACCACTTTTTTTGATTTGTCTAAATATGTTTTGGATTTATTCTTGGCTGATTTCATTCTTTTAGTTTTAAGTCCAATTCTGTTTAACTTTTCTGTGATTGGTCAAGATTACTAGAAGGCAAATGTTTCTCTTTTTAAAAGTCAGACGATGTCCTTTCAGTTCAAAGAACAGATCACAAGGGAACAAAAATACCACCATCAGATCCAGACATGACAGACTACATATGTAATGGCTTGTTATTCCAATTAGATTGGAGGATAAAAATAAACGCAGAACGGTGGTAGAAAACAAGGGTGGAGTCCATGTAGGTGTTTGTTGCTGCCTTTTTTCAAACAGCATGTAATTACAGGGTCACAGGTTGCCTGCGTTATGAAGCCACAATGAGTGTGATTAATGATTATTGAGGGGTTGAGTTTCTCAAAAGTAGAATAAAGGATTCACCCTAATCTGCTCCAATGCTTCCTGCTCATATCTGAACAACAGGACACGTTATACATCATAATTTGCACTTGAGTATTTCTGAGCAGAGCCAAACATTAAACCGCTAATCAAAACAAATGTTCAGTTTGTGAACTATGTAATCACAATAACATTACAGCTAAGCTGCGATCATCCCAAATACCTTATTTCCTTATTTAAACACTGATATCATGGTAGTACAATAATTTTACTATAGTAAATACACCTGTTGAAGATTAAAAGTAAAATTCTTGATCTTACCTGCATTAATGTTTATAATATTTTACATAGTAATGTTGCAGTATAGTGCATTAAATATGTGGATAAAAAAGTATTCAGAGAATACAATATATTTATATATATAAACTTGTAACATAGACATTGTTAATCTTCCAGTAAGTAGATAATCTTGTTTTTCTATCCATTTTGTACTTAAGTACTTAATGTACTTATGTCACTCTGAGGGCCATGTTTTTCTAGGACTGGACGGGACCCGGGGGTTTGCTTTAGGTGACACCTGAATAAAGAACAAACACAAAAGTTGTTAAAGTTACACGATAAACCACAATGGTAATATTCTGATTTCTCACATGAATGATACAATTTTAATAATTATGAATTAATGTACTAATACATTTTTTGGTGAAGCACAGCAGATTTAATAGTACATACTTTCAAAATAAACATGAAATCTGAATTTACACTATTTACATTCTCAAAATAGGTTCTAATTGTGAAAAAAATCTAAATAAACATGCTTCTGAAATGAATTTCCTTTTACTCTGATGTCAGTCAGTCTGCGCGGACAGTTGGATAATATTAACCAGTAGCCAAACAGCTATTTAGGCATTGTTTCAACAAACTCCCATTCACATCTGGCTCCATTCTGGTGTGTAACACTCACTTTTCATGACCCAATCAATCCCAAACTGGTAAAATCAAGTCTCGTCCTACATTTTACTGAATGAATATCTTGTTTCACTTACATCACTTTAACAAGTCTTGTAGAGTGACTATTAAAAGTAATAAAACTGCCCAAATCCTGCTGCTTGATCTTACAGGCTGCAAAAGTGGTCAGTGCGAGAGGACTTACTTCCGCTTGCGTTTTTGAGTAGTTCATGTGGGCATAAAGTAGAACTGCAATATCATTGTGGGATGCCTCCAGGGCAATGGAGAGAGCATTACTCCCATCCTAAAGGAAAGAAGCCAAAGGGCATAAATTTACCATAATGCATTTTCGTGTTGGATGCTTTAACACTGGTTACCGAATCCAGCAACATTTAGGGTGTGACTTATTTCTTCTTGACATCGGGCCAGTTGCATAAACATAGTGGATCTTAAAGGGTTAGTTCACCCAAAAATGAAAATTCTGTCATTGATTACTCACCCTAATGTCATTCCAAACCCATAAGACTTTTGTTCATCTTTGGAACACAAATGAAGATCTTTTTGATGAAATCTGAGAGCCTTTGGCCCTCCTTAGACAGCGACAAACAATGATCAGCGAACATAAACAGAAGCTCAACCGAACCTACTTGACACCTCATTGGTTTTTGCGGAAGCTCAAATGTGCTGTGTAACACACAAGAATGAACCTCATTGGTTCTCGCACGTGAAGCAAACATGCTTGAGCTTTTGTTTACCACAACTGATGTGTGAGTTGATAAATGTTTATATGTGAATAAATTCAGTCTGTTGATCATATAAAGTGATTGTGTCTCCAGAAAATTTGGACTAAACTGCTCAATTCATATGGATTATTTTTGTGAAGCGTTAAAGTGGTAGTTGCGTAGTTGTCTATGGAGGGACAGAAAGTTCTCAGATTTCATCAAAAGATCTTCATTTGTGTTCCGAAGATGAACAAAAGTCTTACGGGTTTGGAACAACAAGTGGGTGAGTAAATGATGACAGAATTTTCATTTTTGGGTGAACTGTCTCTTTAAGAACTAGTCTGACGAACTAGCAAATGGTTGGGGCTTATCAGTCTTTCTTTTTGGATTCAAATGACTGTCTTAAAACAGTTATGACCAGTCTTGAAAAAAAAAAAAAAAATTAGATGACTAACTTGTATGACTAGTCTAAGAAGTTAATGCAATCAGCCCATAATTTTCTGTAAAACATCCAGTACAATATCCTACTATAATGAAACAAGCGACTGCACTGGATTTCAAACATACACAATTACTTTGGACCCCACAGGAAATGACTTTAGAAAAATAAAATCAAAATGTTAAATACACCATATATCTGCTTCTACCTCAAAATAAAAAATAAAATATTTAATTGTGAGATCAATTTAAAAAAAAAAAAAAAAGAAAGAAAAATTGTGTGATAATATAAAGTAACAAGAGAAATAAAGTCACAATTGTGAGATATAGAGTCAGAGATATAGTTTTTTTCCCCTCTGAGGCAGAAACAAGCTTCTATTGCATTCATTTATAATATTGAAAATAAAAATGGTGATGCATTTTTAACCCAAAATCTTGTTAGTTCAATCAAGTATGACAAACTTTCCCAAACTCAAAGTCGCTTTATAATAAGCATATATCATTGAAAAATTAAAATCTTAAGGAAAGAAAGTCAATGCTAAAAAAAAAAAAAAAAAAATCATGGCTAAAATGTCTTTCTCTTCATTTGTCACACTGGAATTAGAAGGTTTAGCTGAGCTCTCTGCATTGTGGAATCATTCTTAAATAGTATGTTGACCTTCGTTTGAATGTTAGCGTGACCAACAATTTAGTTAATTATGGCTTTATTTTAAGGTAGAGTATTATGCAGAAACAGTACATATTTTAGTAAAAGTATTTGAGGTGTACTCACATTGTCCACAACCGAAATGTCACACCCCGGCTGCTCCAGCAGCAAGGAGACAATCTCAGCTCGACCGTGTTCACTTGCACACATCAGAGCAGTGGACCCCTCGTCATCTTGGATGTTCACATTAGCACCACATTCAAGCAGTGCGCGCACCATCTCCTGCCGCCCATGACTCACGGCCAGCATCAAAGCCGTCTGTCCTGCCTAACCACAGACAAACCAAAAGATAGGTGCTCATCTAAAGGGTCTATGCTGTCTGGCAATCAATGCATCCCTTTCATTAACTTACACTCTAAAAATGCAGTAATATATAGCCCCCAATAGCCACCAAAGTGTATTTTGGCAATTAAGCCAGACTAAATGCATGAATGCAATTATAATTTCATGGTATTACATACAAAATATCAAAACAAGTGGCATCTGCAAATGTTCTCATCTCAGATCAGAACTTAACTATTGTGAGCCATTTTGGCTGTTATTAACTTTCTTTAAAATGAATGTCACATTTTTATGTTTGTTTGTTTGTTTTTTAATCTAATGAAATGACATCCATAAATTTAAGAGCATAAGGGACACTTAAAAGGGTTAGTTTACCCAAAAATAAAAAATTTCTCATTACTTGCACACCCTCCAGTTGTTCCAAAGCTGTATGAGTTTCTCTTGTCTGTTGAACACAAAAGAAGATATTTTGAAGAATGTTGGTAACCGGACAATTGATAGTAGAAAAAAAAAAAAATACTATGGAAGTCAATGTGCTTCGTCAACTGTCTGGTTACCAACATTCTTTAAAATATCTTCTTTTGTGTTCAAAATGTTGGCTAATATCAGAAAATCTTTTAAACAGCTCTAACTATTTAAAAATTTGTGGTCGGTAAAGCTTATTTAATGTTTTTGAACAAAGTCTCTTATGCTCATCAAGGCTGCATTTGTTTGTTTAAACATACAGTATTATTGTGAAATATAAAAATATGTTAATATATTGTAAAATGGAATTTATTCCTGTTGGGGCAAAGCACAATTTTCAGTCTTCAGTGTCACATGATCCTTCAGTAATCATTCTAAAATGCTGATCTGATGCTCAAGAAACATTTCTTATTATTATCAATGCTGAAAACATTTTTGCTGTTTTTATTCCTACTAGCCACTTTGGAATTTATATATAATATATATATTTTTCAATTGTAGTCTTTTAAAAAGCCAAGTGCAATGTAGTGTTGTCAAAAATATAAATTTTTCGATACATATTGATACTAAAATATCTGAAACGCTTCCAATACTAATTTTCCTGCAGAATAGATACACAATACCAGCTGCTCTTTCTTGCTCTCTCATCTCTCTGACAGCGAGTTGACACACAATCCCGCCTCCCCTCACTCACTTGGATTGCAGAAATTGTGCATAATTTTACTCATTCCCGCAGATTTTGTTTTCACACCCAAAGTGCACGCACATAAAGCCAACTCTCAGAACTAAATTGAGTTCTTTTTCATTGCTTATTGCATTTAAACAGTCAAATACATGCAAAATAATGTCAAAATGCTGGTCTTGGTGAGTATTCATGTGAATATTTTAAGTAAACGTAAACAGAACACGCATGTGTAACAGTATAATGGATCTGTGCGTCAGGTCTTAAAGTGACAGCAGCCTAATATACCTGCTGCTAAATTATGAGATAATATTAAAAATATCTTTATGGCAGTTTATTCCCATGGTATCGATGTCAAAATTGTGGCCAGTGAAAATGCTGAGTGGCTAGTAACTCTGGAAAACCACTAGCCACAGTGGCTGGTGAGCAAAAAAGTTAATGTCAAGCCCTTGTAGTGTATATGTATTCCATATTTAATGGAGAAAATTCTGTTACTGTTTTATTTCCTTTAGCAAATCTTTCACCAAATGAGTTTAGAAATGTATAAAAATGAAAGCGGGCATACCATGTCCAACAAGCATCTATCTATACTTCAGAAATAAAAGTTCCAAAAGGGGGTTTTTGCAGTGATGCCAAAAAAGAACTATTTTAGTTTCCCCAAATCTTTCAGTGAATAGTCTACTATAAAGGACCTTTTGTGCAATGGAAAGAATCCATGGATGTTAAATTCTTCAGCAATAGATGCCAATGATGAACCTTTATTTTTAAGTGCGAGTTGAAATGTCATATTTAGCAGAGGATATAATCTCAGATGAATATCTAATTAACCGGGTGACTTACTTGGCTCGCCTTGGCATTGACATTGCCCAGACGGAAGAGTTTCTGGACCACTGCCATGTCGTCCTCTTCCTTCACTGCTGAAAGGGCTGCCAGCATCACAGCTGTATATCCGGCTTTATTCTGCTGATCAACATTGCACATGCCTGCACATGAACACATCCACAGCTGATTATGCATTGCCTGAAGTTTCCTGTAACGATGTATTGTAACAATGTCCCAAACTATTGGACAACTCAGAACAGCTCATTAGCATATAGTCTATAAAAATGCACTTTTCTGTACTTAAAAAATTACTTAAACTTACTTAAATAAAACTTGACCTCCACAAATGGACAAGAGTAAAATACACAAACTTGAATGATAAAAAAAGGTAACAAAAGGACAACACTCACTTAAATGTGCAATATAGTGAGGCCATGTGACCACAATGTTGTATTATTACTGTTGGAAATGACTATCATTGCAGGCAATATGCATTAAACAGTATTCTCTGTATAACAAAAACATACTTTTCTTAGCATTAAGCTAAGGAATGTAGCTGGGTGCATTTTCCCATGGTTTGAGGCCCGTTCAAACCAAGAATGATAATTATAAAGATAACTATAACGATAACTGTATTAGCGTACACACCAGCGGTATCATTCTGTTTATTCTAAGTGCATACAGCATTTTTGTCGTCTGCTGCTTTAAATGCTCAGGATGGATTCTGATTGGCTGCCAATGTTTTTTATTGTTCTTCAGCTGAAAAATCATTCTGAAAATGATTCAAATTATATTGTTTCTCTGTGCCATTATCGTTGTAGTTGCGATGTGGACTCTGCTATTCTTTTATATTTAGAACTATTTTTTTGACTATGTCTTTATCATTCATTATCATTATGGTTATCATTCTTGGCGTGAACAGGCCTTTATTCAACTGTGCTAGCTGTATATTTTAGGGACGCCAAATATTTATGAATTCTTAAACTTACATTAGTTCACTACGTTAATTCCCTTGCAAAAGAATGAATTCAGGAACTCTATTAGATACTGATTGTTATAATCTCAGTTTTGGTATTGCATTGCTTGTTACCATGTTATTCTGATGTGTCAGAAAAAAAAAAAAAAACTGAATTCTATTAACCTGTGTCAAGCAGCAGGTCCACAACAGTGAAGTTTGAATGGGAGACGCTGTAGTGTAAAGCAGTGTTGCCATTGCCGTCAGTCATGTTGACTACGTGTTCCAGCAGGATGGGGGAGACCTCTGAGAAAGCCATCAGGTAATTTGACACACGTAATGGCTGGGCCATCTTTGCACTGGATACTCGGAACCACTCCAATTGAACGGTATGAGTGCTGGACAACTGTGTAAGTTAACAGAGCAACTTAATAGTTTATTGTCAAGTTTGACCGGAATGAATTGATTCATTTAGAATAATGACCACAATATGAACTAAATGAAATGTGTGTAATTTGTTCCTACCACTTCTTTACTCTTTACTGATTTGGCTCCGTCATTAAGGTGGTTCTTCAAAATTAGACAAGCTTCACGCATTTTGGCACTTAGTTCAAACCTGTAAGATAATGTCCATTTAGTTTTGTATATATATGTAATATATTTGTGATTACATAAATCACAAATATGTAATATATTTGTGATTACACATTACATAAATACTCTGCACACCACACAAATAGCTTCTCACTTAATAAGCAAACTTGACACTTAATTGATTTCAATAGTTTAATGTTAACATTTTGCTAGGCTAAGTACATGATACTCTAATAAGCATAAAAAATATATAGCACATTCAAATACTGGGTAAATTATTCTGTTTTTAATTAAAGGTGCAGTAAAAGAAACACTTGGGGCCCTATTTTAATGATCTAAGCGCATGGTCTAAAGCGAACGGCGCAAGTGCATTTAGTGAGTGTCCAAATCCATTTTTGCTAGTTTAAGGATGGGGAAAATGGTTGGCGCGCCTGGTGCATGGTCTAAAAGGGTTGTCCTTATTCTCTTAATGAGTAATGAGTGTGTTTTGGGTGCAACGTGCAATAAACCAATCGAAGTCTCATCTCCCATTCCCTTTAAAGGTGATAAAGAGGATCTTTTCGTCGACTGAGAAACCAAAGAATGTTACTGAGTTTTTGAAATGAGCGCATGCGTAAGAACAACCCCCCTCCTTCGAAGGAACGGCTACCAAAACTCATAAACACTCGTATTGGAACACGAGTGTTTACCACCGGCATTCGCTGTGTTGTGTTAGTGGTTTCATTATGTCGGACTCACCGCAGGTTACTCATAATCTGCAGTTGTTACTCCTGTCTCCTGACAAAAACATTGCATGCGGCGCCTGTGGAGTGTGGAAAGTTACTGGAGCACGCAGCCGCGCTCGTCTCTCACAAGGAACGTCATGGCAGTGATTGACAAGCCAGAGGGCCAATCCGCGCACGTCTCTCACAAGGAACGTCACGGCAGTGATTGACAAGCCAGAGGGCCAATCGTTTACGCGATGATCGCGTAGGCCCTACCTCGTGCACAGATGATGTATATTAATATTATTCCTTTCAGTGCACCTAATAAATAGTCTTTTATCAGTTAGTAAAGACAGTTTCAAGTAATATTGCAAAAATGTATAAAACAAAACATCCTCTTTAGCACCTTTAAAAGTCAGTTGTGCTTGCGACATGGCAGATTCACTATTTACATGGCGGAATTTGCCAGCGGAAAAACTAAACTCTTCTGTAGTGAGGAAACGGATCTGCTTGAGAACGAGGTTAATGCGCACGAGCAGACCATCTGCGGGATTCCACCAAAGCATTTTTATCATTATGCACACAATAATAATCTTTTACACTGTAATCATTATATTTTTAATATTTGGCATGTTTGTGTGCTGCTGCACGTTTCTGTGTGTAATAAACAGAGTGTATGCAAATTGTGCACCTGCATATAGGCGCATATTACTAACACGTTCTTTAAATAACAAAACAAATATTGCGGCATTGACTTTAGACCAGGTTTCAGTCGGTCAATGGCGCAGTCTGTTTCAGTTACCTCAAAATAGCAACACGCCAACAATGCACCTGAACACACTTTGTTTTCAGACCAGCACACCCATGGTCGCACAAATGGGCGCAAATGCATTTACTATTTAAACAACGTGGCACAGGATGTAAAAATGATAACCGCGTCAGGCTGAAACTAGCAAAAACCACTTGCGTCGTGCCTGGCACCGCATTGCACCGGGTGTATGATAGGGCCCTTGATATTTGAAATCAACCCAAACAAACATACCCCTCCCTTCATTGCTCTGCCTCCAAAATGCACGAAGATGTGCGAATGTCTTTTTATCATAGCTGAAGAGAAGCAAAATAATGCTTCGCAAAAAATAATGCGAAGTTGACGAACAACAAGGAAGAACAAAAATTGAACAAACAGTACACATAAGTATATACAAGCAAGAGTTTGTTAATTGCCAGCAGCACAGCAGCTCCAGACAAACAATGAAACTAAAAACTGTCCTGTTACTATAGCTAACAACAACAACAGCACATCTTGGTTCTGTGAAACAATGTTACTCACGTATGGAGCCAAAACAACGCAAACTCTGTGTCTGTTTCAGGCCTTCCTGCTTAGGTCTCTCCAGGGCTGGAAAGCTTCTCTACTTAATATTAACGCAGGTCCTAAAGATCTTACCTGATCATAACCCTTATTTTTTCAGTGATTTTCCTCTGAGCTTTTCTCTTTTGTAATGTCTCTCAGCCATCTCTCTTTCTACAACCTTTCTTCAAATCTACCTCTTGCTCACTCTCTCTCCTCCCTCATCATGTGTATATATATACATTCATAAGCCTCCTACCACTACTGCCACATTCAACAGCGTTTCTCAGAAATCACTTTTAAGGCAAATTCCTTTTTTTCCGATATTAAACATTCTTAGATTGCTTTTTTCAGGACACATTTGATGCTCATCACCTTTTTTTTTATAAAAAAAATAATATATTTTTTTAAATTGTAGTACAAGTGAGTCAACAATATTTTTGGACCTTAATTTTTTTCTAGCACAGAGATTAATTTAAAGCAAACTGTTTTATGATATGAACATGTCATCACACAAATCTACAGGCACTTACTTTTCCTTTACTTCCTCTGCCTGATCCTTTAAATCTTCAGTCCCAGCTGGCATGTTTTCATCACTATCAGTTTCATCCACATTTATATTCATCTCTTCTTCAGATGTATCCTCTAGAGCTGCCTCTTCTTCCACGCTGCTGTCTGAACATGCACCAGCCTCACTTCCATCAGAGGAACTCTCTTCATCCTCTTCTTCATCCTCTTCACTAGAGGTCGACTCATACCTGCAAGATTTTAGGTGGAGAAATTCAGTATAGTATCATCAAATTAGAAGAGCCATGTTGGAAGCCAGTGATATACATACATTTGTTACTTGGCATAAAAGTATTTATTGTAATTCATAAATGTAATTGTATTTTATGATATTACTGTTGTTGCCATTTTATAAAAGCAATAAGTTGTGGGACGCAGTTGATGACATTGATGTTATTATGGTAAAGGCACTTTGTATCATGCCTAACAATATTTCATTATTTAAATATCTGCTCTAGCAACTCACCCTCCATTTAGAATTCCAACAAACTTCAAGCTCTTTTTGCCACCACTGGAAACTGCACCAGCGCCACTCCCATCCTTCCTCTTCATGATAGATTTCAGAGGGCCTGCAGCTTTATTGCAAAGAAATCACTGTTAAAGGGGTTTTCCAGATTTATTTAAATCAACATGAAACAGCATTTTCAATACTTTTGAGATAAAGAAATAAATGTATGGTGGGATTTGAGTTTATCCATTCTGAATTGACTGAATCGTGCCGTGACCTGTATTACATGAATAGTAAGCGACTTTAAATTATTTCTGCGTTTGTTACTGTGTTTGTTAACTAATGGCAACATGTTAGAGAGGCTGCATAACCTACAACAGTATAGTCGCACTGCAAAAGCAGAGCAATTATCTTAATAAGACAATTTTTTTCTTTGGAATAACTGTGCATAGTATGACCATGAACATGCTTTACGAAAGTCAAAAAAATCTATTGACATTTAAAAATAACAATGCTTACTCTCTGCAGAAGTTGTCTGTTCTTCACTGTCTTGTATATCTGTGACACAGGGAGATTCCCACTGGATACCAATGCTTACTAGCGCCACGTTTTTTTCCTTTGAAGTTTCCACAGGATCTGTTTGAATGCTTTGGTCATTTTTTGAAATGTACTCCGGGTCAGTCACATCTGGAAACAACACTCCAACTGAACAAACTTCAGCAGGACATGTTTCCATTTGGGCATTGACTGTCTCTGGTTTCGCTATTGTCTCTTTGTCCAACATAATCTTGGATGTCCTCTCAATTTCCTGAGCCCTTAAAGCTTCAAGATCTTGGTTGACCTGAGTTAATTGTGTCTCAAGAACCTGGATTGACTCCTGTTGAAATTTGATAGTGTGTTGCAGGGTATCAATTTCTCGTTCTGTCTCACTTTTTAACCCTAGAAATGATTCTATTACCCAGACTGCCACATCTTCTGTATCCACTCCAGTCTGAATTCCCTCATCATGCATGACACTAGCCTCAGTCTCAATAGCTGCATGACAAACATCAATAGTAGTTTCGACAGCAGCATCCTTGAGTGCTTGACGATTGAAGACTACCACAGCCTCAAGAGGAATGTCACTACCTACTGATATGGATCTTTTTTCTACAGGAGTAGTGGTTAGTTTCCTTATTTCCTTTTTGTCTTGTTCATCACTTTTGCATTCTGGCCTTTTATTCCAAAGTGATGGCGATGGTAGGGGTCCTGGTTGAAAGGCTCCCACTACTGCCTCAGTGGAGACTTGCATTTTGAGCGTTGTATCAAGTTCTTCTGTTTTCTTTCGAAGTTCCAGAGCCAACCTTTCCTTTTCTGCACGGAGCATGGCAACTTCTCTTTCTAGAGCTGGTACTCCTTTCACTTTCTCTTCCATCTCTCTCAGCTGCCTAAGGGCAGTGGCCATCTGTTCTCGCACTGTCTGAAGCTGCCCAGGAGGCAATGTTCCTGAGTTGGAGGCTGGAGTGCTCCTTCCAGATGTCTGAGGACTGGCTCTGGTCCAGATCCCAGAGAGGGGGGTCTGCACAACAGGTGATATCTGTAGCAAGTGAGCATCTGAAGCAAGCTGGGAAGAAGCTACAGAGAAGTCCCTATTAGATCCACTGGCTTTGGAACTCACTTTGGAAAGGTCGGACAAATTAGAGCCTAAACCATTTGAAAACTGACTCTGCTCCTGTTGCAGACGAAGGCTAGTTTCAAGAAGTGTTCTCTCTACCCTAGGGTTGCGTGGTGGAGGTGGTGGTGGCACTTTGGACCAAGTAGGTTGACTGGGACTGATAACTGGTAATGGGGAAAGTGGATGTGATTTACTAGGTGATGTAATTGGGCTCTGGAGAAAAGGTTGGCTAGTCTGGCCATTCTCACTGGTTGTTGAGGAAAGGGACTCAGTGGATGTCCAGCCACTGGTCCGACCCCCAATACCCAAATTCCGCCCACGGTCACCCCGAGATCCCCTCCGAGGGTTCACATTAGCTCTACGAATGCTGTGTCCACTCTCGATTTCTTCAACATACTTGAGAAAATCAAGGTCCAGTTGGAATCCGTAGGGTGTCTGTACAGAATAGGAGCCACCTTGATCTGTTTCTTCCTCATTAGAGCAATGAAAAGGGGCACTCAGATCTGCAATGCAAATATGTTAGTGAAAGTGACAAAGGCCAAGTATGTAACCCACACTCAGAATTTGTCCTCTGCATTTAACCCATCCAGTTAGTGCACACACATTAGGAACTGTGAGTAGTAAACGCACACAGCAAACTGTGGACATACACACCCGGAACAGTGGGCAGCCATTTTTGATGTGGCGCATGGGAAGCGATTGGGGGTTAGGTGCCTTGCTAGTTGTCGGTATTGAGAATTGAACTCGCAACCTTTGGGTTACCAGCAGGGCTTGACATTAACACCCGCCAACCCGCCAAATGCGGGTAGATTTCAGCTGTGGCGGGTAAGACAGCCACTCCCACTAGCCACTTTGGTGGGTTGAATATAATTTCAGCCTAGAGCCAAATGAAAAGTAGCCAAGCTTGTCGTATCACAAAATTACGATTCAGTCACAATTTTTTATCGATTAACTTGCGGTTAGTGAAGGTGGGATAGGCGGAATCGCGCTAAATGACACAACAGAAGCGCTCGCGTGCGCGCGCTCTCTCTGTCGCGCGCGATTCAGTTCTCCTTGCGTCTGAATACACGCACACACAGATGTCAAAATGCATCGTGTGGAGTATCTCACGTGAATACAGTCGTCTATGGCTTACGGCTAAGTGGACGTAAACAGGTGGGTAAAAACTGGATATGTGTCAGTATGGATATGACATCCATGCATTCAGCAGCCCCCAAATAAATACCCCTCTGTCATTAATGTTAATCAAACATCAAAAAATGTTAAATACATGTATACATGTATGCTAAATAAACATAGCCTATGTATCTGAAAAAAAAAAAAAAATTAAATTACTCTTTGTAATTTGCTTCTTTGTTCTTTTTATATAGCCTAACAAAAATAACTGTACATATCTGATATATACAATGTATAGTCTTGATTTGGGTGGTCAATCTGCATTTGTAAGTTTGAAAGGGTTTTAAATCTTGTAAATCAAGTAAAATGACTCAAAATCAAGTAATTTAAGCATGCCAGAGTCAGCTTTAATCATATAAAATGTAATTTCCCAACAGCAAAATTGTGGCCAGTGAAAATGCTGAGTGGCTAGTAACTTTGGAAAACCACTAGCCACATTGGCTGGTGAGCAAAAAAGTTAATGTCAAGCCTTGTTACCAGTCTGACTCACTAAACATTAGGCCACGACTGCACAACATAGCAGGTGTGGTCATCTTGAAACATATTTTAATCTACTGAGTAAAACATTTACTTACTTGGCAGTTTGGAGGATATGTGCACTGATTGGGTCATTTTATGGAGCCTTCTGTTGCCCCTCCAGAGGACAAATCAGCATACCTGCAAGCAAAATACAAAATTTCAGTGCCATAGAAACATAAGACTAATGAAAAAAATTGTTTGGGAGCTGCAGAGCTGGTGACCTGCAACCTAAAAGCCTCTCTAAACCATTTGATTGATGTTTTTGGTCTATATGTGGTTTTATGGTCTATATCTGGTCACTGTGAATGTTTTAAGGGTTGTTCAGTTGTTAAGAGCCAATGGTCCTGGAGTGTCACAATTGACATGGGCTGATAGGTAATGGTGTTGATGCATGTTGCATTGCATGTTTATTAGATCACAGCAATGATGTATAAGCCAGGATGACACAGTTTCTAGCTGAAACATGCTCTGGTCTTATGTCATAGAAACAGTTGTTTTTAGACTGCACACATTGTCCTGAGGTTTCTGTGATCACCTCAAAATTGCGGTTAGCTGTCCAGTCGAACTTAATGGGTAATTTCAAAACAAGACTTGGCTGACAAAAAATACAGCTTTACCCCTCATAACAAGTAAATTGTGTGCCTCATTGTATTCCATGATCTTTTTACTTTGTAGTATATTTGGGTTATGCATTACTGTTAATGCTTGGATGGTATTTGTGCCGTTCTATGTATGGTGTTTCATTGCTTATGTTCCCAGACATTTTATAGAAAAATTATGCATTTTCTGCCTCGTGTCGCACCTGCTTTTCTATTTCTCTACTGTTCTTCATTTTTACTTTTGCTCTGTGCAATATTCTGGTTTAAATTACAAAATTGTAATTGTAGTATTGCACAATTATAGTATTATAGCATTATTAATTTTACTGACTTATAAATTGCTTTTTGCTGAGTTATAAATTGCTTGCCATCTGCATGGATTGTAAACATCATTGTACAACACGCTATGTAAAGCCAAATAACTTAATTACATTGTTTTCAGACAAGAATATAGGCAATGAAGAAGTATAAAAATTCTGCTGCTCAGTGCATCTACAGAATATTGCTGAGGGAATACAGGAGTTTTCTTTGGACATGGTACCATGGTGATGCTACTGTGTGTTTTGGACCAGTACAGTAGAGTCCAAAAGTCTGAGACCAATTTATATTTTTAGCATAACAATTTTAGTACTGAGCTGACATGAACAAAACCTGATGATCATATTTTCCAGCATGATTTGAGAATGATAAAAAGCATTTTGCATCTCAAATGAAGAAATCCTGACCTTTTGTACAAAGGGGTTCAATACTCAATGTCTTAAATTTGCTTATTTGATCATGATACACTTATGTTCAGTTAGTTTCTATTTTAATGGATTTTCAGTTTGTTTTCATCACTCACAAGTGTTTCTTTGCTCATCAAATCATCACACCTGTTTGTTATCATCTCATTATCACTGTGTATTTAAGTTGCTCTGTTTCACCCTTCAGTTGTTGGTCGACGTTTGCGTGTTGTTTCACACACACTGTTAAACCTTCTGTCTGTTCCTATGTTTAATGTATTATTAAAATCACTTCGTATTGGATCCTGTGTACCTTCGTCTTCATCTTCTTCATCTTGTGACAGATCATTGACCTTAGAGCAGAATTTTAAATATTTCTCATTCATTAATTATATCTGAGTTTTAATTGTGGTCCCCACAGTACAAAATTGCCATCTAATATACTGTATCACTGTATCATGGCACCACTACATACATTTTTATATGATTTCAATATATAACACTCACCTCACATATTATTAATAACACATATTGTGAACATCCTTTAGGATGCTAAATTTCAATACCAATGGACATAGCAGGCCATGGAAATATAGTTAAAACACACACACCCTCTGACAGAGGAGGGGAAGCATGTTACACATAACTGTTTTCACAGAGCCCCAGGCACATTCCACTAGACACTTCCTTTTTCACACAGTGCTAATATGACCAGGCTCGGACATGTCATTCGAGCACAAAGACTCCACAAAGGCAGCAAACCATTTAAATGCAGGATATAATGAGCAGACTGTTGGGCCAAAGAAAAAAAAAACAGAAGCACTACACTGGTTTAAGTAGTGCTGGGCCTGCTGGCAAAGGCTGTGTCTAATTAAAAACATATTGCGTACCGTTTGATCACATTTAACAGGCCAAAGCTGTTTTTTCCACTGATTGAGCAAAGTAACGGTACCATGTGGAGACTAAACTCGAATGCTTCAATATGTTTTGTATTGGACAGACTGACTGTGTCTGGCGCAATGCAGCACATTGTGCATGCAGCTAACCAGGTTTCCAGTCCCTGTGACTACAGTCTAGCCTGTCAACTCAAAGCGTGTTCTCTTGATTTGCAGCTTGCAGGACTTCCCCGTCCCTCCAGCTGTGAGCTGAGAGGTATCACTGTGTTTGCCTGCTGGTAACAGCCTAATTACAAGGCAAGAAGGGAAAAACACATTCCTGTCTAACTCTGCGCCTCTTAACTAGCATGCTACAAACATGCCAAGCTCACAAAAACAAAAGCATATCCACCGTTTTACAAAGAACTGAACATTTATACTACAAGACAGGGCCGTAACCACCATAGACATTGAGGGGGAAAAGTCCCCCTCCAAATAATTGGAAATGGACAAATACACTGCCCTCCAAAAGTTTGGAAACGCCCTAGAAAAGTAGGGTTTTGGACAATATTAGCATGAATCCTTTTTAATTTGTGATAATTTTGCACTGATAAGGGACAACACAAACTACGAAAACATATTTTATTATATAAGCAGTTTATACATAGAAAAAAAAACAATTTGATTAATCAAAATATCCACCATTAGCAGCTATCTGACCTAAACTGGGTTCTAATTTGTTCATTGTATTCTAAACTTAATTGGCAATCAATTGTTGAAGCTATTAAGGTGTGCTGACCCAAAAATCTTTTACAAACCTGGGCCAAGTTTAAACCAGTAACCAGGCATCACAGCTGGCAAAGGGGCATGTCTGACTTTGACATGTATATATTGCCATTATTATGTAATCAAAATGAAAATTATTATTGCTGGTCTTCAATGATAATGTCAAGTTACTGTAATGTATTTGCACCAAAAAATGATAAGGATTTATGCTGATATCGTCCAAAACCACGCTTTGCCAGGGGTGTTTCCAAACTTTTGGAGGGCAGTGTATGTAGACAAAATACTTCCAAGGCACTCACGTGGTAAAGTAAAAAGCCTTTAACGAACTGGGCTTAAATCATTAAAACAAGTTAAACGTAGATCTACGCGTTTCGTCAACACAGCCTTCTTCATTAAAGAAGAAGATGTTTACCTCCATCACATCCAGTGAGCACCAGTGGTTATATTAAGACACCCGTGTAGCACTCTCTGCTTCTGTTTCTTGCAAGAATATTTGACAACTGTTTTAGGATAGAAATGTTCAGCAACAGACAGTAATGTTCAGCGATAAACTTTATAAAATGTCACCATTTTTAATTGAAAATATGCTATTATTTGCATAATTAATGTAATTCAAAACTGAATGTGATGAGAAATGTTGTGCGTTGAATTCTTTAACCCCCACCAAAAAAAAAAAAAAAATTGGAATAATAGTAACAATATCAAAACTACAAAATAACACGTATGAAGTATGTAAATTATGTATTGACTAATTTAAGCTTCTCCAAAGATTCCAACTTGAGACACTTTGACATTGATTCAACTTCATGAAGTGATTCCTGGGAAGTATTATGAACATACAAAAGAAGTTTCCACATATCCTTGACACTTTTTCGCTGCTTATCTTTCATTATCTGCTCCAAAACAACCTTTTTTTTTTCTTTTTCTTTTTTTTTGTAAAGGTTTGTAAAGAAATTCATAAGTATATATAGACAAAGTTTATATTTGTCAACTACACTATTTTAAGTGATAAATCTTTAGATTTTTAAGATGATGAGAAGCATACATTCTATCAAGTGAGGTCAAAAGATTGACTGTTATTTACTGTATATCATCTATTTCACTGCTTGTCAAGTCAAATCAGAAGAAATATGTGTTCTAACCCTGTACCTTTCATTCTTTCATTTAGTTCTGGTCCATAAAAATAAGAGCTTTGTGAATAATATTCACCACTTTGAACACGGGAACAGTGACTTCTCAGAGCAGGCAAATAACTCTAACAAATCTTCCACTGTGGTGTTGTCTGAATGGGAGTCATGTTTTGAAAGTGACCTCATAGCACTCCCTCCCATTTTCCTGCAGAGGAAGCAGGAGGTCTCTACTCACATTATATTTTATGTGAACTCTGCAGGCTGGGCAAGGACACATCTTACTTAAAACAGGGCTGTTTCATGAGTGGGCAGTCCCATAAAAATCATTGACAGAGCCTTCTGATGCCAACCTTAAAGCACTGTCAGGAATTTGTGTGCAATCACATGACTTGAAGGAATAGTACACCAAAAAAAAAATGAACATAATGTCATCATTTACGCACATTCATGTTGTTTGAAATCCATGTGACTTCCTTCAGTAGAACACAAAATTAGATATTTAGCAGAATGCCCAAGTTTCTCCTTTCCATACAATGGAAAGATATTTCATATCTTCTGAAGCAATATGATGGGAATAGTTTGAAGACAAGCCATTAGATTTTCAGTAAATAACTTAATTTTGTTGTTTATTGGTTCTCAATCTCATCACGTGCACATTTAAACTTCTGTGTTTATTTGATGTGCTCTATGTATGTCAATCATTTAGATGTGAATAAAAGTCTAAATTATATCTGTTCATCACATAAAGAGATCATATCTCTTCACAAGTCTTGGATTAATCTGCTTGATTCATATGGATTAGTTTTACAATGCCTTTATGCTGTTTGTCATTTTGGAGCTTTTACATTGTCCATATCAATTTACTTTGTTTTATGTTAAAGAGTAATGTGAGCATTCTGCTAAATATATCTTTTTCTGTTCATCTTTGGAATTATTTTAGAATACTTTCATTGTTGTTTTATCAGTGTCACAGCCTCTGCAGCAACACAGCTGCTCTTTCCTGAAAGGAAGTGGGCCTGATAAGACCCCTGGGTCTCCTGGAAAAGCAGCTATTGTCTTTCAGGACAGTGAGTGCTAGACAGTTGATCAATAGAGCAAAAGCTGCTTCCTCAAGAACCAGGCAAGAAAAAATAAACAAGGAAATGAAGCACATGCACATGCTCTAAAAACGACATCCCTAGTGAAATTAGCTCATTTTTCAGGATACAAAAGCCAATGTTTAAAGTTGTAGATGCTGAAAACCAATATTGATTAAATGATAATAGGTTACATTTTTACTAGTCTTAGCGTCAGACGGCACACCTACAGTCTGTTAACTGAACATCTGACTCATATTGCACACAAAAACACACACACAAAGAGATGGTTAGTTAGGGTTGCCAGTTCAAATCGGATTAGATTCAAGGGCTCAAGGCGCACATCTGACTCATATTGCACACAAAAACACACACACAAAGAGATGGTTAGTTAGGGTTGCCAGTTCAAATCGGATTAGATTCAAGGGCTCAAGGCGCACCATTTACAATTTGGAAATGTTCACAAGTCGTTTTAACTAATAATTGTTGCTTCAATAAACACTTTTAAAAATGAACTAATCACTAGATTTGCCAGTTTGAAATTCCTGGCATCAAATATTTGAAAAAGATTCAGAGTTTTGTTTGAATCACTTACTAGTAACTACATTACTCATTCATGAGAAGAACTGTATTTGTTTGTTTTATGAGATCAATTTTTTGTGAAATAATCAGTAGTTATTACTTTTGGAAATTCCAGTCACAAAATGTACACATAATTGCACTCATTTTCTCAATGTTTCTTGCACAGTTGGTTGCGGACTGACACTGTTATTTCCACGTCTGTCTATTATTGTCGCATCTACTATTTTAGGTAAACTCACCCTTAAACTGCATGCATACAAAAGATGAATAGATCACCTGTTGTTCACAGACTCTTCCTGTCTAAAGGCCCAGGTTTACTACTATAAACACACATTATATAACATAACTGCATTTATCTTGATATAAAATGAAACAGCTTTCCAACACATAGAGCATGCAGCACTCTTGACATGTATCAACAGAATCACACCTATCAGGAAACATTCAATGACATCATATTTAAGCTTAACAAACATGAGGGTGCTCTTCCAAGATCAATAAGTACATGTAGAATACATGTTTGGATGACTGCACAACAAGGCTAATGCTATATATTAATGCTATCTTTTCCAACAAGAGGGTTGATCACCAAGAACATTTTTTAGGATGTTTTACTGGCTAGTATGGCTTGAACCATACTTTATAAAATTCTGACTGATGACTCATTAACTTTATGCTGACACCTATCGGCATGTATGCTGCATCTTGGAATAGCAAAACATTCAGCCTTGTTTGTCACGTGATTACATTATTCCATAACTAAGTGTCTATTAATATGGGGGTTACCAAAATAAAGGGAACCGATCTTTCAACATGGTTGCACCATAAGGGGGGAAGATACATACAATAAAAAAACTATTTTAAGCCACGACTGGATTTTTTTATCTCATGTGAGCGTAAGTAATTTTTAAACAGATTTGTCAAAAGCATTATTTAGTTCTTTGGTGTAAAATTTTAGTAAATGGAACTACTACTTAGTAAAACACTACTTAGAACATTTTTTAAAAAGCATGAAAGAGGACAGCTGCTGTGACAGTTAACAGCAACATCCTTCCATTGTTTCTGAAAGCTGCTTCAGAAAATGGACTCTTCCTGTGAAAAACAGCTGATTTACGGGAGTAAAAACAGATTCTCAAGGCCAGTAACAGAGACTAGAGGAGTCATTATTGTGGCGCATTATTGTGGAGTCATTATAGTGGTGCTTTCTTCAAAAAGAATCACAGCTATTACTGCTAATACTCAACATCAAGTTATGAGAATGAAAGTATGTACATTTCCCACACTGTGTGTGCTAAAAACATGAATAATACCTCAAATTATGCATCTTGTTCAGAAAAAGTGTGCTATTACTTTTAAGAGGTCTCTTTTTGAAGGAGGGACCCTAGCCACAACTAGACACCAGCATGTCATATAGATACTTGGAGTTGGGCACTTTTGACTTGCAAGCAACTAACAACCACTCAAAACAGCTTAGCAAGCCAAACAACACCCTGTTACCCACCCACAACAACACTGTAGCATTGTAGTGCCATTTTTTTGCATTGTCTTTGCTCATTTTCAAACATACATTTTCAAAATTATGTTATGCCGGAGAGGAATAGATATTTGTTTACATTCTTAAGTCCGCACTAAGAATAAGGCTGGGTTGTATTAGTCAACAATATATTCTCCATACGCTCTGTAAAATCACATATCAATTTCTTTTATACGTTTAGTATTTATCATGACAAATCAATATGTGAAGGTGTGATCAAGCTCAGCTCCGCATAATGAACAGAATGTTCAGTTCATTATATCTAGCACTTTGTGTGTGTGTGTGTGTGTGTGTGTGTGTGTGTGTGTGTGTGTGTGTGTGTGTGTGTGTGTGTGTGTATTCTGGGGTATTCTTGGCCTTGGTTGGTCTTACATGAGTCTATTTCCAACTTAATTATCAACTTGATCCTGTCAAAGTCAGGCTAGGTAACTCTCCTATAACAGCACATGACAGTATGTTTCTTCAACATCGTAGATTATTTGAAGTGTCAAGTGGTGCAAGAGAGAAAGTTTGATAGTCGCACATGAGCTTGTGGAATCAGCAAAGACCAGACAGAAAACATTTTATATTCTCTGCCTACATTTTCTAATTTCTGCCAGACATAACCTCTGAATTGATGTCTTCATCCCTTCAAACACATAATCCACGTCTGCCAAGCCGATGTCAGTAGATTTCAATATTCATTCAGTAAATTCAATATTCATAACTATGTGAACTGTTAAAAATTAAATTGGCTAATTTAAACTGATTTGAAAGGCTCATACTGCCACAGGTTTCTTATACATCCCATATACAAACATTTGACAAATTGGTTTTGTTCCACTTTTGTAAGTTGCTTTAGATAAAAGTATCTGCTAAATACATAAATAGAAATGTACTGTCACAGAACAGGCCAATTTTTATATTTTCTATGCTGATGTCTGTGAACATACAGACATAAAGGCACTAACTTTGTGATGTGCTAATTGGTTTAACATTTTCAGACAGCGCTCTGTCTCCCAAACTGGTACAATGTTCAGTATTTTCCACATACCGGCAAATAATGTGATTTAGAGGAAGAGAAAGTCTCTAGAACATGCTGCTGTGAACACTGCAGGCTCTATTCGCCTGCAAACAACTTATACATTCTCCACATTAACGGACAAACAAAGGACTTTTGTCAGGGAAGTCAGTCAAATCATGTCCTACTATTTAACTATATTAGATTAAAGATGAGAATGTATTAGACAACAATCAGCGCAAAGCAGCAAAAGCCAGCCTTATAAGGGGTGGAATGGAACCATAACACATTGCTGAATTGCAATCGGTTTTTACTATATTATGAATAGGATCACATGGAGATACAGAGGCTACATAGTCATCTACCAAATCCTAAACATTACATAATTAATTCACATTTCATACTGAACTTTGTTAATCACAAGGCACTGTATAGCATTGAATTCAGCATTGTTCTGAACACATGGAATGCAATAAAATTCTTTACATGTATTCCACTTTGTATGTAGAAGGAGAAGAGCAAGTGGAGGGGCGACCCAGACAGGGGAATGGCCCATAAATAGAATCATGAGACCTGAAGCATGTGATTCTTTAGTGTTTTGGAGGCAAGTTTAATTTTCAAGCTACAGAACTTTTTTGGGACAACAACAATCTACTGTATTGTTAATAGTAGTTTTGTCTGCAGTGGAACAGTAGATCAGGATGACTCGATTAGTGGAAAGGTCATGCAAAGGTCATATTTCGTCATTATGAACTGTTTTCTCCCTTTGCTCATATTGCATTCAGTATTTTTATTAATAATATAAATGTATTTATTGCATTCCATGTAATGCACAGACACTTTGCGTATGCATTAGGAGTTAAAACACCTAAACACCTCATTTTTTCTTTCTCCTTTTAATTATTATTTTGCATGTTTGAATAAAATTTAAAACCCTGATTTCTGGGACATTATTTTCTTACAATAAAAATGAAATAAACATGAAACCAGGTTAAAGGTTCAAATAAAAGAAAAATATACTTCAGAATATAAGGTAATGGTTTGCGATGTGACCCTTCACTCAGCAGGTTACTCACTCAATAGCTAGTTTGGGGAAAAAAAAATTTTTTCTGTAGTTATTGATAAATCTACATTCAATTCAATAAATTTGCAAACAGGGTTACATTGTTGAGCTTCATGAATGCAGAAAGCACTACAGTTGTACAGTGTACAAAAACTGAATCAATATTAGCTTATAAGATATCTAGCCTAATAGTTCTCTTTCCCCAAAGACCAAAGGCTTGTGCTTCAAGCAGTCAATCAATATACAAACAAAATCAATCAATCAATCAATCAATCAATCAATCAACAAAGTAATTGGACACTCATTTGTACCTTATTGGTGAAGCAATAATAGGATACAGGCTGCACTACACATACATTTCTTTATCTTGACTTTAATCTAAAGCCTTGTAACAGTTTAATCTTTAATTGTGTTATTCTGCAGAGATTTGAAAATGCTATTGCTGTTAAAATACTAAACGTGGCAGAAAAAAAAAAGTCTTAAAGACTGACATAAAGTCCAGTATCACACCCCGTAGCCTATCCCATATTATGTATTGCGATACAACATATTTAAATACCAAGTTATAGCAGTGACAGCCAAGCTTTATCGTTGTTAAATAGATTATGATAAACCTAAACGTTTAACTATCATCAAAGTAAGCACATTATGGTAAAGAAGAAACAGCGCTCTCCTTACTGATAGTCCAACTACTTTTCG
This sequence comes from Megalobrama amblycephala, assembly GCF_018812025.1. NCBI lineage: Eukaryota > Metazoa > Chordata > Actinopteri > Cypriniformes > Xenocyprididae > Megalobrama > Megalobrama amblycephala. The sequence continues at coordinate 33,739,080 of NC_063055.1, forward strand.
GAAGTCATGAAACTTGTCTTACCCTGTGAGGACGTTTGCTATTTTGTTTTTTTGCGCTATAACAATCCGGATATGTGCTGATTTATTTTCAGCCGTCAGACGAGCAATAGTCACCGTTCATTCCGAGTTAGCAAATTATTATTAACGGACCGTGGCGGGATCCAGTTGAAATAATCTGTTTAACTGTATCGCTCGCGCTCATGGGCGGCGCTGCATGTCTTCTGCTGGCATCGCTTTGAATGGGTGGTCCTGATTTCTTCCCACCCATGTAACTACGTCGTAATCTTCATGTTCAAGAGCTCTACATAGACCTATCTGACTGAGTCAGGCACACATATTGAATGTCCCAGACTGGAAGTCCCCAAAAACCCCAATTATAATTCACGCAAGGGGCCTAGACAGACAGGCAGATAGATGAAGCTCTTATGTGTAACGTGGTTAGTAAGTGCATGTATAAAAAGTGATTTTTAAAAGTTGATATATAGGCCTACACGCAATAAAAGCATAATGTGTAAAAATATAGGACACCTATATATACATACAAAACATAAATTATGCAGGGTCTGGCCATTGCATTCATGTAATATGGTATTGGTATATCCATGTATATAACAATACCAACAGTTCTAATATGATTGGACTGTAGGCTAAGTGAACTGTATAGAGAGCGATATCCGTTTCCTTTTTATTAAATTATTTCATGCATAGGCCTATTGAAAATATACCAAAAAATATTGTGTTAATATATTACAATATACTGAATGATACATAAGAAAATTCTGCTTTTCATGTATTGACTGTGACAATATTTTTTACTTATTGTAATAAAAGCAATTTCATATTCAGTATTACACTTCATAATATATAGATGTACATGTAATAAAATATGGTACTGTATATTTAAACATACTATATTCACCTCCTCCCCACCATATGCCAGCGTAAAGTATCCCAAGCAGAAGGAGTTAGATGAAATGTTCTGAATGAAATCACTCCACATGCTGACTTGTGAATCATAATTCCACCATGTTCGTTCTTTTGGCCAGAGGAGAACTGGTCCCCAGATGGGGTCTGGTTTTTCCCAAGGTTTTTTCCTCCATTTCTGTCACTTGTTGGAGGTGGGTTTTCTTGCCACTGTCGCCTGGCTTGCTTAGTTGGGGGCACTTAATATTCAGCAAAATTATTGCCTTAATGCACTGACACTATTGGACGAGAACTGAATTAAGCTGGATGATGACGTCACTGTTTTCTCCAGAGCTGCTTTATTGAACTCATTCCATAATTGATGATTGATTTACAAAGTTATTTAACGGAAATGAATCAACACTGAACACTATTTTCTTTTTAGACCTGCTTTACAGCAGAATCAAATTCTGATTATTATTTTCCTATCACTGTAAAGCTGCTTTAAAACAATATGTATTGTATAAAGAACTATATAAAAATAAGGTGACTATATTTAGGCTTATATATATATATATATATATATATATATATATATATATATATATATATATATATATAGATAGATAGATAGATAGATAGATAGATAGATAGATAGATAGATAGATATTGCAATTGTTCAAACATTAAGAATGTTGTGTACACATAAATTCATATTAAAATTTTAAATTAAGTGATTTTAGTGTTTTTTTTTTTTTTATCTAGATGAATTGGCCATTGCCTTAAAAATGTCATGTGGTGCGACTGTGATTTATCTTAAAATTAATTCATTTCCATAACATGCTTAACATTTTTTTTTTACAAGTTTTCAGTAATTAAAGTGTTTGGGGAAAAAGGTATTTGCAGTTTGTTTGAGATTCTGTAAAGAATGACCTTATATTTTTGCTCTATAACTTCAGAGTTGCCTTTGTAAATATAGTTTAACACTTATTTTTCATGTAAATCACATAAAACTGATAAAAATGTTTTAAAAACACCATTCGCTTAAGTGATCAGTGATTCATATTTCAGCCACAGAAATTAGATATTTTATTTTTAATTTAATACAGTTATTGTTATTATTGGTGGCACCACATGATGTGTGGTCTCTCCAAATGACACAAAGTCCTTAAATATCATTAAAAATCTATTTAAAGAGATCAATAAACAATCAGTTTTATACAAAAAATAGATTTAAATCAGATTTTATTAAAATTTTACAGAATTTTCATGAACAAATTTTATAAGCATTGTTTATATTTTAAAAAAATCATATCGCAAACAGTGCACCATTTCATTTAAGTTGACTTTCATTTAATTTGAAATTAATTAATTCTCTAATTCATCAAGGACACATTTAAATTGAAATTGACAGTGACAGTAAAGACATTTATAATTTTACAAAAGATTCTATTTCAAATAAATGCTGTTGTTTTGAACTTTCTATTCATCAAAGAATCCTGGCAAATAAAATACATCGCAGTTTCCACAAAAATATGAACACTGATAATAATCAGAAATGTTTTTCGAGCAAATCAGCATATTAGAATGATTTCTGAAGGATCATGTGACACTTAAGACTGGAGAAATGATGCTGAAAATTCAGCTTTGATTACAGGAATAAATTATATTTTAATATATTTTCACATAGAAAACAGATATTTTAAATTGTAATAACATTTCACTCTTCTCCTAGCAAGGTGTAACTCCATTCTTGATTCAGGGTCAGAATTAACACAATTTGTTTTACATTTTTCTCATATTGTACAATACATACATAAACTGTCTGAAATATTTTTATAAAATGACCCAAATTGCATAAAAATCTATTCCAAATGATACTAAAATAAAGTACTTTATGTATATGTATATATTTGCATAAATAACTCAATATTTATTTATTTATTTTTTTTTTTTTTGAGGTCACATGATATCCAAATGTGGGAACTAAATACCAGCCGTTAAAAAGGTTACTTTTTTCCAAATTTAAGACAAAACCTGTTACAAACCTGTTCACCGCTTCCACGGATCCTTTGCAAATTGGCATATGATGCAACTTCCTGTCTTTGAATGAATTTCAACATGAAAGTCCCAAAGTGGTCATTTTTTGATGGTCGCACCACATGATATTTCATAAAATGGACGTCATCAGACAAAGTTTGTTTGTATATTATGATGGAAATATAAATACGAATGCTTTGCAATTTTGTACAGGATTACTAAACATGTTGGAAATCATGTCAATTAGTGCAGAAAATGAATTTGAATAAATTTAGAATAATTTCAAAGAAATTTCCAAAACAGAAGTTATGGCCGGACGGTCGCACCACATGATATTTCTACACTTTAAATAACAGAAAATTACAAATAACTAATGTTTTTTGAAAAGTTAAAGTGAGTACATGCACGGGAGAGGTACTTCATATATATGGCATCTTTTTGTGCATTTAAACCAAATTTTAACTGAAAAAAATGCAATCGGGCATAAAATTTAGGTGTCACGTCATTGACCCTTGTATGTGAAATATGTGGCTACATTATTATGATACAACTATGCTATAGGCTATATTGTGATATATATCCATATTTATGTTTGTAAAATCTAATTTTCCACATGTTGCATATGACTTTAACAAGACATCCAGTTGTCCAAAAATCCAAAAATTTTCAGCAAACATTTTTTGTCTCATATCTACCATTACACATATTTTCAAATGTGTATGCAAACAAAAGCACTCGTTTCCCAAATGTATTACGCATCTCATATTTTTCAGTATATTTCCAAATGTATTCCTGTTTCGTATGTGATAGGCCATCCATATTGGTCTATCCTAATTTGTTTATATGTTCTATATCTGGTTCGGTTACATCTATTCATTGATTTAAACCTACAGCTAAAAACTGTCATTATTGGGTCATTATCTTTCTTTCTAAACGGTTTAAAGTTGTTAAAATTGTGATTAATACTACGTTTTCCGTTACATTAAGCAGCCAATTTCGTTAGTCTGCGTTTACTACAGGTGGCGCGAATTGCTGTATCTCTTGCGGATGTGACGGTTACTGAACCAGAGAATAAGAAACTGACTTCCGGCCCGCTGGTCCTTTCGCTGCTGATGTATCTGACCCAGGATCAGCTTCACTTCCTTACATTCTCTTCATGATTGTGAGGTATCATTCAACCAAAACTGATTCTGCAACAGATTCACAGTGAACAGCGATTTCACCTTGACACCAAGTATGGCGTCGGCTACGAAAATTATCCAGAGACTGAGGAATTATTTGTCTGGGGTGAGATAATGATGATTTTAATCGTGTATCAGTCATGCACTGTTAGAGGTACATAATCTAACGTATCGATGTAATATGACAACGGGTATAAAACACTGTGTATGCATGTCTGTATTGCTTGTCTCTGACTTATGCAGAGGTTGTATTACAGAAACATCTTAATTCTTAACACAGGGTTTAAAAAGGTCTATTTCCTCAGTAAAATTACCATCACTGTTACTAAGCAGATGAAATTATGAGTTAGAATGTTTCTGTAACTCAGCCCCGGCAGTTTTCATGTCTAGATAATATTTTGTTCAGTATATACATTGACTTTTCTCTTTTTCTTAACAGCAAAATCTCCAGTCAAAACTACAACTTCGGTACACTGAAATTGCAAAGAGGTAGATATATTTGCCTATTAAATATTACATATTAATACTTTGGGGTCTTGAAATGGATTATCTAACTGAAACCAGCGTTATACTTATGTATTTTATTATATTAGTAATTATTATTTTTAAAGTATGGGTAGTTGGCAAATATTTGTATATTAAATACATTTTCTTTAATCATTTTTGTCTTCATTTCAACTGATCTGCAGTGAAACAAATTTAGTTGTCTTTGCTGTGTTGAAAAGACAGTCAAGTTGTTGTCATGTGAACTGCCCAATATATTTATGTATTTATATTTACTATAATAACTTTATTTTCAAAAGTTATGAAGACAGCCAATGCAATCGTTAAGCCATGGTGAATATTTATTAATTTCATTGATGGTAGGACTCAGCCACCACCCAAACTTCCTGTTGGACCCAGTCATAAATTTGCAAATAACTACTACTGTCAGAGAGATGGACGCAGAGAGTCTGTTCCACCAACTGTGATCATGTCTTCACAGAAGGCCCTAACCGCTGGAAGGTGGGTTTGCATTGCTTAATAGAAATTATTTTAAAATATTTTGTATATTTTATGTTTTTTTTTTTTTAACAAGACACTCCTTTACACAAGCCACTTGATAGGCAGCTAAACAACGATCGTTAGCTAGGCTGTGAATACCTATTTGGAGAAGCTCTGTAAATACAGTGTTATGTACCCTTTGTGTATCTAGATTTGGTAGGATTGCATCTACTCAGTAAATTAATAAAGTAATATTTCATTTGTTCTGAATTAAGAACCTCAGTCTCAAAAAAGTAATTATGTTCCTTGAAAGAGGAATTCATTACTTGGTTTATGAAGACGTTGCTTGCTTGTTGGTCACAGAGTTGGGTGTAATGCATTACTAAGTAATTAATTATTACTGTAATTGAATTACTTTCCATTAAAAATAAAGTAAGGGATTACTCTTTATTTTTTCTGTAATTTATAGTTACTTCTGATGTAATTGCATTAAATGCTTTTAGAACAATTCTATAATGGTGGATTTAACATCAAAATTTAACAGCTAATGTTAAAATGTATGTTTTTAATGCAACCTTCAGCCTTTAAATGCTTTGGTTAGTTCAAGAATAATTTATGGAATTTTGTATTATTTATTTGAAAGAATTAAAGCAGTTTCAATAGGGCTGCATGATTTGGAGAAAAAATCTAATTGCGATTTTTCTGGTTAAAATTGCAATTTGTGATTTAAAATGCGATTTTAATAAAACAAATGAAAAAAAAAAAAAAATATATATATATATATAAACCAGGCTTGTTTTGCTTGTTTGTTGGGCTGCACAAATTGGCCTGAAATATTATGCTAATTTATTATTTTGACCTAATTAATTATTTTTATTATTATTATTATTATTATCATTATTGCTAAATAAAAATATTAAACCAAATAAGAAATATTACTGTTGTAATAACTTTCATTATTAAAGTATTTAGCATTAGTAGCATTTAGCATTCTAATAATTAGAAAATAATATTTGAAACTTGTAAGACAAAATGTGGGATTACCTGTTAACATGCAAGCAGTATGTCTATAAATCATTAGAAAGGTTTAAAGGTCCCGTTCTTCGTGATCCCATGTTTCAAACTTTAGTTAGTGTGTAATGTTGTTGTTAGAGTATAAATAAAAACTGTAAAAATTTAAAGCTCAAAGTTCAATGCCAAGCGAGATATTTTATTTAACAGAAGTCGCCTACATCGAACGGCCAGTTTGGACTACATCCCTCTACTTCCTTCTTTAATGACGTCACTAAAACAGTTTTTTGACTAACCTCTGCTCACAGGAATACACAAGAGTTGCGTTTGTAGAGTGTGTTTGTCGCCATGTCGTCGAAACGCTGTTATTTTCATCCCGCAGTCCAATCACCGGGTCTGATTCCGGCTCAAATTGATAGGGTAAAATTAAAGACATGTTTACAATAACACTGAGCGCGTGCATCTCCACGTTATGGTAAGAGGCGTGACTTTTCCGGGCAAGGTTCGCTCAGAGCCATAGAGATGGCTCTGGGTTCGCTAAGCTGCTGTCGAATCACAACACAGGAACCGCTGGCACAATCAGAACTCGTTACGTATTTCTGAAGGAGGGACTTCATAGAACAAGGAAGTCATCAGCCCGTTTTTATGACAGTGGAAACAGCGGTATACAGATAAGTAAATTATATGAAAAATACTGTGTTTTTTTACACGCGAAACATGAACACATGTTATATTGCACACTATAAACACAATCAAAGCTTCAAAAAAACACGAAAAACAGGACCTTTAAGGATTTATTATCAAATATTATATTATTATGATAAAAATCTGTCTCAATAATTTCTTTATTTTTGTCAGGAGGTATGCAAAATCAAAAATAAAGTCCATGTATTTAATATGAACTACGTGCCTCTTATGCATCCACTGTGGGAAAAAAAAACCCTGTACACTTATGTATGCCGGAGAAAAACATATGGATTATATGTTCCCCTCAAAGTTCTTTAGAGAGAGGAATTATTTTTCCTATTTTTACCCTGAATAGGATTGAGTGAGCTTTACTTGGCACTAAACATGTCTGTTTCATACTGGACGCTGGAGGGCGCCCTTGAGCAGATGCTCCAAATACTCCAAATATACGCAATAAAACAAACGCTGCTGCAGGAAATCCCTAGACTGGGTAAACCCAGCCTGATCTGCCGGCGATTTGATTTCGCCCGGCAACTCAGTCTGGAAACCCGTACATTCATTTCTACTGCTTCTGTTACATTTTTTGTGGGAACCAATCACAGACTGGCTTATCCACCTTGCTCGCTATTGGCGGGTAAAACACGATGACGATAGAGAAGCATCTTAAATGCTGTATTTACATTTTAATACATTTTACTTGTGTCTAAATTTCATTGAATTTGCTGGAGAATAGGGTTTAAATTCTGTCAAATTATGCCTTTCTGTGATGATAACCATTGTCCTTAATCTCTTAATAAATTTTTTTTTTCACAGTGAGGTTTCTGGAAAATCCAAATGTCCTGTTGTGCCCGGGCCCCAGCCGAAGGAACTTCCACTCAGCGTTGACTAAATTTATGGTGTAAAATATGTGTGACTCTTAATAAAGGATGTGTATATACAAGAAACATATTCATTGTAATCTTTCTGATTATTGTTTTTTCCCCCCAATTATTTCATTTTGTCATCACAGTTTTACTAGTACTCCATGAGTACCTGATGACCAAAAATAAGGAAGTTTTGTTTATTGATCTTTTTTTAAGTAAGTTGTCACAATGCAAACCTTGTGACAACCTCCTGACAGTGATTGGAGAATAATGTCTTTTAAATATGAAATGTGATTTAAATGGAAAATTAATTAATTTTCCACAGCACATGGGTATTTAAAATACAATCTAAATAATGGCTCTTCTCCAATATGTAAACAATAATTATGAAATCAGCAGAAATTGAATAAAATTGTATAAAAGGACATTATATAAAGCACAAAGCTCAAACTGCCCTAATATAAAATGTGACTTGCCCCGTTCATTAAAAAATAACAATAATAATATCTATAACAGCCTTGTCCTGAGAACCCAGTGCCTTGCTATATTTAAATGTAGTCTTAATGTGTTCATATGTTAATTCAACATTTATGGCAAAAAAAATATGATGAGAATGGAATTTCACTTTGGACAGAATTCACAGAAATATAATATTTAAGTTTTGATCTAGGTGTTTGAAACTAACATACAAAACCACTGCTGCAGAAAACAAGCATTTGTGTAATCAAACGTAATTGTAAAGTATAATGCATAATGATAGACAAACACAATCTGACTAACACAAACGAATGTAACTTTCAAGATCTTTTTTATAAAGACATTGAGTACTGATGCATAGCGCAGCTGTACGCTCCATTCTTTTTGAACACGAGATGGCAGTAACATCTTCATTTATCCGTGGCACTGTGGCAGCCTTGGGTAGATTTGGTACACATTATGCTGCTAATTTATGGTATTTGACTCTTTATTAAAATGAATTCTAATTCTAATTCACATGCCCTTTCTCTCGATTTTGTTGCAGTGTCTCCTTTATTGTTAATGTATAAGTGTAAAGCCAGTGAGTGCGAAACCATTGCCACACTAGCGCGTTATTCTGGAAATAAAGATAACAGTGTCCAGTTTATTGAAGCGTTGTATAAAAACCCTGGTGATCTAATTATATTTCTTTTGGAACTAATAGATTTAAACGATTATACTAATTGTGTGCAAACGTCTCTTCTTGAGAAAAAATCCCGGGGTTTAAATGCTGCCTGAATAGGTGAATCGGCTCTCTCAGTCGTAATTGTCCCTCGGTTGCATCCGTAGAAAGTCCTCCTGGTTACCGTAGTGACGTCGTGGGTGAACGTTTTTGAATCGTTCATGATACTCATGGTGTGGAAACTGGGAAACATTAATAGCTCACATTTTTGCAGTCTGGAGTGATAAAAGCCTGAAAACAGCCATGAATGTTCAGCCTTCAAACCCCAATAACCCGATAGTGTTTTTCGACGTCACCATTGGAGGACAAGTAAGTTTAAATCCCACTACTGTCTTCATTAGCAGATCAGCTAACTGACACTAAATTACTACTTAAATAGACTTAAATTTTAACTACTTAAATAGAAAAAAATAGCATCTGGGGCATCAGCTGTTAATATGGCCAAAATGCTCATGGTCTCAACTTTACTGCTTGACAAGTGGTCCAAAAATTGAAATGTTAGATGTCTGACCATTTTCTTTACTTATTTGAGTGGTTACCTCTGTGTAGTGGTATTTGCAAAACTACCATTTTTAAAGCGGCTGTCTTTGTGTCATAGCCCCAACAAATTTTGGGTTATGTGGACAATTATAGAAACCTCAGTATGTCAGCTCTGGATGGTCCTTGCTCCTTGACACAAAACTGATTTTTACAGCACATTATATGTTATATTTACACATTCAATCAAAGTTGTTGAACCTCCCTTAACTGCAAGACATTCTGGTTTTGTTGTATGAAAACACTTCAACTGTGGCATCAGTAAACCGTCATATAAAGTTTATTAATACACACACACACACATTTGAGTGGTTCTGAGAAGTTGAGTGGGAAAAAAATCAGTTTGACACTAAACATCCATATACAAAATTATTTGAATTTTGTAGAGAATCCTTTACTCTTTATAACCTCAAATAAACATTACCTGGAAGTCCTTACAAGTGTCTGACACCTTTCTACTTGAATCTTAGGCCATTCCTTGTGTGCAAAAGCTTCCATCTCACTATATTCTTTGGTTATAATCTTTGCCAAAATGGCCTGATACTTCAAGTAATCCACATGGTTAAGATTTTTACTGCTGCAGCAGCAAAGCACCTTGTAACAAGACCACCTCCATGTTTGACCCAGGGGGATGATTTTCTTCTCATCAGAAACCCTTCCTTTTTTGTGCCAGACGTACTGCTGATCCGTGGCTCCGAAAAAATCCAGTTTGGTCTCATCAGTCATCACTCCATAAAACATTCCTTAGGGCTATCCAAATACCTTTCAGCATATTCAAATCAGCCTTTTATGTTCTCTTGGTCAAGAGCGGTGTTCGGCATGAAATCAGTGCTTGTTAAGTGTTGTTCTTGTATAGTCTGCACTGAATTTAGCAAGTTTTTGGCAGTAAATTGTGGGTTTTTCTCAGCTGCTCTGATTAAACATTGTATTCCCTTTGATAAAATTGTGCTTTTTCTTCAATACCCTGGAAGGTTTGCTATGGTATCAAATTATGTTTTAAAATGAGGAGGCAGAGTCCTCGATTTTTATATATCAAATGTAAATTAATGTCCCTGTTACACTTAATTTTCCTGGATAAACATTACATGAAAAGAGACCAAATACAATTCTATTTTGTATTTTTACACTATATAATGTTCTATTTATTATATAAAATATACATCTCACCAAGTTAGTGTTTTTATGCATTTTTACATTTATTCCAAAATAATAACTAAAGGCAGTAACAATTTAAACAATATATATTATTTGTGAACTAATGTTCAGCTTTTCTTTTTAATAGTCATCTTATTTGCAGCAGTCATTTCATGTTTGATTTTGATATGACACAAAACAGTGAAATCTAAGTGTTTACTTGCTTTTTTTATTAGTCTTCCCATTATAACACCATCATTGTCTTCATTTAGGCCAATTTGCAAATGCAGAACGTGCACAAATACGAAGCGGGATTTATTGCACTAACCAATGATATCCAATCATAGCGTGATTATGGCATTGCCTCCTCTCATGTGACTTTCCTCCATTCATTCTCAATAGACCTTATGCTCCAGAGAAACAAGTGTGCCGCCATCTTTATAATATTGTCTTTGAACTTCAGTTTTTGTGGTAGCTCTGTATATTTCTATGGCATCGCTGTCAAAGAATAATTAGCTGGTGAAGTGGATTTACTTGTTGTAGAGTTAATGAAAGTTATCGTGAGCATTGTAATGTTTAAAGCAGATGTCTTAACAAATGTCAGTAGACCGGGAAGATTTTAAAAGAGCAGTTCATTCATAAATACGTTAGATCCTTGTGGAAATACAAACCGGAAGTCAAAAGACAACGAGCACAGCGCTGAAAATGGGCGGAGCTGCATAAGGTCTATATAGTGGTGCAGGTATGATGTAATTTTGTAGGCCAACTGGCAACTTGATTTAAAAAACCAATAGGATTTTCCTATAGGATTTTGGATTATCGCAAAAAATAAGCTCTGTGATCAACAAAAGTTTATTATGAGTTAATATGTTATAAGCAAAGTCAATGAGGGTAGAGGAGACATGTCTCCTGCTAACTTTAACTGTGGGTGTCGCCATTGGACAGTGTTACTTTTTAAAAATTAGTGACCTTAACACCTTTTTATCACATTTTGTAATATTTGCGTTGTTATATTTTAGTAAAATCAATTATTTTCTCATCCATTTTTTGAGACATTGCTTCCCTTGCCTCCTCAGAGGAAACGCCCCTAGTAAACTTACAAACGATGCTGCCAACTGTCTCTAGGCACTTTTAATGTCTTGGAATGTTCTTATAGCCATAGCCTTTTATGTAATAAAATAACTATTTCTCTTAGCTTTCTTGAGAGCTCTTTTGTCTTGGCCATATTTGCTACTCAACTTCAGCAAAAGCATGGGTTAAATTTATGCATGTGCCACAGCTAAAGCATTATAGAGTTTTCATAAGCTTAATTGTTTTAACATTTTTTTTTTACCCTACCATACTAGTAACTGATGTAAAAACAGCAGTGTTGAAAAAGGGTTGAATAATTATAACTGTATTATGAATAACTAAAAAATGTTACATTATGTATTGACATTATCACTTTTAATATGCCACTAAAGTGTTAGGCCTATATTATTAACTATGGATACTTAGAAAAGCTTACATTTGTAAAGACTCTGTGGGGTTGAATAATTTTGATTGCGCACAAACACAACAATATTGTAAAAATGGACCGTAATTATATTGGTACAATTAAATTGGTACAGTAATAGTTTGATTGACATACAATAGCTTATGCTTGTCAGTGAGTTCTAAAACTTGGAGTTAGGGCTTGTTTCAGATATTATTTAATCAATAATAATGGTGATTTTTGGTAATAAATGAATATTATAGTGACATAGTGGGATGCTGTGTTTAGTTTTGTTGCCTTGCATAATGGAAAACCCTTTAAGGGAGACATGGCAACAGATTAAAATACACTGAGGGTTTGAATGTTGCTTATCAGATTTATCCTGTTGTATTTGGTGTCTACCCAATACCTTGCTATAAGCAGTGGTTTAATGTTCTTTTGTGTTTGTGCACCTAAAACTGCATGTAAAGCAACACTCTTGAGAAGTTCTTGGTGACTTTGAGTGAATCTTATCATGAGGATACATTTCATTTGGAATCTTTTTTTTTTTTTTTTAAACACACATTTATATTTTGTATATATAAAATGAAGCTAATTTTAGGATGATTATATATTTTTGATTAAGACTCATCAGAATTAAGCATTCTTAAGTAAAATCGGGCCAGACTTGTAGGGCATTCCCCAAGCTCGGCAGAACCATGCGATGCAATTGTTTATTAAAGGGCAACAAAAAAATGAATAAATATGTGTAAGCTCTGGCAGTGTAAACACAAAATCAAGAAATTCCAGTAAGGTTACTGAATGACTTTTCTGTAGATTTCTTGGAATGTCTGTGTGAAAGGGTGAATGAATTTGCAATAATCCTGTACTCTTTTTGTCTACAAAAGAGTAGTTTCTGTTTCTTATCAAAGTTAATGTGTAACTACCGGCAATTGCTGGTACCGGCAATAATATACTAAAGGAAAATTGTGGTTTCATTAGTACAAGTTTGTCAATCAATCACTTGTGGTTTAATGATGACTATCACAAAAATTAATTTTGACTTGTTGCTGCTTTTCTTTAAAAAACGGCAGAAATCTGGATTACAGTAAGGCAGATACAGTGGACGTGAATAGGGCCAATCAGTTAACCTTAAAATACTTACTGTTTAAAAAGTATAGACACAAATGTAAACAATATGCAACAAAGAACATCTTTACATCAATACACAATTCAATACAATTCACCCCCCCCCCCCCCCCCCCAAAAAAAACAAAAAAACAAACAAACAAAACAAAATAAAATACTAAATAAATAATGTAACATGCAGCTTTACGGAGCATGATCTCAAGACTCTGTCGCTATGGAAACAAGGACTTTAAAATCCAATCATGTGCAAAGGAGTTTATCTACTACTACTTGTGAAAATGATTTCTTTATACAGTATTTGCTATTAGTATTCTCCATACTGCACTGCATCTTTGTATTTATTCAGCTACATGTAGGCCTATGTAAAATACGGGACAAATTGCTTCCTCTATTTATTTTACCTTTAAATATGGCACAATCCCATATTTTATGGGACTGGAGGTAATATCAGCCAAAATATAATGGTTGTAAAAATGATCTAACTATGTAATAGTGTGTAGATTACTGTCCACAATATTGTGGTCACTCTTGCATGAAAGCTTGAAGTTTTTATTTTTCTAAAAAATTCAAGCTCTACTCCAAAGCGTATAGTGAGCTGCCTTTGCTGTCTACTGCCTACAGTATCAGAATTCTTTTCCATTTACATTAACATGATGCTAATATGACTAACACTGTAGGTCAGTGGTTTTCAATCCTGGTCCTGGGGGCCCACCTCTCTGCATTTTGTATGTCTCCCTTATATAATACACACACTGTAAAACCCGGCAAGATAAGGTAACTAAATCCATTTGAGGAAACCGATTGCCTTAAACCATTTAAACAGTTCTCCCAAAATTGAAATTTCTGTCATTAATTACTTACCCTCATGTCGTTCCAAACCAGTAAGTCCTTTGTTCATCTTTGGAACACAAATTAAGACCTTGAATGTGGTAATAATGTTGCTTTCTATGGGGGATTAAAAAAAAAACAACAACTCAGATTTCATCAAAAATATCTTAATTTGTGTTCCGAAGATGAACGAAGGTCTTATGGGTGTGGAACGACATAATCAATTACAGAAATTTCATTTTTGGGTGAAATAACCCTTTAAAGGTGCAATGTGTACATTTTAACGGCATCTAGCGGTGAGGTTGCGAACTGCAACTAAGCTACAGTGAAGCTACGGTGGTCGTCTGGCCGACACAAGACTAAGATGTCATTGTCTGAGACAGAAGAGAGTAGCCTGTGTGAAGCAATAAGGTTTCATCTCGGTCTCTGCTTCTAATAAACCAGACTACTACTACTTCTTGCGTATTCAACGTAGTGACGATGCAAGCTGCCTCTAAAAACAGGAACGATTTAGAAGAACAACATAGTGACTAAACGCGCTCTGTAGAGTGTATGTCCGTTTAGGGCTGCTGTAGAAACATGCCGGCGCATAATGGCGACTTGACATGGAGGGGGGACCTGTGGTGTATGAGATAGAAATGGCTCATTCTAAGGTAATAAAAACCTAACAGTTCATAGTTATGTATATCATATTGCATTTCTGTCAATAGATCTTCCCAAAGTCCAACAGTCCAACCCTCTCCATTGATTTAAACTCAAACAAGCTAAAAAGCCCAGAACTACGTTTTTATAAGCTGTCGACCCAAAAAAAAAAATTAACGTTTAAGGACACAAAAGTCAATACAGGCAATTGAGACAGAACACAACATGTCATATTACTCTGAGAACTATGCCCACCGGAGAGGAACGTAATCGGCGACAGGAAATACAATATATAAAACTGACATTTGGATATTTGACTTATCAGTGATGACATTTTTACTGCAAACGATGGCATACTGAGTGTCAGGATCCCACAGTTTACCCATTCTTCCTGGTGATGCTTCATGTCTTATTGCCTGTATCCACTTTTGTCTCCATAACAGTAGCTCATTCCACACATCATACGTCATTACGCCAGTTCTGCGTCATTGCACTTGCACAGTACTTTCCAGTTTCGGGTTTCAATCCAATCAAGTGTTCATATGTCCTCTCGATCGGATTAGAAAAGTTTTAAACCACCCCTTACAATCTGAATGAAATTTTAAATGGATTTGGCCAATTCATTCCAATTTACGTTGTTACACTTTTTTTTATTCCGACTGCAACTAATCCGATTATTGCAACTAATCCGATTTACAATCAGTTTATTAGGATCCATCTAAACGCAGCTACTGTGTCCACACTGGACGCATTAAAGCGACCGTTGCAAATACAATACTTTGTGTCCAAAATAGGGCAAGCGTGACGAGTGTACGTCAGAAATAGAGCGGGCCATCAGTTCACTGTCGGGTACTTTGCGCTGTGCCGCATCCAGATTTGCTTTTTCATTTCACCATGCCGCTCATGGACTCGGAATAGACACGTTATGATAGTTGCAAACATGCATAACACAAATATTAAAAATAGTCAAATGTTCATTGATTACTTTTTATGTGAAATGAAATTCAAGTATATTAAACATTTCTTTTGACTTTTGTCATGTTGGACAAATGTTGGACATTTTGTCATGTTTTTTTTTTTTTTTTTCCATTTAGCTTGTTGCAATGCATTCTGGGATCACATCCTTTGTGAAATATACATGTGATACTGGCTTTAAAATTGGAATTTTAAAGAAAATGGCACAAATATGCTGCTTAAATTTCCAGTGCAGCTGCCACATCTCAAAATACAATCAACAACCGATGGATAGAAGCAAGTCCCTTCATTTTTTTTTTCAGATAAAATATTCGGATATACTCCACGATATGAAAGAAAAAATCTGTTGGTACAGCCCTTTCTTTGCGACTTTGAACTTGCTCATAACATTTATGTTTGCAGGAGAGTATCATGCCAGTAGTGGAACTTTTTAGACTATATCTCTTGAAAAGGCATAGTGGGCTTGTGAACCATTCTGTATAATTTCGTAGGCAGCATTGTGTCCACAGTTGGTAATATTCCTTTGCTCAACTGCCAGTAGGTGTTCCAAAAACAAGTTTCATCTGGGAATTTGCTGTAAGGCCCAGTCTTGTCACTTCTGAACCAAAAGGCAATGCCAACCAGAACACTGTTGGCACAGGCCATCCACAGAAGGTTGACACTGGCATATGCTGGCACCACAAAACCCACCATTGCACATGTCAAACACATCAACAGGTAGGGCGCCCAGTTCACAGCAAAACCTAGAGTCAGACTGACAAAGAAAGGAGGGGAACTTTCTTGAATTTCTGATTTTCCACATTCCCCAAATTGACTATAAGGGAAGTCTTGATCAGGAACAAATGCTGTGCTTCTCAGTTCTGCCAATTTATTGGCTCTACTGAGCCAACCAATCAATTTCTTAAAATAAAGCAGAAGTATGAGACCCACCGCAATAGATATCTGCATATTAAATTGAAACACTACGGTAGATCCGTGAACACGACACACTGTTACTCTCAACTTGTCTTTGTAAATCTCTGTAGGTTCTGTGTCTGTGTAGTGGTAGGTGTAGACGAATGCCGATGCCCACATAAGCACAACCATAATGCAGTAACTAACAACCCTGCTCCGAGAGCTACGGGTAATGTCTAGGTTTGGGTAGCTAGCGTAGTCAAATGCCCCAGCGATGAGTATGGGTAGAGGAAGCAGGGCGTAGACAGCCGATCCATGAGCCAGGATGAAGCACATCGAGGTAGAGGTGGGTAGGTGTTCTTTGAAGAGCCATGCGCCGGAGACCGCACAGACCAACAGCATGTCTGCTGCGTACATAGAGACACTGCAGAGCCCCAGGAGTGACTTGAGAATGCTATGCCTCCAGAAAGACAAAACGAATGTGTTCAAACCTACTTTGGTGCACAGAATGAGCAGGTATTGCAGGGTCTCATCTTGGGGAAAGTTCTCATTTTTCCCCTTTGGCCAGATGACGGCCATCATAATTGCTGATGATGAGTGCAGATTAAACATTTAGTCTCAGTTCACCCTGAAAACACAAAATAATCAAATGATTGGTCAGAGCAAATAAAATGAATCTCCCATTGTCTAACAGTAACAGGTCAGTGTTTGAATGTAAAATGCATCATATGCACCAATTTAAAATTAAGGTATAGACAGTGTGATTGTTAATTGCATCTTGCATACTTTGTTTGATAAGTGAGCAGACTCACTAGTGAGCAGACATGGAGTAGTGTTTGTGGTGTGTGGAGTCTCAAGATAATTATATTGTTTAAAACGGGCAAAAAAAAAAAAAAAACTAATTTTTTTGTCTTGTTTATCTTTTTTTTGATATTGCGGCATGTACATGGCAAAACGTCTGCAACAGTACAAATACATAGGGAAGAACATTGCAAATAAGCTTGCCTTGACACCACTTGTGGTGACTAGAAATCATCAGAGAAGGAAATAGAAATAGTGGACATGAAGACAGAAATTTTGTTGTTGAAAAAAGATATCCATGCGTTGCTCAGGGCAGAGCTGTAAACCGTTCCTGTGGACATATTTGACAATATGAGAACTGAATCTTAAAGATGTCCATCATGATATGTTGCCATAAATTGTATCAAAATTAGTGACCGTTGCAAATCCATTCGTTTTTTGTGCAGAAGTAGCGCAAGCACTTGGAGACTGTCACAAATACATTGGGGTATCAGTTTATTGTCTGGAATTTGTCGAGTCGCACCACGACACACCACATCCAGTGTCGACTGCATGACTGAATAGAATGTGTTTATTGCTATAATTATTATTTTTTTTAATCTAAAAATAACAAAAGACTTAATAACAAAAAACTGTGGTTAAAAAAAAGTAAAGATACTTTTTGAGAGCATCCATTCAAGTAACTTAATAAATATTCACTCTAATAAATGTAAAAAAAAAAAGGACAAAAAACTGATATAGCCGTGTATCAAGTTTTAAATAATAGTTGGGTTAAATAAAACTACCTAGCACTTTGGACAAACATTTAACCCAACTGCAGGGTTAAAACAACCCAATTGCTGGTTTTGTCCATTTATATTTTTTTTTAGAGTATAACTTTCCTGAAGCTCAGTGGTTAGAGCGTGGCACTAGCAATGCCAAGGTCATGGGTTCGATCCCAGGGATTGCACATACTCAGATACAAATGTATAGTATAATGCAATGTAAGTCGCTTTGGATAAAAGCGTCTGCCAAATGCATAAATGTAAATACATTGCAGCATGTAAAGTATTTTATTTGCATCTCATAAACTATGTTGTGAACACTTTATAATAACTTTATAATACAATAATATAAATCACTTTATAATATAAATCATACAATTTTGATTGTTTGTTTATGAATAAAGGTGGTTAATAATATGAAGTGTTACCAGTATGTTGGAAATGAGTCATGGGTCGCTGTTCATGTTTCAATCTAAACTTTTTATATTAACATTAAATATTTTTGCTGCGTAACTTTGCAGCTAGTTTTCCAGTGCCTATTTTGTGACATTAACATCTATGTATAGCTCAAGCAACATAAGTGTACAGCAGATGTATTGATGTTAGTCTTTAAAAAAGGAGTACTCCTACATAAATGTTAAACTAGAACCCTGCTGATGAGCGATAAGAAAATGCCTCATCTCTTGTCAAACCTGTCAAGCAGGATTTTGTGGTCTGCCACTTTAGTTCCATTCATTGCTAGTCACAAATATTAAACAGAGGCACTTCTTTAAAAATAAATTTGTGAAGATGTTGTTTTAAGCAAAGTTTCTTTCCTCAAGTTTACCAAATAGATCTATCCCAGTCATAGAAAGATGTTTACATGTTTACAGCAGTATAATATAATAAAATCCAGTAAAATACCTTTCGAAAATGTCGTTGTCGTGCTACACATTCATGAGCTCCATCAGTAGCAAGAGAATCTGTAACTGAGTCTTGTTGGGTGAGAAAATGAGATGTGCTTGTGTTCTGTCAGAGCCCGTTCTTTAAACCACTCCTATTTACCTGTAAATACATTCTTTCCCTAGACAATAACTAGGCGGTCCTGACATTTGTGAACTCTAACCATGTGACCCTCTTTGTAGAACAAGATAATGTATTGCAAGTTATGCTGCCTTTTTACAGCACTCATGTCTGGTTTTGCAACTCATATGAGGATTAACATTGTGGATTGTGAGGATTTATGCTTTTCTGAAATGCATGACAGCCAGTATTTAGATAATTGCTTTTAAGATTGTGTAATTTACTTGTAATGCAACTTGTCTTTGTGTTTCTGTCCAGAGTCCCTTCAGCTATGGGTGGGGACCAGAGCTCAAAGGATTCTTAGAAGGAGATATATCATATATCACATGTTTTTTAAAACAATGTTTGAAATGGCTACCATGCTACTTTAGTACTATTCATGACACATATAGAGTTTCATAGATGGATCTATTGAATTTGAATAAAACACCATCAAGAGTTACACCTTAAGTGTAGTTTCAAAGAAATTAGTAGTTCTCTGCAGTTTGGATAGAGAGAGTGAGTCTGCTTACCTGTGAATGTCCAGATCTCATTTGTTAGTAACTTTGTTACTGAGCTTTCTTGTAGTGAAATATTTTATATTTTACTGCGAAGTAGCGGAGCAGTGCTAACACTTCTGTGTGTGCGAAGTTCTGTCTGTGTGTATGTGTGTGTGGGTGGGTGGGTGTGTGTTTAGGAGAGACAGAGTGGTAGAAAGCAAAATTTTTTTATTGTTAGCCTCTGAGTACCTCAGAATTACAGTTTTTGTATGCAAAACCCCGAAGCGAGTTAGCATTTTAGGACTTCTGTTTTTTTAGTCTAAGGGTTTTTTAATGGGTTTTTGCTAAATCGCCTGAAATAAGGTCTGTGGTTAACAAAGCCTCTTTTTTTTTTTTTTTTTTTTTTAAACCTTTATTGTGTCTTAAAAATGGTGGTTGCTAATAAGTTGCTAAAAGGGACTACTTCCTTTGGCAAACAGGAGATTTGGACATGAAAAAGTGGATAAGTATTCATACACAGCGCAGATCATAATCAGCGAGCATGTTTTTAAATAAAGTTTGAGGAAGCTTGGTGGTGGTGATGACGTTGATCCGCGACCATGGTGTGCAGTAGTCCGTTTAAAGCCTACTGTTAGCTTTTTATATCTGACGGCTTTATTTAGGCTTCAAAATGTATAAATGTTGTTAAAGGGTTAGTTCACCCAAAAATGAAAATTGTCATTAATGACTCACCCTCATGTCGTTCCAAACCCATAAGACCTCCGTTCATCTTCGAAACACAGTTTAAGATATTTTAGATTTAGTCTGAGAGCTTTCTGTCCCTCCATTGAAAGTGTTTGTACGGTAGACTGCCCATGTCCAGAAAGGTAATAAAAACATCATCAAAGTAGTCCATGTGACATCTGTGGGTTAGTTAGAAGTTTTTGAAACATCGAAAATACATTTTGGTCCAAAAATAACAACTACGACTTTATTCAGCATTGTATTCTCTTCCGGGTCTGTTGTCAATCCGGGTTCACGACTCCGCAGTGACGCTGCTGACGTGTTATACGGTGCGCCCGAGCTTCGTTTACAGTCTGAGGGAGACGCACGCTGTATCCAAGCTATTCTACATTGTTTGTATTTTGGTATTGCTATATTTTTTAAAATGGTGCGCAAGTGTGCATGTCGCGGATGTCCTAATCGCCAAAAACAACGATGTAAAAGTGCATTACTAATAAATATCAGTGTTTTTCATTTAGCACTGCCCTTCTGAAGTAACAGAAGATAGTTGCATGTTTCCCAGAAGAAAAATTAAGTACAATTTACCTTGATCTTCAAATTCAAAAGTTTTCACCCCCGGGTCTTAATGTATCGTGTTTCCTTCTGGAGCATCAGTGAATGTTTGAACCTTTTTTAACAGTTGTGTTTGAGTCCCTCAATTGTCCTCAGTGTGAAAACAGTGTGGATCTCAAAATCATACAGTCACTGCTGGAAAGGGTTCAAATATGCAAAAAAATGCTTGAAAACTAGGGGTGTGACGAGATCTCGTGTCACGGCGAAAAGTAGTCTCGTGATATTGCCATGACAGAGTGGTTAGGATGATTAGGAAAGAATATGCCACCGCTACGTTTACATTACGCCTCCACTGTCGTTTTACTTTGTATTTAAATAAAAAACATTTAATTCAGTTGGATAACGGTCGCCGATGCTCCATATTCTCTTAGCTCTGTATTAAAGAAAAATTTGGACTTATTTGCACTTTGAATATTGAAAGAGTGTGATTATGGTTGCACTTATTGTAAAGTGTTACCATAAAAATGAATAACAGTTTTCTCTTAATCTTATTAAGCACAAACAATAAGGTTTCATTTGTTAACATTAGTTAATGCACTGTGAACTATCATGAAACTAACAATGAATGACTATTTTTATTAACTAACATAAACAAAGATTAATAAATACTGTAGCAAATATATTGCTCATTGTTAGTCGATGTTGTTTAATACATTAAGGTTAATAAATGAGACCTTATTGTAAAGTGTTAACATTTTCATTTATACTGTTTTTATTTCTATGATCAGTTTGTGGAAAGGAGTTCAGTTAGGAGGTCAAAAGTTGCTCATAAATCATGTACAGTAAGGTCTGAAGAGACTGAAATCAGAGAGAAGTCAGTCAGTTGAGTCAGTGGCAAAACCTTTTACAGTGCTTGAGTATTGTTGTCTTTTACTGCATATGATAATTCATACTCAGAAAGTAGAACTGAAATGACATTCATTACAAGATGATTAGTTAAAACATTTCAAATACGCCTGCAGAATATTTTTTCTAGTCATGTATTTTGCCATTGATGATTTCTTAAAAATAATGTGTAAAAATCTTGTCTCGTCTCGTGAACTCAATCTCGAGTCTCGTCTCGTCTCGTGAGATACCCGTCTCATCACACCCCTATTGAAACTGAAGAATTTTTGGGACCTGGAGGATTTTTCTGAAGAATATTGGGCAGTTTAACTGTTCAGAACAAACAAGGGACTCATGAACAACCATCACAAAACAAAAAAACAGTCGTCGATCATCCAGGTAACCTATATCTATATTTCTCTATCTATATATATATTGTATCTATATTTTATTTTGGCAGATACTATTTGCTCCTCAGTAGTTTTGTAGGCATACATTAACAGGATGCAATAATATCATAGAGTCTAAATGATTTTATTTATTAAAATTATTAAATGGATGCTGCCCTATAGACCTTATTTTCCAGAGAAACATGCGCGCCGCCATCTTTAGAATATTGTCTTTGAACTTCCGTTTTCGCGGAAGCCCTGTATATTTCTATGGCATCGCTGCTGAAGAATAATTAGCTGGTGAAGTGGATTTACGTGTTGTAGAGTTAACAAAAGTTATCATGAGCATTGTAATGTTTAAAGCGGGTGTCTTAACAAATGTCAGTAGAACGGGAGGATTTTAAAATGAGCAGTTCATTCATAAATACATAAGATCGCTGTGGAAATACAAGCCGGAAGTCAAAAGACAACGAGCGCAGCGCTGAAAAGGGGCGGGGCTACATAAGGTCTATTGGGAGAATAAAAACCCTCCCTACACCTTCCCCTAACCCTACCCAATAAACACTATATAATTTTATTAAACACTGATTTGCAGTTTATTTCCACTTTTAGAACAGTATTATCATTTTAATTTAAATAAATGCAAGCTCGGCAAAAGGCGGATTTGAATCCGTGTCGATCACATTAAAAACCAGGTCTGTGAGCCTTACTTGCTACTGCTGCACCACTGAAGACGTTGAATGCCGTGCGTCTTTTTTAAAAGTCGAGTGGCCCAACAAGACATTGGTGGGCAGAGCTAGTGTAAGTAGCATTTGCCAACAAGGTACGATATTTGCACTTAGTATAAATAGACGCTCTGTTTGTTATTACTTTTATATTATTGCCTACCCTATGGAGTCTTCTGAGTTCAGCTTTCAATTGTGATCAGTGGATTTGGATTTGCTAGTGTTGTCTGCAACACCATTTATCTCATCTCCGGCGAAGGGCTTCTGCACACAAAAAAGAAAAGCCCCGCATGAACATGATATAGATGATAAACAAAACCAAGCAGATGTTTTGTCAATATTTGGCAGAGTATCCGATGCATTCAGGAGCTGTGAATGAAAGAAGCACTATTCTGGATAGGGTGGGCAGCAGCAGCTCATTTACATTTAAGACACATGCACGAAAACAGCATGTTTTTCTAGCACTCAAAAATGGGTATTTACAACATAGTATAATAAATTATCTGAGGTATTTTGAGCTGAAACTTCAAAGACATATTCTGGGGACACCTGAGACTTAAATTATGTCTTGTAAAAAGGGGCAAAATAGTTCCCCTTTAAAGTTTACAATTAACAACAGAGGCTATTAAACTATTAATCCCTTTCGCCCGAAGTGCCCCTCTCCCCACGAAAAGATTTATAATCAAATTACCAAGCATTTTGTTCAACTCTTAACGAGTGCTGAGTCATCACTCTAAACGGAGTGTAGCTCCTAGCTACAAAAAAATAAAAATTATCATATTTTTCAAAACTTCTTACTCCAAAACTGCCTTAAAGGTGATAGAGAGGATTTTTTTCATCGACTGAGAATCCAAAGACTGTTACTGAGTTTTTGAAATGAGCGCATGCGTAAAAACAACCCCCCCTCCTTCACAACACATTTCAAAGGAACGCCTCCCAAAACTCGTAAACACTCGTATTGGAACACGAGTGTTTACCACCGGCATTCGCTGTGTTGTGTTTTTTGGATTCATTATGTCGGACTCACCGCAGGTAACTCATAATCTGCAGTTGTTACTCCTGTCTCCTGACAAAAACATTGCATGCGGCGCCTGTAGAGTGCGGAAAGTTACTGGAGAGGGCAGCCGCGCTCGTCTCTCAAAAGGAACGTCACGGCAGTGATTGACAAGCCAGAGGGCCAATCGTTTACGCAATGATCGCGTAAACGATTGGCTGATATTTTTAAGGCCCTACCTCGTGCACAGATGATGTATATTAATATTATTACTTTCAGTGCACCTAATAAATAGTCTTTTATCAGTTAGTAAAGACAGTTTCAAGTAATATTGCAAAAATGTATAAAACAAAACATCCTCTTTAGCACCTTTAATCATCATAATAGGTGTCATTTGAAAGCTTAAAGTCTGAACTTTACAATGAATGTAGCCACTTTGATTAACTCCTAAGTACTGCTGAGTTCTTTGCTGAAAAATAATAAAAAAATTAAAAAAAAATCATAGTACAAAAAATATTTCATAAATTATGTTACTCCAATGTGTCAAAAGCATCATACAGCTCAGGGGCCGTATTCACAAAACATCTTTAAGGCTAAAGGTAGCTCCTAAATTGCCGATTTAGGAGAAACTCTTAAAAATAATGGGCATGTCAGTCCTAATTTTAGGAGTCCTAAATTTTTGTTCTAAGAGTATTTTTACAAAGCATTTTAACGCTAAATCTAGCTCCTAACTATGTGAAACATTAGGAGTAGTCAAGAGGACTCCTAAATCACTAAGACCAAATCACAAACAATCCTAATCCACCCAAAGACACTGTACACCATTGAGGCAATAACGATAGAGCCTTAGGTGCTAAACTTTTTCTTCATAAATGCAATACATTTTGATTTATAGGTTTGAATCTACGATGAGACAACAAAAATAAAATCTTTAATAAATAAATAAATATTGTCCAATTACCTGTGGCAGTGGTTTTCATGAGTTCACATTTACAAATAATTGAATGGAGTAAAAAAATATATAATAAGCATATTTGCTGTGCTGTCCAAGGGGATTAAGGGCTCCGAGCTCAAAATTTAGCCCAAACCCAGAGTTCTCTCCGTATCCCCAGCCGAGTGTGAGGAGCGGGGTGGGAGGGATGCAGAAAACTGACAAAGTAACTATAGGTGAGTCGGCTCTCGTCTGTGTATATATTCATCCTCTTGAGCTGATTAGACCGTTTCAATGTGTTCCTCCCAAACTTTGTTTATAAAACATAATTTGTTGCTTACATTTTGCATTCTCTTGAGATGCAGACATCCAAGAGGCGGTCCACAATTAACTGGTACATACTAGTTTAATTAGTGACACTTGGCCTACATTTTAAAACCTTTATTTGAATAGGGCAACATTTGTATTTTAAAACCTTTATTTTAATATGGAAACATGACACCTCATTCTACAATATTTCTATGATTAAGTCGCTGACTCCTTCCCCATCAGCCAATCACTGTGTGTACACTCCATGGCAACAAGGTCAACCCCGCCCTTTCTCTTAGCTAAAGACTTCTGTCTATTCCTTAGTAAAAGTTTGTCTGTGCAGCTTTGTGAATAGGTTTTAAGAGAGAACTTTTAGCTAAGAACTTTTACTGCTATTTAGGAGAACTCTTAAGGCTGATTTATACTTCTGCGTCGAGTGTATGCCGTAGCTACGTTTAGGCTGTGTGTAGCACGTGTAGCCTACGACGTAGCCTGACGTGCACCTCTTCAAAAATGTTACAACGCATCAATTCTACGCGGACTGCAAGCGCTCTGATTGGTCTGCTAGAACCCCTCCCTCAGGTCAAAAAACTGGTACGGAGCAATTGGAGAAGAGTGAGCACTTTCAACTTCCATATGAATGAAAAAACACTCTGTTTCAGGGGTCACATGCAGTCAAACTGCAAAAAAAGTCATTACCTATTTGCCGCTTCTCTACCGTTTCTATTTGTAAGCTTCTCTGAACAACGTACATGACGAGCTGCTGCTTCTTCGGCTTTTGCCTTGATCCTCAACATGACCATGTACACTGCCTCCTAGTGGTCTGCATGCACGTCGACGCGGACAACAAACGCAGAAGTATAAATGAAAATGGACGCATACTATGCGCAGAGGCTCCGGCGTAGGTCCGACGCAGAAGTATAAATCAGCCTTTAGTGGTAAGATAAAATGTTTTGTGAATACGGCCCCAGATAATCATGTGTTATATGTCATTTGAAAGGTCTCACGGAGTAGAATACAACGAGTATAATTGTTTTGGGCTTTGACTAAACTTGTGAGTTTTTGTACGTGAAGCCCTGCAAGACCCGTATGTAAATAATAAATGTAACTTCATGAAACATACTGTGATTGTGGAAAATTGTTTCAGCATTTTTTACAGCAGATTCTTACGATTAAAATGAATCCAACGTCAGCATAATCCAGTGAGCCAATCACGAAATATTGCTCACGCAATTACGACACGTATAACCCCACAGGCGCAGAGATGTTAACTAAAACTAAAAATGTAGCTATCACATGGCATTTTAGCTTATAACTTCATGAAACATGCATAGATTGTAGAAAATGGCACATCATTACTGGATGCTCCCAATTGAAATGAGTCCAAGATCAACATAATCTTGGACTCATCAAAAAATGTGTCGATCGCGATTTACTCCACGTGAAAGAACGATTTTAAAAATGCCCATCAGGGGGCGCCAATGGCTAAACAAAAAGGCTACCTTGGTTTCAAATGCTGTAACTTTTGATTTCTTTATGCGATCACCACAAAATTTGATCCAAATACAGCTCACATATAGAAGAACATCACCAAAAACATTACCAAAAATCCCGCTACCTTATTTCCTTCATGAGATATTCCACTTAAAATTAGAAAGATATGTAAATTTTCCTTTTTTTTTTTTTTTTTTTAAACCTGAAAGGGTTAGTTCACCCAAAAATGAAAATAATGTCATTTATTACTCGCCCTCATGTCCTTCCACACCTGTAAGGTCTTTGTTAATCTTCGGAACGCCAATTAAGATATTTTTGTTAAAATCTGATGGCTCAGTGAGTCCTACATAGCCAGCAATGACATTTCCTCTCTCAAGATCCATTAATGTACTAAAAACATATTTAAATCAGTTCATGTGAGTACAATGATTCAATATTAATATTATAAAGCAACGAGAATATTTTTAGTGCACCAAAAAAACAAATATGACTTATATAGTGATGGCCGATTTTCAAAACACTGAACATTAATGGATCTTGAGAGAGGAAATGTCATTGCTGGCTATGCAGGTCTCACTGAGCCATCGGATTTCAACAAAAATATCTTAATTTGTGTTCCAAAGATGAATGTGTCTTACGGGTGTGGAACAGCATGAGGGTGAGTAATATATGATGATATTTTTATTTTTGGGTGAACTAACCCTTTAAAAAGTTTCCTTTCAAACGTATAGTTTGAAAGGAAACTTTTTAAAGGGTTAGTTCACCCAAAAATAAAAATATCATCATATATCACTCACCCTCATGCTGTTCCACAACCTTTTAACTCTCCTTGCTATAGTTTTGGAGTTACAAGTCTTTACTTTTTTGTGTATCACTCAAATACCCTCAGGACTAAAGGGGTTAAATTCAGTTGCTATTTATTTTTAGATATAATAAACACTCAAAAAGTATGTAAACATGTAAATTTCACATAAGGCTAGTTTTTGCATTAACTTCTATATCTAAATAAAAAAATGATGTTTCTACTCCAGTTCATGTTGAAATATAATCATTTACACAGTGGCTGTCATAACTTGTTTTCATGACGGATTTTTTTTTTTAAATAATTAAATAATTAAGACATCACTAACAGGTTAAGTAAAATACAGGCCGAATTAATATATAGGCTATTTGTAGTGCATATATTTAGCGAAAGAGTTGATTTCTCTAGCGAACTAACAAGCTGTGGACACTGAATGACTTGCCTGTAGTACATGTACATGACATTGTTTACAAGCTGTTTTATTTACATCTTTCTACGTTTGAAACACTGATTGAGCAATTACAAAAGATACGATATGGTTCAGTAAGTTGTACTGTATCTTTCAACATACCTTCAGATGTTTATTCATGTCCATTCTGCAACTAGTATTAAAGAGGAAGGGATGATCGCATTCACTCGCACTCCGCCCTGCCGTTTGAACTGAGGCGCTGTCGTATCTGATTGTTTGAATTTCGTTATAAAATGGACAGAATTTGAAAGATGACACTTTGTTCCTTATTGAAAGTAACCAAACACAGAGCCTATTGTGATTATAGGTGGTTAATGGTGGTTAAAAGTGGTTAAGAAGATACGTGTACCATTACACCCTTATTATATGTTACCTTACCACAGATATAGTTGACAGTATAACTTGCTGTAATAACTTAATTTATTACGAATTATGAATGAATGTACCATTGTTTGCCACACTGTCATTCTTATATTGATACTTCATTATTTTCAGTAAAATGAATGTAAAGTAGCTACATATCAAATCTGTAACAAAGCAATAGTGACACATTGTAAAAACAGTTACTCACATGTGTGTTTTGACATTACTGTTGGATCCAAAATAGTCGTCACTGCATCATCTTTTTTTTTTTTTCAGTATCTCTGAAAAGCCTGCATCAAACTGTGTCTTTTAAAAAAAAAAAAAAAAGATTCCCCAGTATTAAGCAAATAAACAGACAGTTTCTTGCTAATGCGATCTGGAATTATATTAAAAACTAAGTTCACCCACGCTTAGGATCACAATGAAGGAAGGCAATGCAAAGTCTGTGTTTTTCCACAACTTTGCACTGCGAAACGTCTTGTAATCCTCAGAGGCTTCTCTATTGTTTTGTTGCTGGAGTAATTTGGTGTTTGTGTCTCTCTCGTATTTACTCACCTCCTAAATGCTTGAATTAGCGGGTGGGGCTAAAGAGGCAATGATGTAGAAGTTGGTGTTGATCTTCTTCTGCAGAGTCAGTCTTTCATTGCACTACTGAGACAAAATCTAAAACGAGCTTGTTTTCAATATAATCTGTTTTTGGACTAACTAGGAAGTATTGAGTTCTCAAACTTATGGGATATTTTTTTTTTTTTTTTACAAAAACCTCTTATATGTCAAAAGATCAAGGAAAACGTGATTTCGCAATTCATGACTCCTTTAAGTTTTGTTTGCATTAACAATGAGCCTAGTTTTTCTTTGTCATACCTGTTACCGCTCCTGATTCAGACATTTGCAATGAATCCCTTGAGATAAAACTGAATAGAAGAAAAAAAAAAGAATCTCAGACTGCTGGAAACGACATCTTTATTACTCTCACAAACAGCCTCAGCTATGGATTTAAACAAGCATCTCTTTTAAGACACACAGAATGGCCACCCTAACACACGTGGGGCTGTGACAGCCTGGAACTTGCACGCTTTATTTCTCTAAGTGGATGTGTGGGACAACATCCACCTTCATTCATTCATTTCTCAAGCACACAGCAAATCATCCATCCATGGATAATGCCT
Source organism: Megalobrama amblycephala (assembly GCF_018812025.1). Lineage (NCBI taxonomy): Eukaryota > Metazoa > Chordata > Actinopteri > Cypriniformes > Xenocyprididae > Megalobrama > Megalobrama amblycephala. The sequence goes on from NC_063055.1 coordinate 33,768,470, forward strand.
CCCTTCCTTTGTTTAATTTTTGTATGTACTTGTTTGTTTTTTTTTATAGATTTTTTTTGTTTGTTTGATTGCATGTTTTTTTTTTTTTTTTTTTTTTTTTTTTTTTTTTACAGATAGTTTTACAGATGAATAAAAACACACAGCAAACACAGAATGCAATGGGTTTGGTTTGGTTGTTTGAATGTGACTCAATGTAAATGTGAATATTTGCCTTGTTGTTTGTTATCAGCTTTTTTAATGGGTTTTTTTTTTTTTTTTTTTTTTTTTTTAGGAAGTTGGCAGAATGAAGATAGAGCTTTTTGCTGACATTGTTCCAAAGACTGCGGAAAATTTTCGGTAGGAACATTCCCCAATCCATTCATGTATAAACACCAGAATACACTCTTAAAAAGCTCTGTGTTTTTGTTTACACATCAGGACACAAATTTGTATAATGACATGGGTATGACATAGGTGACAAGGAGAGGGTGACTTATAAGGACATTATCCCATGTCCCTATTTTTCAAAAGGTTTATAAATCATACAGAATGAGTTTTTTTTTAAAAAGTAAAAATGTGCACAGTTTTCTGAGATGGGTAGGTTTAGGTGTAGGGCGATAGAAAATACAGTTTGTACAGTATAAAAACCATTAAACCTATGGAATGTCCCCACAATTCACAAAAACAAACGTGTGTGTGTGGCAAAATGTGTAACTCTTTTCTTCACTATTGGTCCTTCTAAATGCAAGTTATAGATTTTGGTTGATTTGCGCCAGTCCTCATAAGAGACATGCAAATCTGTTTTTTTTTTTTTTGTCTTTCAGGCAGTTCTGTACTGGTGAATTCAAGTAAGTCAGTCTCAAATTTCAGTGGGTTAATCAAGGGTTGTGCCATTTCAACTACATGTATGGTTAAACAATTAGTAATACCACATACTCATATTACATGTTTTTTAATGTGTTGTTGTGACTGATGCTTTTGAGGATGTTCAAATCATCCTATAAGAAACATGTACTGGATAAAGTTACAGATTAAACACAGCTTGTATTCATAAAAACATGTTGTGTACCCAGCTCTTTCTTCCTGGTCCTGGGTTTGTTAATTTGCATATACCTTGACCAAGTTCTGTTTTTGTTCAATGTAGGAAGGACGGTGTTCCCGTGGGCTATAAAGGCTGCACATTTCATCGGTGAGACACTTTAGTCAGTATTGTTCACAGATACACTCCTGGGCAAAAAACTATATGGCTAAACACTAAGCTTTTTATTGTCTTACCTACAAATGTTTGGTCAGGAAATAAGCAAAATTTAAGAAAATGCACTACTTAAAAAGCCATTGCTGTCTCAGAAAAACATCAAAGACAGAAGTTTTTGGCAGAATATGGGAAGTTGTGTGGTGATGCTCCAGTGTCTTTGAAAATCTGGTGATAAATATAATAAATTCATCTCTACCACATTGAAGCATGGAGGAAGAACTGTCATTGTGTGGGGAGCTTTTTTGTTGCTGGTGTTGGTGAGCTGCTTCACTGTGAAAAGTCAATTAATGGAGTACAGGAGAATATTGCAGGCTTGCTTCCCACAAATGAAAAATTGTTATTTAAAGAGGAATGATTAGATGTTATTTTTCAGATTTGAGCCCTATAGTGAATATTTGGTCTCACATTAAACTCAAACGAACTTCTTCCTGTAAAAGCTGGGGAAGGCTATTCTATGCTAAGTTACTTTACAGTGTTTGTGCAATTCTTGCTAATTTCCTGACCAGTGATTTGTGATTTAAAATGGCCATTAAAAGACCACTAAATATTTTGCCACTTTTTGGCTTTTTTTTCTTTTTCTTTCTTTTTTGATAAAATCCATAATTCTAAGTATAAAGCTTTGGCTTATATTTTTATGCCCTTTGGACATTATTCAAATATATTGAAATTTTTTTCATTGATCAAATATTTAATGCAAATACACCCTGAATGATGTTTTGCTATTCAAAACAGTACTAGGATAGTGTCGTTTTAAGCAGCGCTAAAGTTGAGTCAGTTGTCAGGTGGTGAACATAATAGACCAAATTAATTGTAGGCCATGGGTATCAAACTCAGTTCCATGGAGGGTCACTGTCCTGCAGAGTTCCCATCTTAAAGGGGACCTATTATGCAAAATTCACTTTTACGTGGTGTTTGAACAAATGTGTGTTAACAGTGTGTGTACACTACCACCCTATAATGTTAAAAATCCACCCACTCCTTTTTTTAATCACCATAAATCATAAGCAGTTTCTCAGAACAAGCCGTTTACAAATTCTGTGCAAAGCAATGACACTTTGTACAGGCCCTGTCCACGACTGTTGACAGACACTGCCGTATTAACACAGACCCCGCCCTGAGCGAGTTGTACACTATCCGCCATTGTCTCAACGCTGGAGCGGCTGTAGCAACAAGAATGTTTCGTAAGCAAACACTTGAAGTGTTTTGTTGTTGCATGTAAGAGTGAACATAAGACAAGAGTCTTCATTTACTCCTGACATCTGAGCCGCTAAAGACAGCTGGAACACAGTCAATTAGTTTTATTTTTGAAGGGAATGCGCCACAGATCTAATATACACATGTAGTTTCTGTCCCTGCTATTTACGTTCACAGACATAACCTAACTTTGTTTTTGACATAACCTTATGTGTATTTGGCAGTTTAAGCACAATAAAACGTAAAAAAGAAGTTGGTTTAATACTCAGGAGACGTGCTGTCTGACAGCCAGCTTTCTGTGAGCGTGCTTCAGATTTCTGCGCTCAGAAAACGATAAATTAGAAGTTTAAACTGATATAGCTTTAAAACACATACAGATAATACATTTTTATGATGAAGAAGAACTGCAATGTCCCTGAGCATTATCCTGAAATAGATCATTAAAACCAAGCAGATGTCTTGTTGACATTTGGCAGAGTATCCCATGCGTGCAGTAGCTGTGGATGAAGGAAGCACTATTCTGGATAGGGGGCAGGGATCAGCAGCTCTTGCATTTAAAGACACATGCATGAAAAGAGCATGTTTTTGCATGCATTCAGAAATGGCTATGGTCGTGGAAATTCTCAGTACAAATCTGACTTCACCACTGACGTATTAACAACTAGGAGTTGTTTAAATTAATACTACAGAATCTCGAGGTAATTCCCTGAATTCCTGAATACTTACAATACAATACTTCCCTGAAATATGGAGACAGCGTCCCGTCAAGAAGCTACTATCACTACCTCAATCACACTTTAGCTGTTACTTTTGTTGTCTTTTGAGTGTAGAATCTTCTATTTCTTAACAGCGCAGCATATACCTGACAAGTTGCACTTTGTAGAAATGAAAGTTTATGTACGGCCGGGAGATTACTGGTTAAAACAACCAAGTGAGTCTCAATGAATAGAAAGATACATGCACATTTAAGTCTAACAGTTGAGTAAAAATCAATGTCGTCTTCACTGTGATCAGGGTTCCCGCGGGGTCTTAAAAAGTCTTTAAAAATATAAAATTCTGAACCTTAAAATGTCTTAAAAACGGCCAGATTTTCATCCGAGGTCTTAAATTTAATTTAGTCAGGTCTAAATTTTTTTTTATTTATTTTTTTTTCCCATTTCCAGAAATGCTATCTGCTGAAAGTTATTACAAAGTAGCAAAAAAAGTAGCGAGTCGTAGATCTTTCTGGGGGATATTGGTGTTGGTACGTATGCGGTGATAAAACTACAAATCCTGTGATAAATGCAACACCTGCCTGCGAAATACGTCTGCATCTCCTCATAGTTTGTTAAAGTTCGGCTACGTGTGGAAAATGGGAAAGTGTATTTTCAACGAGACATGGCTAGATCACAGCGATTTCTGCTGTTGGTTACAAGCGATACCCAGCTCCAGGTAAGCTATGAGGCTCACTGCAAACTTTGCAAAAAAAAAAAAAAAAAAATTCAATTAGGGACTCTGAGTGCGAAGACGCTGGAGTCACACGCCAGAATGGAGAAACACAAGCTAGCTGCAAAATCCCTTCAGCGGTCTCGGCCATTTAGCCTCACCACTGCCGTCGTCCTCTTCAATGCCTGGTCCCTCCAGTCTCCAGCGCAATATAATCGCAGCTCCGTCGAACAACCTTCGAGGTACTTTTGGATCGACTGACACATCGAAAGCCGAGGAGCTTTGGATACTACACACGGTGACTAAACACCACTCATTTAATAGCAACAGTGAGATTAGCGATCTCTTCCAAGTGATGTTCCCTGATTTAGCAATCGTGAAGACATTCTCCTGCGGGCCCAACAAGATCACTTATGTGGCGAGATTTGGATTGGGGAGTTTATAAAGGGGGAATTGATTTGTACTCTTACTGGGCCGTATGTCGTAATGTTTAATGAAAGCCAAAAACAGACCACCAGGACCAAGCAGCTTGACGTCCACGTTCAGAATCAGAATCGGAATCATGTCCACGTTGGAACAATGGAATTGTTAAGTCGAGGTACCTGGGCTCACAGTTCATGGGACAGTGCAGGACACACACACATCAGATAACCCATGTTAGATAGATAGATAGATACTCTATTTATCCCAAGTTAAGTATCTATCTATCTAACATGGATTATCTGGTGTGTGTGTGTGTGTGTGCTGCATTGGTTGTTACATGGGTTGGAGTAGCCTGTTCAATCTCTATTAGGCTATTAATGCTGTTTTGTAATGTAAATAAATATGAGATTAAATCTATTCTATTTGAGGGCAAGTTTGTTTTAGCCTATTTTCATTTTGGGCCTAAGGTTTTGGCCATTTGGCACGTTGTTGGGTGTGGAAGGTTACCAGTGTGATTGCTTTATCTGTTAATTAAATTAATGCATTTTCAGTGACTGAATTCATTGAAATAAATGATTTTTTCAGAATTTCTTTGATTTGAATATTTTTTGGTAATGCGTTTGGTAATCTTCATGGTCTTAAAATGTCTTACAAAGGTCTTAAATTTGACTTACTGAAACCTGCATGAACCCTGTGTGATTTGTTCTGGTGATTGGTTTGTAATGATCTAAGCTAATCATATGACTGGACTTTGACCTGAGCATCCTTTATTTGCATTTTATGTACATTTCATGTCTATTACCTCTTGTAAAAAGGGGCCTACTAGGTACTCTTTAACCAGCTAATTAACGTCTTCAGGATTTCCAGACAGGTGTTTTGGAGCTACACTCTGCAGAACAGTGAGCAGAATTTTACATGTGTCCTTGGCTATATTACCTCTAGAAGAGATATTTTAGCAAGCAATTATAAATGTTTAATATCACAATCAATGTAATAAGAAAATCACAATTACATAATATATTTAAGGGAGTGACCCTGTTGCTGCGTACATTACATTTAAGTGTATGATATCACAAAAGCTCTGTTTAAAATCTCATAAAAATGGCCTAAATGCGCAACATATCATCTTACTTTTAATTTTCAACCTGCTAATAAATCACAATGTCCATCATACATGAATGATTCTAATGTGTGCTCTGTTCTTTTGGTAGGGTGATAAAGGACTTCATGATTCAGGGTGGTGATTTTGTCAATGTAAGTTTTGCTTTGTGATCCAGACAATGGAGTTGAATTTATCTTCCAGGTGTATGGCTGTTTACATTTCAGAAGCTTGTTCTATTGTGCAAACAATGTGCTCTGTTTTTGTACTGGCTGCCATGCATAACATACATCTTATCAAATAAGGATGTGCCCTTAAATTTGCAGTGATCCAGCTTTTGTATTTGTTTGATATCAATTTGCCCTTAATACACAGGCAAACTAATCTGACATTATATCTGTATAGATGAAAGAAGTGCTGATGGATAGCCTTAAAGGATTAGTTCACTTTAAAATGAAAATTACCCCAAGCTTTACTCACCCTCAAGCCATCCTAGGTGTATATGACTTTCTTCTTTAATACATTTCCTGACGCATCCAAGCTTTATAATGGTGTTGAATGGGACTAACAAGTATGAAGCTGAAGAAAGTGTATCCATCCAAAGTAAAACATTCTCCACACGGTTCTGGGGAGTTAATAAAGGCCTTCTGAAGCGAAGCGATGCGTTTGTGTGAGAAAAATATCCATATTTAACAAGTCATGAAGTAAAATATCCAGCTTCCGCCAGACCGCCTTCCATATTCAATTTAGAAGGAAAAAGTAATGCCTCTCGCAGTTCAAAATGCATATACTACGTAATATGCCTTCCGTATTCAACTTAAGAAAAAAAAACGTACAGTTACGCTTTTTTCATAAGTTGAATATGAAAGCAGTCTGGCGGAAGCTGGATATTTTACTTTATAATGTGCTCAATATGGATATTTTTCTTACAAAAACACTTTGCTTCAGAAGGCCTTTATTAACCCCCCGGAGCCGTGTTGAGTACTCTGATTGTGTTCATCAGAAATAAGAAAGTCATATACACCTAGGATGGCTTGAGGGTGAGTAAAGCTTGGGCTTAATTTTCATTTTAAAGTGAACTAATCCTTTAAGGAATATTCCAGGGTTTACATCCCTGACAAGGCAAAGACTAATTCTTTTTACATTTTCACTTTATTTCTGAAATAAACAATACCAATTTTATAGACTTGGTCTATGGGTGAGCAAGGCCACCAACAAGCAGAAATAACTAGCTTTATTTTTTTTTTAGCAAAACTAAATTACCTGTAGCTCAAACATTGTAGAGTGGTGCTAGCAACACCAAGGTCATGGGTTCAGTTCCCAGGGAATGCATGTGCTGATAGAATAAATGCACTGTAAATCACATTGAATAATCTACCAATTGCTGAAATGTAATGTAAATGTATCTAGAACAGAAAAGCTATAAAGAAAAATACAATGCACTCCCTATCTAACCCTAAAACAAGAATAAGCATTAAATATGTTTTCCACAATGTTTTATAATACACTTAGTCAGCACAGACAGGTGTATAGTAGACCAGTGGATTTGCCAAAAGTGCACATTTTGCATGCCTCCCTTATCCACCTTTTTCCTACGCCCCATGATAATTTGCTTGAATTATGAAAGTAACTTTGGTTAAACTGTAAACAATCAGTGAAAGGTTCGCTTTATAACGTAATAAGCATTTTCAAAAACTGGGTACAATGAGATGACATTATTCTACTCCCCCTTCAAACATTGAACATTGAAATGTTATTTTAAAGTGTAAAAGCATTAACAAATTACTACCACAGACCCCTGAATAACCCCGATTATTTCCGCAGCAATATTACGGATGTGTTATATCACTGTAGTAATATATGTCTGTATTATGTAACCTGTTGCCTTAATCAAAATTGTTCATTAACTGGAACATTGAGTGACGATAATTCAAAGTGATTTCCATCATTGTGACAGAATAAATATTGAATTTCCCTGCTTTAGAAACCGGTAAACACTGCTAATAGGGATTAGAAATGAAAAGGGGAGACAGTTATATTTTAAAGCATCTGTGTAAAACAAAAAACAAACCTGGAAAGAGGTTTTGAGGAGAAAAATTTGGGGAGAAAAATTAGAGATGCTTAGTACATTCCAGTGAATTATTTGTGGGATATATCGTAAATTAAATTGGGAGAGCAGCGACTGAAAAGAGCTCTTGCCATAGATATTCTTGTCATACCACTTCACATTAGAATACCAAGCATTACATTATTCTCTTGAAGTCTTAACATGAGAACATGAAGGAAATTTTACATCTCATTTAGTCAAACTGACGGATAAGGATTATTTTAGTCTTCTGGAGTGGAACTTCCCCAAACTGGAAGTGCCTCCCATAATCTAGAACGCAGTAGACTGTTAGGAAAAAGGTGGATATGACAAAACCCGTTTGTGGTGTATTAATGAACTGACAAGTTGAATCGGGTGTGTTTGATTTAGGGGTGTAACGACACGTGTATTCGTACCGAACGGTTCATGAGGCAAATTCCAAATAGAAGTGATCATCCCCATGCCCTATGTTATCATCCCTAAGTGAGCAGGGCAAGCGCGTGCTGTATGTAGCCGTTTGGAATGCACTTGGCAAAGGGAGCGGCATAATTTCCTCATTATCTTCAGCTGGGATGTTCCTGTGACAACGCAGCACAGTGTCCGCTGTTTTAACGGCATAATTCTTTATATATTTTATTTTTTTTAGCCTAACTGTTGCAAATTAAAAACATACACTTTTTATTTTTAAAAGTTTTTAAAATATGCTATATAATATATAAAAAGTAATATATACATAAAACTATTAAAAATATAAATTGTTTATTTATTTATGCCAGCGCTGCATTGTCACGGGAACATCCCAGCTGAAGATAATGAGGACATTACTCCGCTCCCTGCATTCCAAACGGCTACATACGCATGCCCTGTTCACATAGGGATGATCACTGCCATTTGGAACTTGCCCCGTGAACCGTTCCGTAAATGTTCGGCTCAAGTGAAAAGCATTTGTGGCATAATATTAAAGGTGCTATAGAGGATTTTATACATTTTTGCAATATTACTTGAAACTGTCTTTACTAACTGATAAAAGACTATTTATTAGGTGCACTGAAAGGAATAATATCAATGTACATCATCTGTGCACGAGGTAGGGCCTTAAAAACATCAGCCAATCGTTTGTGTGATCATTGCATAAACGATTGGCCCTCTGGCTTGTCAATCACTGCCATTACATTCCTTGTGAGAGACGTGCGCACTCCAGTAACTTTCCACACTCCACACTCCACAGACACTGCATACAATGTTTTTGTCAGGAGACAGGAGTAACAACTGCAGATTATGAGTTACCTGCGGTGAGTCCGACATAATGAATCCATTAACACGACACAGCGAATGCCGGTGGTAAACAAACACTCGTGTTCCAATACTCGTGCACGAGTTTTGGGAGGCGTTCCCTCGAAATGAGCTGTGAAGGAGGGGGGTTGTTCTTACGCATGCGCTCATTTCAAAAACTCAGTAACGGTCTTTGGTTTCTCAGTCGTCGAAAACATCCTCTATAGCACCTTTAATTATTACTCTGTCAAATTAATTTCCATACATCATAATGCAAATTTTCTGTTCTCAAATATTTTAGTGAATTGTAAGTATGTGCAATATTTACTATTTTTAAGTAACAAACATAATTACCTTTTATATTGTTAGTAATATTTTTTAGATTAACACTTACTTGACTTTTTAAACAAGGATGGGTTTACTTGATTATCCATATTTTTTAGGGAAAAAAAAGAAAAAAGGATTAAATATGATACATCAAGTTTTTGTGGAAAGTTTTTGTTCATCTCTCAATCATCATTGCATTTCATTTTTTATGTTTTTCCCCCACAATAATAAAAAAAAAAAACTAGAGAACTTTGATCATAAAACTAATCATTTAAATATAATTATTTGGAGATATAGAGTAATAACTGATATATGGATTTTTTTTTTGTAAATAGTCTGCTGAACTGTTATAAAGATCTTATTGATGTACATGACTGTTATCAGAAATTAATCTTACTTTTCAGCCTTATAAATATCAGCAGCTGCACTAAATTGCATATTTTTGCTCAATTTGAGCCTTTGAATAAAGTTTTTTTCCCTCCTTGATTATAAGCTCCATCTTCTCCTATATCATACTATAGGAGTCATAAAAGCATGATGTATCAAATATGGTAATAAACAAAAACACATATACAATGTCTTTGACTTTTAATAAAGTGGTGATGTAAAAAAATGCCTACAGAAAGTACAGCTCATTGCCTCGTATGTGTCTCTTTATCTGCCTCTAGTGGTCATATTGCACACAACAGCTCCTCCCAGCTATCTCTTGACATGCAGTTCTTTAGAGTTTATTAAGTGATTCAGTTTTTCCTGAGTGTGAATGGTTTTGAATGCTATATTCTTGTGCATCAGGGTGATGGCACTGGCATCTGCAGTATCTACAGGGGACCATTTGCAGATGAGAACTTCAGAATGAAACACTCTGGCCCAGGACTCCTGTCACTGGTAAAACTTCTCTACACACTGGCACTGTATAGAAACTCTTTACAGTATGCTTTATGACAGCATATCAGCAGTGTTAGATTAACAGTGCTTAAATTCTGTTTAAGTTGACTCTCGGTCACAGAGTACTGTTCGATTTCCCTTTTCAATCCAAAATCTAACAGGAAAGGAGAAACCTATTTTAAGAACAATTCATTTTTCATATAAAAAAAAAAAAAATCTGAAGACTATATAGGCAGATTGAATATAAAGCCAAGTTAATGTAACTTTAGAATTTGTTTCTCATTTTCCTGTCCTGACAGACCCAATTTCTTACAGACATGCAGAAATTGTTTTAAAAATGACTGACAAGACATTTAGCATTTGAGAAGTCAGGCAAACATACAGTATAAGTATATATTGATATTATAGGATTAAACGCATTCCATCTTCCTTTCTCTGCTGTTTAACGGGACGTTGATGTTTTTTTTTCTTTACTTTTTCTTTATTCCATTTTCCTGACAGGCCAACAGTGGGCCAGGTACAAATGGTTGTCAGTTTTTTATTACCTGCACAAAGTGTGACTGGTTGGATGGGAAGCATGTGGTATTTGGTAAGTCAGAAAAATCCTGTATTGATTCTGTACTGAGAGAACTCAATCACTGGTTACATCATTAACTGTTTGAGGTTTTCCTTACAGGAAAAGTGGTGGATGGTTTGCTTGTCATGAGAAAAATTGAGGTGAGACAAAGTTTTGTTAATTTCAAAATGTTTTCAATCTTCATAATTCTTTCAAAGGAATTTATTATTGATAATAGTGTGGCAAGTTGGAAATCTGTTGTGCTTAATGTATATGAAGAAATAGGATATTTATCAACGCTTGCTTTAGACTAGAGTTTGAGAGAATTCCTTGTCGTGATTTATGAGACTTTATACTTAAATGGTTTCTTTTGAGTGTTCAACCAAGAAAATATTCAAGGAATTATTCCTGAAAATATCCACTTAAAAGCATCCTGCTGACTCTTAAAATAAAATAATGATAAAAAACTACCTCAATGTTATTTCAGTTTCTTAATCCCTCCTTCTTCTAGCTTGTACGATTTTGGGCAGCGTTTCCCAAAAGCATTGTGAGCCCAAGTTGATCGTGAAGACCATTGCCACCAATGTTTTCTATGGTCAACTTAGCTCACAATGCTTTTGGGAAACGCAAAAGGGATACTAGCACTTCTCATGTTATTGCCTTTTTAAAGGGATAGTTCACCCAAAAATGAAAATTCTGTCATCATCATTTATTTACCCTCAAGTTGTTCCAAACCTGTATAAATTTCTTTCTTCTGCTGAACACAAAAGAATAGAAAAATACTATGGAAATCAATGGGGCCCATCAACTGTTTGGTTACAGACATTCTTCAAAATATCTTCCTTTGTGTTCAGCAGAAGAAAGAAACTCATACAGGTTTAGAACAGGTTTTTGAACTATCCCTTTAAGCTGAATCACTTGTATTCCTCATTCTTAACTTGTTTCGGATAAAAAAAACGTCTGCCAATATTATATATTCAAATGTAAAAACAAAATAAAAGTAAGATACATAGATCTGAAACCTGAGTGCTTTTTGTGACATTAATCTTTATTTCTTTACAAATCTTCCATACAGAATGTACCAACAGGACCCAACAACAAGC